>NC_092767.1:52195286-52518379 GCF_047496795.1 Chiloscyllium punctatum
ATCTTTCCATTGACCCAGTATTCAGCCTTCCTATTATTCTTCTCAAAGTGCATCACTTCACCTAAGAGCACTACCAACATCTCAGGATTGTTTAAATCTCCCTGCCGTCCACATATCATTCTCAGGTTGACCCTCACCACCTTTCAAACACCGCCCCCAGCCTGTCCCTCACTGCTGTCCACACACCACCCCAAGCCTGACACTCACCGCCAATCATGCACCATCCCCAGCCTGACCCTCACCGCCATCCACACATGGGACCCAGCCTGACCCGCAGCGCACCCCACATACTATCCCCCAAGCCTAACCCTAGCCACTGTCCTCACACCGACCCAATCTGACCCTCACCACCGTCCAGCTCTGCGCCCAGCCTGACCATCACTGCCGTACACATATCGTGCCCAGCCTAACACGTAATACCGTCCATACACTGGACCCAGTCTGACCTTCACCGCTGTCCAATACCGCCATACCGCCCCCAGTGTGATCCTCACTGCCATCCCCACACTACCCACAGCCTGACCCCCACCGCCATCTACACACCACCCCGATCCTGACCGTCACCACGGTCCTCACACCATCCCCTGCCTGATCCTCAGAACACCCCACACACCGCCCACAGCCTGACCCTCACCGCTGTAAACACACCACCCACAACCTGACCCTCACCACTGTCCAGCTCCGCTCCCAGACTGACCTTCACTGCCGTCCACACACTGCCCTCAGCCTGAACCGCACCGCCATCCACTCACATCCCCCCAGCCTGACCTTCACAGCCGTTCACACCCCAAGCAGAGCCTGACCCTCAGCACAACACAAATAACGCCCCCAGACTGACCTTCACTGCTGTCCACACACCGCCCCCTCCTGAACCTCACTGCACCCCATACCGTCCCCAGCCGGAAATTTAACGCTGCTCATACACCGCACCCAGCCTGACCCTCATCGCCGTCCACACACCGTGCACAAACTGACTCTCACCGCTGTCCACACATCACCCCCAGCCTGACCATCACCACCTTTCACATACCGCCCCCAGCCTGTCCCTCACCGCTGTCCACACACCACCCCCAGGCTGACCCTCACCGCTATTCATGCACTGTCGCCAGCCTGACCCTCACTGCCATTCACACACCGCACCCAGTCTGACCCTCAGCGCATCTCACATACCGCCCCCAGCTTGACCCTCACCACTGTCCACACACCACCCATAGCCTGAACCTCACTGTGCCCCTCATACCACCAACAGTCTGACCCTCACAGCCAACCACACATAACCCCCAGGCTGACATTCACTGTTGTCGAGACAACACCCCCAGCCTGATGCTCACCAAGGTTTACACACCACCCCCAGTCTCACCCTCACTGCTGTTCAGCACTGCTCCCAGCCTGACCTGAACTGCAGTCCACACAACAACCCCAGCCTGACCCACACCGCTGTCCACACACCACCCGCAGATTAACTCTCACCGCCGTCCACACATAACCCTTAGGCTGACCCTCACCGCCTTTCAAACACTGCCCCCAGCCTGTCCCTCACCGCCGTCCACACACCACCCCATGCCTGACCCTCACCGCCATTCATGCACCGTCCCCAGCCGGACCCTCACCACCATCCATACACTGCACCCAACCTGACTGTCAGCGCAAACCACATACCGCCCCAAGCCTGACCCTCACCACCGTCCTCACACCAACCCAATCTGACCCTCACCACCATCCAGTTCTGCGCCAAGCATGACCATCACTGCAGTACACATATCACTCCCAACCTAAAACATGACACCGTCCATCCACCGGACCCAGCCTGACCCTCACTGCTGTCCAATACTGCCCCCAGTCTGATCCTCGCTGCCATCCCCACACCACCCCCAGCCTGACCGCCACCGCTGTCCACACACCAACCCAGCCTGAACCTCTCTTCCGTCCAGACACCACCCAAGCCTGACCCGCACCGCCACCCAATACCGTCCCAACATGACCGTCAATGCCGTCCACACACTGCCTCCAGCCTGATCCTCACTGCCATCCAACACTGCCCCCATCCTGATCCTTCATTACGTCTACACACCACTCCCAGCTTGACCCACACCATCATCCAGTCCCTCAACTCTGCCCCAAGCCTGACCCACACTGCCAGCCGCACACCTCCACTACACTGACACTCACAGCTGTCCAACACCGCCGCCCGCCTGACCATTACCACCGCCCACACAGCGCCCACAGACTGATCCTAACTGCCATCCACATACCGTCCCCAGCCTCGTCCTCACCGCCATCCACACACCGCCCATGATCTGACCCTCACTGTTATAGCGCTGACCACCGGACAAGGCTCATGCTCCACCACTCTCATTGCCACATGCAGCACCTTCTCTCTCTCTCCCCTCTCTCCGTCTCTCTCTCTCTCTCTCTCTCCCGTTCTAGCTCTCGCTCCCTCCCTCTCCTTCTCTACACTACACCCCCATATTAATAACACTGCATTGATACAACACTGTGGAATGACATAAAGGGCCAAGCCGCGTGGTGGAGTGCCCGATATCCATTCCCTCACACTCTCCCCCACCCCCCCCCCCACCCCCCGTCATGGGGGGAGGACCCTGGTACGAGCCGGAGAGGACAAGGACGCCTCGTCTGGAGATTCTGAATCATCCACGTCCCACTGACCAAGTTAAGGAGCAATGTTCAGTGAAGGGCAATTCTCACTTTAAACCCAATGGCAGCTCTGTTTCCCCCCGGCACAACTTAGAAGCCGTGGCCCTGATGCCATCTCCCTTTTGTGTCGAGCTGGTACAAATGGAATTCCCACGGTCTCGGTGGGCAGGAGGGTGGGCTCACAACACATCGTCACCACCACCTCCCAGGAAGGGAGCACCGAGAATCCCTCCAACACCTCCCCTGTAAGCAGCTCAGATAATGAAACTAATCTGTGATAGTTACTGCTCTCCTGACTTGTCCTGATATCTTCAACAATCTGTGCTCATATACACGCAGTGCCCTCTCCGCCTGCACCCCCTTTATAATGGTACGGCCTGTTTTAAACTCTTTCATTGTCTTTCCTACCAAAGTGCATCACCTCACACTGCTCTGTACTGATCCCCATCTGCCATAAAACTGAACACGACACCAGCGTGCCACTGTCCCGTTTGATTTCCACTCTCCTCCATAGACTTCAGAGTTCTTCGGTGCCATTTGCAAACATTGAGATTGTCATAGCATCACAGTCCCCATGAAAAAACTGAATTCCTGCCCCACACACACGAGTGTGAGCAAGTGAAATACTACTATATTCTGACAGACAGGATCGAATAATGACATGCTGTCAATGGAGGAACAACAATCCTGACACATACGAGACAGAGTCGATGAAATATTGACAAACCAGAGAGCAAGAGAAATCCGGATAGGTTCCACTTATCTATATTCACTAGGGTATAATGTGATGAAGTTGAAAGTGTGTACTGTACCTTTAAGAGAGAGTGAATGCTGTTCTGAACTGAGAGCTGACAAGCACCTGTATTATGAGAGGATGGCAGACCCAGAAACAGTATATTGCTATAGTGTTGGATTCGGGTAATAAGCAGTTAAGAGAAAGGAGGTCCCAGAGTTGAGCATAGTTAATGTAAAATGTTCACTTTTAGAGTGAAAAAATAAATTGATGTTATTATGTAAACAGTGGAATTTGGGTGTTCTCTGTCCCTCATATTTTAACAGTTTACGTGGCGAATTGAGCATTTCTATATGTTTAGTTTAAGTTACCAGATGAGCTTCACGGTGTGCCCTAACCATTCCCGTGTGTGAATCTGTGTGTCTCTGTGGGGCATGTCTGGCAGTCTCAATGGTGCTTAAAGTGATGCAATGCCACCTTCTGCTGGCCTCCCCACGCCACTGCACAGGCATTGGCAGAGGGTGAAATCCAACAGGGATTCATTCAGAGAGGGGGAGGGAGAGGGCATCTCTCACAGCACCATCCAAACTGATGTCTGATCCATGTACTGATCTAAATGTCCTTTAAACATTGGAACTGTCCCTGCTTTCACCACTTCCTCTGGAAGTTCATTCCACACACAACCCAGCTTCTGTCTAAAATAATTACTTCTCATGACTTTTGTAAATATTTTTCCTCACACCTTAAAATATCCCTCAGTTTTGAATCCCCAACTCTAGGGTAAAGACATCAGCCCTTCAGCTTATCTCTACCACTCATTATTCTGTAAACTTCTTTTAAGTTACCCCTTAACCTCATACTCTCCAGTGAAAAGAGTCCCAGCCTATCCAACCTCTCCTTATAGCCATCTCCCTCCATTCCCAGCAACATCCAGGTTAATCTGTTCTGAACCCTCTCCACCTTAATAATGTCAAGGTCAGTAATATCAAAGTGAATAATCAAGGTATTTTCTATGGGTGGGGAGAACAAAACTAGACGGTACAGGTGTAAGGTAAAAGGGGAAAATTTTAAAAGTGACCTTAGGGGCAGCTTTTTCACCCAGAGGGTGGTGTGCCTATGGAATGAGCGGGCAGGATGACCAGACTGGACATAGTATTCCAGAAGAGGTCTCACCAATGTCCTGTACATCCTCAACATGCCGTCCCAATTCCGAAACTCAAATGGTCTGACCAATGAAGACAAGTGTGTTAAATACATTCTTAACCACACTATTTTTATGAGATGCAAATTTTAAATAATTATACCTGACGGCCGAGGTCTCTGTTCTCCAACACAGCAAAAGCTTTACTTTTAATTGTATAGGTCCTGCTCTTGTTTGATTTACCAAATTCAATAACTCGCATTAATCCAAACAAAACTCAATCTGCCACCCCTCAACCCAGTGTGTGATATTACTGCCTCCTCACCCTCCCCCTTCAATTTTCAAATGTCCATCCCACTCCAGGATGCCTGCACACTCCAGCCTTGATTTTCACAAAGGCACTGAGCTTGGTTTGCCTTGCATGGTTAGGGGGAGGAGGGACAGATTGCAGACACAGTCAGTGGGGGGGGGAGAGGCTGGACAGTAATCAGTGGCCAGGAAGAGGGGAGTCGCACGTTAGAGGTGGGGAAGAGTGATTGGTGTTTTGTGACCAGAAATTTATCTCTTCCTTCGTCTCTGGTGTTCAGTAATAAATATCCATTTGAGACCCTTCATTGGTGCACCGTGTGTCTGCAGGATTTCTGTCCCTAATATTGCAGACTACAGATAATAGCGATTAAAGACGTTCATAGTTAATTTCGATGGCACAGCACGTGCACTCAATATCCTACAGTTGAGACAAATATCTTGCATTTGTTTATCAATGCAAAGTGTTTTGTGTAATTCAGTAATGGTAACCTGATTATAATAAATCCACACCGAGCTGAAAGCTGGCACTTAAAATATGACCCAAAGTCTGGGTATGGTAGTGTAGTGGGTAGTGCCCATGTCTCTGAGCCAGAGCTCTAGATTTGATTCCAATTCCGGAACTTATGTGGTAGTGTTCCTAGGTCTGGACTAGTAGGACTGGATTCAAGTCCTGCCTGTTGCAGAGGTATGTCACTGCATGTCAGAACAGGCTGATGAACAAACACACAGGAGAATAATGTTAAAGCTTTATGGGTATAGCTGAGTGATGCTAGTGTCCCTACCTCCGGGCACAAAGGTCTAGGTGTAAAGCCCACAGAAGTGTCTCATGATACATCTGAACAAACTGATTAAAATGGATTTAGAATTGTGACTTGATGGAGAAGGAAGAAGTGTCAGTATTGCATTTCAGAATTTAGGCCCAGGATGAATGAAAGTACAGTTATTCGTGTTGATTGGAGTCACATTTCGCAGCAGTAAAGATTTATAAAATCAGAACGGTCCTGGATAGGGTGAGTAGTCAGGGTTTCCCCCAGTTTTGGGGCGAACAAAACTAGAGGGCATTGTTTGAAAGTGAGAGGGGAAAAGTTTTGATGAGGCCTAAAGGGCACCTTTTCACGCAGAGGGTGGTGTGCGTATGGAATGAGCTGTCAGAGGAAGTGGTGGAGGCTGGTACAACTCCGGTATGTAAAAGGCATCTGGATACTGACAGACCTGCTGAGCTTTTCCAGCAATTTCTGTATGTGTTAAAAAATGCATGCATTTTAACAAAGGTATTCTGAATACATTAAATATTTTATTTTATAATGACGCAGGGCCATGTAAACATGTTTCAAATCGGCCGAAACCATTTCCTGCTAAGGGCATGGCTCTGTGTATGGCAGCAGCAATGATGCACATACATGGAACAGGGAATGTGATGGAGACATAGTTTGGACAATGTACAAGGAGATCTCACATGGTCCAGTTTGGGAAAGGATGATATTACTGTGTGATTCAACTCAGAGAGGGAGAAAATGTAATCTGCCTGAGAAAGAACGGCCTATTGCACTCTCTCTCCTTCATTGTCCCTCATCACAGCAATATGTGCGAGCTAAAACAAACTCTACAGACATCATTACCGTTCTTATTTTTATAGAACCCCTGCAGTGTTGAAACAGGCCCTTCGGCCCAACCAGTCCATACCAACCTTCCCAACTCATTCCCTTATATTATGGCACCTAACCTAGAATTCCCTGAACACTATGGACAATTTAGCATGACCAATCCACCGAACCTACACAGTGTTTGCTGTGGTAGGAAACTGGATCACCCATTAGAAGCTCACACAGAAATGTGGCACCCATTAGAAGCTCACACAGAAATGTGGAGAATGTGCAAAATCCACACAGACAGTCACCCAAGGCTGGAATCGAAACCAAGTCCCTGGTGCTGCGAGGTAGCAGTACTGACCACAGTGCTACCCTTTGGGTGCTCCCTGAACCGAATTGATTGGAATCTACTCACTGCCTAAAGCAAAGGGAATTCAGCCAAATCCAACTCTCCCGGGATGAAATCCCATTGCTAGCAGCTGTGTGAGTACAATATCTTCAGAAGCAGAATTACGTTTTGTACAATCTCAATTTTTAATTTTGTCATGAGTTCCAACAATATCTGGACAAAGTTCTTTCAAATTAAAATTGCAGAAATTTTGTTAATCTATGTGTGTGTGTGTGTTTGTTTGTGTGTTTGTGTGTGTGTGTTTAGAAAGGGAAATATTAAACCATAAGACATAAGAGTGGAAGTAAGGCCATTCGGCCCATCGAGTCCACTCTGCCATTTAATCATTGGTGATTGTCCTTTCAACTCCACTTACCCGCATTCTCCCTGTAGCCCTTAATTCCTTGTGTCATCAAGTATTTATCAATCTCTGCCTTGAAGACATTTAGCGTCCCAGCCTCCACTGCACTCCGCGGCAATGAATTCCACAGGCAAACCACTAAATGGCTGAAGGAATGTCTCCGCATTTCTGTTCTGAATTGACCCCCTCTAATTCTAAGGCTGTGCCCACAGGTCTTAGTCTCCTCGCCTAACTGAAACAATTTCTTAGCGTCCATCCTTGCCAAGCCATTGATTATATATTTGCAATACCCAAACAGTTTGCCATTCGTCTTTCCATCATAGTTTGAGTAACATTGCTCTGGATCATAAACGTGTTGTTTTAGCAGATTAAAGAAACTAGCCTGACTTGTTGCGAAAACTGACCCTGACCCAGTCTGAGACTGATAGCGTCGGCCATATCACCGACCTGGTTACATCTAACATTTGTTATGAGCAGCGGAGGAGTGGGAATAGAAAAGGAAACAGTGACCCCAAAAAGCCGGGGAACTATAGACCGATGAGCCTGATGTCAGTGGTGGGTAAGTTGTTGGAGTGGATTCTGAGGGATAGCATTTTCATACATTTGGGAAGGCAAGGGCTAATCGGGGTAGACAACGTGGCTTTCTGCATTGGAAATCATGTCTCGTTAATTTGGGTGAGTTTTTTGAAGAGGTAATAAAGAAGATTGATGAAGGCAGTTTGGTAGACATTGTCTACATGGACTTCACCAAGGTGTTCATTTAAAGAACAAAGAGCAAAAAAAAATGTACAGCTCAGGAACAGGCCCTTCGCCCTCCAAGCCTGAGCCGATCCAAATGTACTGTCTAAATCTGTCGGTCAATTCCTAAGCATCTGTATCCCTCAGCTCTCCACCTACTCATGCATCTGTCCAGACGCATCTTAAATGAATCTGCCGTGCCTGCCTCTACCACCTCTGCTGGCAACGCGTTCCAAATGCCCAGCACCCTCTGTGTGAAGTACTTACCGTGTGTATCCCCGTTAAACATTCCACCTCTCACTTTGAAAGCACGACCTCTCGTTACTGAATCCTTCAACCTGGGAAAAAGCTCGCCTCTATCCACCCTGTCTATTCCCTTCATGATTTTGTAAACCTCAATCAAGTCCCCCTCAATCTCCTTTTTTCTAGTGAAAATAAACCTAACGTACTCAGCCCCTCTTCATAGCTAGTATTTCATTCTGATTGGTAGACAGATTAGTAAGTTTCAGTCTCATGGGACACAGAGGAAGCTGGTCACAATTAGCTTGAAGGAAAAGGGATATTTTTCAGACTGGAGGCTTGTGAGCAGCAGTGTGCTGCAAGAATCAGTACTGAGTTCACTGCGTTTTATCATTTATGTAAAGGATTTAGATGTGAATTTTGGGGCCATAGTTAGTAAGTTTACAGATGACATCAGAAAGTTGGTGTAGTAGATTATCTCAGAGTACAACAAGACCGCAATTAGATGGGACAAAGGTTCAAGGAATGACAGATGAATTTTAATTTAGATGAATACGAGGTTTTGCATTTTGTGAACGTAAACCAGGGCAGGAATTATACACTTGATGGTAAGTTCCTGGGGCGGGTTGTGAAACAAAGGGACATAGGGCTGCACGTGCATTGTTCCTTGAAAGTGGAGTCGCAGTTCGACAGAGTGGGACAGAACACGTTTGGCACATGTGCCTTAATCAGTCGGAGCATTGAGTATAGGAGTTGTGGTGGCATGTTGTATCTGTACAGGATGTTGGTGATCTTTAAGAATCTTTAAGGATCTTTAGGAATACTGCGTGCAACTCGGTTGTCTGCAGAAATGACTTACACACAGATGTTCCAGGACTGGAATTTTGAGCTTTAGGGAGATGTTGATTAGGTTGAGGTGTTTCCCCCTGGAGGGTCAGAGGTTGAGGGGTGACATTTTAGAGGTTTATAAAACCATCAGGGGCATGGATATTCTGAACAGCCACGTTCTGCTCCCCAGGATGGGGGAGTCCAGAACAAGAGAGCATAGGTTGGAAGGGAGAGGGCGAATAATTTAAAAGGGACCTGAAGATAAATGTTTCACACAGAGAGTGGTGTGTGTAGAGAAAGTTTTGTCTGAGGAAGTACTGAAGGCGGTTACAATCGCACATTTAAAATGTATCCAAAAGAGGAGGAATATTGGCCAGATGCTGGCAAACGGGACTGGATCATATTTGATATCTGATCGGAGTGAACAGATTGGACTAACGGGTCTGTTTCCATTCTGCATGACTCTCTGATTGTATCAAAAGGAGGACGAATAATTCTGAACGTTCCTTTCAAGTCGTACTTCTCTTCTCTGGAAGTTTATCGTGCCTCTATGTTCACATTGATTGAAAGCTGCGTTAGGTAAATATTTGACAGAGAAGTGAGTCTTACATAGTGGGATACAGACAGGAAAGTGGGGCTGAGACCACAACCTGATCAGCCACAATCTTAGTGCCTGGTGGAGAAGGCTCAAAGTGTCTCATGACCCACTCCTGCTCCACCGCCCCATATTTATGTGTTCCATTCAGCCCCTCATACCTGATAGACTGGAACAGTTGGAGGCCAATTACTCCTATAACCTGGTGCACAGAAACAGAGGAGCCCATTCAGTCTCTCAAGACTGTCATACACGCTTTGAAGTGATTTGGGAAATGTAAATGGAAACTCCAGGCACAGGTATGAAAGAGGCCCCACATCTCTCTTCACAGAGCTTCCCCTCTCTGCAACTTTTGCTTCATTTGTTGGTCATGTTGTAGACCCAGATTCACTGTGAATACAGCCCTCATACCTCAACCAGAGTTGGCTCACAAAATCATCTGTTCTTCATGACTGCAATATTCAGTAATTTGCACATTCATGAAAATAACATCCACTAACTTTCCAGTCACACAATTGTAGAACATCAGACACAGGGGCAGGTCATTCAATGGAGTCTGGGTCTTGCTGCACATGGACACAGACCAGTTCAGGAGCTGACGAGGAACAAAATGTTCTGAACATTGTGGAATCTTCAGTGACCATCCCCTCTTCTGTTCTTGAGCCTGCCTTGTCCTTCACTAAGATCATGACTGATCTGCTCTTGGTCTCAAATCCTCTTTCATACTCAATTCTACATAGTCCTCACCTCTCTGACAGGTCAATATCCATCGACCTCCTCTTCAAATGCTTTCAGTCATCTAGCTCCCCAACATTCTTGAGAAGAGAAATCCTGACATTCAATCCCACCTGTTTGAATAAAGCGGTTGCTGCTCCTATATCATGGCTTATTGATATGAACAAAAGAGGTTGAGACAAGGGTTCAGGTCCAAATGACTGGCCCTGATATCAAGACAGTGGTTTCCCTCTGTTGACATCAATGAGCTTAACAAAACTGGACTAAATGGGAATCAGAGTAAAGTCTCCAGTGTTTGGAGTCAAAGATGGCAAAAAGGAAGATGGTCATCATCTCAGTCCTTGGTCACCTCTGTGCGAGATGCTCAGGGTAGCTTCCCCTTCACAAACCTCTTCAGCTGCTTCATCAATGTCTCCCCGCCCCGACCCTCCCCACCATAAGATCAGAAGTGGTGACGGTCACTGAAGATTCCACAATGTTCAGAATGTTTTGTTTCCCCTTCAGCTCCTGAACTGGTCTGTGGCCATTTGCAGCAAGGCACAGACTCCATTGAAAGTTGTGCTGTTAACGTGTCTGTAACATTCATCTGCCAGCACTGCCGGACACTGCACATTACCACAGTAAAACAAGAGTTCATTCAGCACTTCATGCTGTTTACACAGGAGTAAGAGGAAGTCATTCAGCCCATTGACACTACTGGAGAAGAACAGGGACAGCCCATTCAGTGCCCCCAGCCTATTACTCAGGAAGAGAAGGATCTAGTGTGATGGACCACACCAGAGCCCCTCGATAATATTGGAAGGCAGTAGCTAAGACTCTAATATTTTCTTCAACGAGGTAAAAACAATGACTGCACATGCTGGAAACCAGATTCTGGATTAGTGGTGCTGGAAGAGCACAGCAGTTCAGGCAGCATCCGAGGAGCTTCGAAATCCAAGCTCCTTGGATGCTGCCTGAACTGCTGTGCTCTTCCAGCACCAAAAATCCAGAATCTAATGTTTTCTTATTTTAAAGGAAGTGTAAATTGTCTGTTCTAGATGCAATGTGAATGGTCAAACTACTTGGTGTGAAGGTAAACACTATTTATTTAAACACGAAAGACAAATTGAAACCCAAGAAAGAGGAAATTAGAATAACTTAATTCTAGTGGACAAGTTAACAGAATAATAGATCGTGGAGCTATTACTAATGAACTGTTCCCATATACGAAAATCCTATAAACACAGCCCTTGGCAAAACTGAATATTCAGTCAAAGATTGCTCCAAACTCCAAGATCCTAATCTGTGAGATCTGGCCACATCCATTCAGGCAGCATTAAAATAAACCCAAGGCCTCCCTCGCTGTTTGCTCAGTCGTCTTAACTAACCAGCTTGGTAATGATCATTCAATCTCTCTCTTAAAAGAAACCAGGACAAAATAACCTCTTAAAGTTGCAGCATCATCACACTTGTCAATACATCGACCTATCAAGCAGGAACATGGGTAACCAGTCAGTCCCTTGGCCCTGTCCAATTGGACAAGGAAGAAGCCATTCAGTCCCTTTAGTCAATTACACAGAAACAGAACGAGGCCATTCAGCCCCTTGAGTTACTTACACATGAACAAGAGGAGGCCATTCAGCCCGTTGAGCCACTTATACAGGAACAGTAGGAGGCCGTTCACCTCAATGCACTTACACAGGGGCAGAATGAGGGAATTGATGCTGATCCTGATGAATGGCTTATGCCCGAAACGTAGATTGTCCTGCTGTGCTTTTCCAGCAAACCACTCTCTACTCTGATCTCCAGCATCAGCAGTTGTCACTGTCTCCTAATTGATGCTCTAACATGATAAATAAGCGGAGCAGATGCTGCACAAACAGGCTGCTCCACGTTGTTCCTCCTGGCTCCATTGCTCATGATGCACACATGGGACTTTAACGTGGTTTTCTTGCGGTGAGGAGGGAAGCCATACGTCTTGTGTGAAGTCTCAAGAAGGCATCTTTCATTTCTGAGAAGACAGCCTGCTGTTCTCTATGTAGGGCGGAAGCTGGTGGGAATGGCTACCTGTTTCAGACGGAAGTTATTGTGGCTGCTGTTGAGGATTGTGAATAACCTGACGTTCAGTACAGGGTTCACTCGCCGACTGCACAATAACATGGGGAGAGTTAATTTAGGCCTATAAACTATTAGGAAAGTCCCGTTCGACTGATGAATGGACTCTCTAAGATCAAATAATGCTGATATTATTCATGTTGATCTTGTCGAGTGCAAGTCCTGTTCACTGTATTCCATATGCCTTACTCTGTCCAAGTCTACTTCTACCCTATGATCTGTCTGACCATGCTTACTATGATCTGCCTGTGCTGCTCATAAATAAAGTGTTTCCCTGTACTGAAGTACACATGGCAATAAATCATACCAATCAACCCTGGGTAAAATATGGAATTAATCACCCGATCAATGTCTCTTTTGCAAATAAGTGATTGCTGCCACACCTCGTGTTTCAGCGTCACCATTTCTTCACCTCTCACAGCTCTGCAGGTTAAACACTCAGCTTATTCACTCTATCCTCATGTTACCATCACCTGTGTCTGTGGTAAGGGGATCATTCCTTACAAAGGAGATCAAATCTGGAGAGAGTGCCCCAAATGCTCTCTCAGCAAGGCTCTACAACAGCAGGAAGATGGCTTTACTTATATACTTGAATCATCTTACAATGAAGGACAGCATACCACTGACTGCACCCATTACTTACACAGGGTTTGATTCAGAGCAGTCAGCATAGACTTGTCAGTAGGTCATGCTCCCCAAATTTGTTAGAGTTCTTTGATGAAGTGACCAGGAAGGTTGATGAGGACAGAGCGGTAGACAGAGTCTCTATGGATTTTTAAGGCCTTTGATAAGGTCCCACACGATAGGCTGCTCTGGAAGTTTCCATCACATGGAATGCAGGGGGAACTGGAAAATTGGATACACAGTTGGTTTGATGGTAGAAAGCAGAGGGCTTAGTGGAAGGATAATGTTCAGACTGGAGGCTGGGTCCATTGCTGTTTGTTATCTATGAATTGGTTGAGAATGTACAAGTTATGATTAGTAAGATGACACTAAAGTAATTGGGAGCATAATCAGTGAGGAAGATTATCAGAAATTGCAGCAGGAGCTGAATCAGGTGGGGAAGTGGGTGGAGAAATGGCAAATGGAATTTAATATAGATGCGTGATGTCTTTCATTTTGGTAACTTAAATCAAAGTAGGAGTTTCATGGTGCATGCAAGAATCTTCAAGGGTGTAGTGGGCACGGAGAGCTTGGCGTCCAGGTGCACGGTTCTCTGACAGTGGAGTCACAGATAGACAGGGCAGTGGAGAAGGCTTTTGGCACATTGGCCTTCATCAGGCAGGATATCAAGTATAGACGTTGGGAATTCATGTTGCAGTTGCACAGCACTTTGGTAAGGCCGCACTTGGAGCATTTTGTTCAGTTTTGTCACCTTGTTATGGGGAGGATGTTATTAAATTAGAAAGAGTGCAGAAGAAATTTTCAAGGACGTTGCCACGACCCAATGGTCTGAGTTATGGGGAGAGATTGGACAAGTTAGGACCTTTTCTTTAGCATGTAGGAGACTGAGGGAGTCCTTATAGAGCTGAATAAGATCACGGTGGTAGAGTTATTGCTCTCAGTCTTTTTCCAAGGTTTAGAGAATCAAGGAGGAGAGAGGATTAGTTTAAGGTTAAAGGGGAAGGAATAAAAGGGAACCTGAGGGGCCGCTTCTTTGCACAGAGGGCTGGTAAGTGGATGAGCTGCCAGTAGATGTGGTTGAGAGGGTTACATTAACATTTCAAAAGCATTTGGATAAATATGTGGATAGGAAAGGACTGTAAAGATATGGGCCAACTGCAGGGAAATGGGCGAGCGTGGATGGACATTTACAAGGTGGAGTCGAAGCCCTTTGTTAATTAAAACCAAACACCCAGAAAAGCTCGCCTCACCTCGTAATCTGTTAAAATATGAGCGACACAGATCTCCTACATTCCACTATTTAAACAAAAATTAGCAAGTTAGTTTATTAACTTTAATAGTGAACACTAAACGACAACTATTCACAAATATAAGCCCCACTTTTCTTAGCTACTTACAATCTGACTCCAACTCTGTAATAATGTTCTGTTCCAACAACCCACATAATAATCCTTACAATCTCAAGCCCACACAGTCTCTATCTTCCCCGCTGTGTTCACTCTTCCAGCTGCTGATCTCCCTGGGTCATTTTCGTTTACTGTCAGTAAGTTTGACATGAACATATATCTTTGATAGAGAGTTTTTCAGATTGCCAGTTAGCAATCCTGCTCTACAGCAGTTACACTGCTGTTGGATGGCAGTACTCTCCCTCTCGTGTTCAAATGCTTGGTTTGTACACTTCCCATAACACAATAATTCTTATAATTTGATTGCTTTCCAGGTACCCAAACAATAATGTTGAAATTCCGTTGGCTTCTGGTATCCTGACCATTATTTAACTCTTTGGTTGTATTTGAATTGTTGTCAAAACAGCAACCAAAACTCAGGTATCCATTTCCCAGCTAATTGTGACATATGGAACAATCTGACATTTAGCTGGCATCTGTGCTGTACATTCTATTCAGCAAAACCCGTTCTGTCTTAAAGTGACCTGACATGCTTTCGGTTTCATAAGACGTCCCTCCTTCAGAAAAAAAAGGAACCATCAGAATGATGGTTTCCTTTCCTCTAATTCTTAATCCCATATTATGAAATACAAAAGTATTAATCTCAGTTATATCATTCATATTAATTTTGCACACCTATATAAACTGTAATAAGTCAAATCTTATCTAAACGTTTTCCTTTAAATCCGCGATAACACGTCTGCTATCGCATTTTAGAACCCACAACATGTACGTTTTGTAAGTTTAAAGTCGGCGTGATAAGACTGCAATGAAATACTCTCACATTCTGGTCTTTAAATATTCCAAAAAATGCGAGAGGTTTGTCGTTGTCCACAACGACATCTCCGACAATTTATTTGTCACATACACATTAAAATATTGTCAGTCCAGTGCGAAACTTAATCATTCTTTTTCAATAATGGAGATTTTGTATTTTTCTTCTGGTGGATATTGAGTTTTTTCAACAAGTAGCCAATTAGCCATTCAATTCCATCATCATCTTTCTCTGACCACTATATCCCGAGCATCAAACACAATTTTCAAAGGGTTTCAAAATATTTGGTGTATCTAAAACTAGTGTAGTGATTAATCCTGCTTTAAAATTCACAAATGCCTCCTGGCACTATTCTGTCCACCACAATTCTGTTTCCTTCTTTAGTAAATCCATCAGTGGTGCCAATACGCTGCTGAAGTTTCGAACAAACGTCCGATAGAATCCACTCAGTTCCAAAAATCGAAGCACCGTTCTTCGAGGATGGTCGTGGAAATTCCTCAAAGCCTTCGTCTTTGTGTTCCATGGGGTCAGCATTCCATGGCCAATGTAAGGTCCCAAGAACGTCACCTCTGCCTTCACGAATTCGGTTTTCATTAAGTTTATTACCAGGTTTGCTTCTTGTAATCGTTCAACATGCTCTGCCAACTGTAACATGTGAGCTTTCAATCACTTGCTAAAGAACATTACATCATACAGATAAACTACACAATTTGTTCATCTGATCATAACTCTGTTCCTGAGTCATTAAACCTGGCTTTGAAGGGAATTCCTATCACTGGTGGCAATACTAATACGTCATCCCCAAAGGATATCATCAAAATTTCAGGGTTTTTATCTGCCACGTGCTTCATTCTATACTGAGCCCTTCAGGTGCTGTTTACCTACCTCACCTACTCCATCTAATCTCTCCCTCACCTCACATACATAATCCGAGTGTGAGATCTTTGACTTCGGTCCTCTCAATTTATATTCAATTAATTCCAAAGGACCTCTCACTTCATGTACAAATATTAACTCAAAGGAAGTAAACTGAGTAGATTTATTTGGGGCAAATAATTTTTGTCTAATGGCAAACAATTTAATGAGACACCTTCATTCCAATCATTCAGGAATCCTGACATTACACTGGTAATATGGTCTTCAGCGTCTGATGTTAATTTTCCAAGGCTCCTTGGGATTCAAGATGGGACGCCCTTGATTTGAAGTGCTGTATGCCTAAACTATCCATGACTTCCTTAAACAGCTGAGCGGTAAAATGAGACCCTTGGTCTGACTGAATCTCTCTGGGCAGTCCACAGCAAGTAAAGAAAGCTGCCAATTCCTCCACCTTCCTTTTTACCATAACACTCCATAATAGAATTGCCCCTGGAAATCTGGTAGACACATCCATTATGGCTAGCAAATATTGGTTTCCACTTTTATTTTAGTTAGGGAGCTACACAACTAATCATAATCCACGTGAAATGTTCTTTGAATTCAGGAATTGGTAACAAACGTGCTGGCTTTAGTACTGCCTGTGACTTACCTACCATTTAGAATGTTTGACATGTGCAACAAATAATAACCACGTCCGTGTGCATTCCAGGCCACTAGAAATGCCTGTGTACCTTAGCCTGAGTCTTCTGTACACCTAGGTTAGCCCCCTGCAGTTAGTTTATGTGATATCCGTAACACTGTACGCTACCTCTAAAACAATCTGGTGCACTTCGGCCCATTTCCCTTCTGCACTAAGCTATCGGAGTCTCCATTTTAATTTTAGCATTCCATCTTTAAGTTAATAACGTTCAACAATATATTTTGATACCTTTTCTGTGTGTGTGCATGTGTATGTGTGTGTGTATACATATCTGTTGTAAGTCCATAAGCCTTTCAGGACTAAACACCTCTGCCTGATCATCTGCCTGTTCAGGTTTTTCCAGCACAGTGACATCAAACAGGGGGTCAGTTCACTGAGCATCAACTCATTTGGCTTTTTATTTCGGTTTTCATTCCTGCTGTAACTTATGACAGTGGAATCTTGTTACTATACACTCTGGAAAAAATCCTGGGTATTTTTCTTTTAACTCCCCAATTCCCTAGTTTTCCTTTTGCCTTCTCCAACACAAGGGGTGCCACTCGCACCTTGGATCCTGTTAAATCGTTCACAAGAACATACTGTATTCCTGGAACTGATACTCTGTTACTCACTGTCACTGTTACTTCCCCAACCTTGATTTGGCATTCCAACCTGATGTTACACAAGAGAATGCTTAATTTCTAACCCCATTCCACAAATTGTCACGATCTTGATTAATATGTCAGAAAGATTGAAAATACTTTCATCTCTCACGATTAGAGGCCGAGAGAAAGTGAGGGCTGCAGATACTGGAGATGAGAGTTGAAAAGTGTGGGGCTGGAAAAGCATAGCAAACCATGCAGCACCCGAGGGGCAGAAGAGTTGACGTTTCAGGCATATATTCTTCATCAGGAAAGTGGGGAGTGGGGTAAGGGAGGGGGAAGGGGGCCGAGAGAAGGTAGATAGGATCTAAATTGGTGTGTTTATTGATGGACCTCTGGTCAGAATGCCATTCCTCTAAGAACGTCCTTGCATGTCTTAGTATGTGTGTGCATTGTCCCAATCAAAGTGGTGCCCTTCTTTGCCTGTATGTATGGAACATCGTGATAATGGGTCATGTCTTTTGGTGGCCAGTTGGTGTTCATGTATCCTGGTAACACGACAACAGGACAGTTTCAATGGCGGAAAAATGATTTTATATACACTGTTTAATCAATATGTTTGTGCACATATGTAACATTTTTCATACGTGCACAACCCATTCTAAATGAACAGCGGAGACAGTTAACGAAAATTGATGCGTATGATGTATAAAATTTATAAAACATTAAAACATCATTTGATTCTCATCTCAAGTGATATGTTTCCCCTTCTCTCAATGTTCCCCCCTTTTCTGGAATTCTCTACTCTAATCTCTCATTCTTGTCAGGATGTGTGTAATAAATTCTTGCTTCTGGTGTCCCAACTTATTTCAGTTAATCCCCTTTCTACCGGGCCTTCAATATATTGTCATGTTGGGTTCTTTCCAAAACTAGTGTCTGTCATATTATTGGAGATTAAAATTCTGGCATCAGAGCCAGCATTTGAACACGTTACTCTGTTGGACATGCACTGTACAAAGGACCACAGCACACAGGGATTGCCAAAACATTGAGATATGTACATCTACTTCTTTCGATGATCTCATTTTTCATTTTTCTCATTTTTCACTTTACCTCATCTATGTTTTCTCGCTCTTTTTCTCTTTGTATCTAGTTAAGAAATTTACCAGTTATTCTTTGCGTCTCTTCTCTCAAAGCTCCTTCTTTCGGTTATATCTATTGCTCTCTTCTTGCTGTAATGTGATTATAATTGAGCAACATAAGTACAAAGACATTCGGGAGGAGCTGACCAGAGTTAATTGGAAGGGGAGCCGAGGAGGGCAGACCATGGAGCAGCAAAAGCAGGAATTTCTGGGGATATTTCCGAGCATATTAGTAATTCATCCCAAAGGAGATGAAACATACTCATGGCAGGGCAAGGCAACCATGAGTAATAAGGAATCAAACGAAAAGAGGAAACATACAATGTGGTGAAGATGATTGGGAATCCAGAAAATTCATTGGCTCTGAAACTACATAAGTCTGGCATCACTGACACTGCAGAGCTCTTAATCATGGTCGGGGAGAGAAACCGAGGAAACACATTCACTTTAAACATTGAAGATGATGTTACTCAAGGAAAAAATTCAGGTGAATTAAACAGTTGAATTAAAATCAGTGAATTGGATTTGGAGAATGTGTCAGATTGAAAGCATGACCTGGGGAGAGACCATCACCAGAATGAGCGTATGAAAATGGAAGTGTTACCACATCAAAAACTAATAGGTCACTGAGTACATGACCGATGGGTGAATGGGTCTCGATGTGAACTTAGGGACAGACAACAGAATTGCATTGCAGATGTTGCAGCTCAAAACTGCGTATTTATGTAGTGCTGTAGACTACAGCAGCAGGAGAAGCAGAACAGCATTCAACCACAACCTGTAACTTTTAGCCTCGAATAATCTCCCCAGTCTGCCATTACCATCAATACGATCTATGTTTCAGTAATGACAGTGGGTGAACATGACAGGGTCAGAACCATGTGAACCTAAACCTGACGCGAACCCATTAAAGTTACCACACTTGACAAACAGATCTGATCGAATCACCACAATCCTGTCACATTCTGACATAAATGGTGATGGATGATTAAACAAATGACTGGAGCAAAGGGATCCACAAATATCCACATCCTCAGTAATCGAACAGCTCTGCACATCAGTGTAAAAGACCAGGATGTGGTATTCTGCACCACCCTCTGCCACAAGTGTTGAGTTGATGATCCACCTCACCCTCGCCATGATGCCCACAGAATCACAGATGCCAGTCTTAAACCAATTCGATTTGCTGTATGTGACATGAAGAAACAGCTGAACACAGTGCATACGAAAAAGGCAATGGTCCCTGACACCATTCTTGTAACAGGACTGAAGACTTGTGCTGTACAACAAGCCGTGTCCCTGGGGAAGCTCTTTCATTCCAGCTCCAACTCTGACATCTCCCTGGTAATGTGGAAAATTACTCAACTATACCTAGTTCCTAAGAGGATTATAAATACAATCTGACCAGTAACCTCCCCCTCAGTCCCACCACGACAGTCAAATTAGTGGGAGTTCTTTTTGACAGAGTTATCAAACAGCACAGAAATAACCTGCTCAGTATGATTTCAGATAGGTCCCCATGTAGAGATGGTGCATGCTGTGGAAAGGTCACTGGATTACTAATCCAGACCAGGCTAATGCTCTGGCAGCTGGTGTAAGTTAAACACTATTGACAAAATATTAAGATGCAAAATCTGGTGTCCGTAAATAGTGACCTTCAAGCCAATGTCGATTGTACACACCAATTTGCTTCACAAATGTACTTTCAGAAAGTGAATCTCCCGTGCTTTCCTGGTCTGGCCTAAACGTGACTGCAGACACACAGACATCTGATAAACTTTTCAATGGTCTCTGAATCGACCAAACAAGACATTCTATTGTATCAAACTGTTCCGAGGTCTAAATGATAAAACCAGACAGAACACCCGGCCCCAGACTCAGTATCGGAAAAGGGAATGAGAAACACAGTCTTGTTGACCCTGCAGAGACCTCCTTCCTAACATCTGAGAGCTTGTGACAACATTTACAGACTACAGAAATATCGGAAATGGAGTAGGCCATACAACACACTAAGCCTTTTCCATTCCAGTTCATGTTCAAACATCTCCTCAATTCACTTTTCCCACACACTGATCACATCCCTTAATGTGACTAACTGTGGGAAGCTATAAAGTAGGAAGTGCAGTAGTCCATTTCATCAGTTGAGTTTGCTACCCAATTCAATATAATGGTACCTGGCCGTTTATTTCCATATCGTTCTCCTTCTCTCCCACCGTTCCTTTACTGTCGATAAGTCCGTATTTATATTCAGTGTCTTGGCTTCCGGGTTCGAGCGCATTCCCCAGGTTCACCAGTCGCTGAGTGCAGACATTTATTGTCATCTCATTGCAGAATGGTCTGTCTGTACCTAATACTGTGACCCCTTGTTTTAGACACCAGAGCTTGGGGAATTATTATCCATGCTTCTAATCTGTCTCACCCTGTCAGACCTTTATATATCTCACTGAGATCTCCACCCATTTTCCTAAACCCCATGGAATGCAGGCCCAGTCGCCCCAAACTCTGCTCTCACAACAAGTCTGTCATCACATAGATAGGTCTGGTCATCCTTCACGGCTCTCCCTCAATGTCAGGTTTGTCCTTTGTTAGGTACAGAGACCAAACCTGCACACAATATTGCACAATGTTTGAGATGGGGAGTCACCAAGGCCCTGTACAGCTGCTGTAAGACACGCTTACTCCTGGATTCAAATCCCCCTGTAATTAAAGTCAGCACATCATTTATCTTCCTAACTGCTTTCTTTCCTACAACATTGCTTTCACTGACTGGTGCACAGGGAGATCCAGATCCTTTGCAATGTTACAGCTCCCCACTTGGCGGGTCTATGTACACTGGGCAGAGTGTGAATGCCATTCCCAGTATTGACTTCTGGCTTCAGAACTCACTGCCCGGCAGGGACCTCGGAGGGCCACGCAGAAGGAAACAACAAAAAGGCGCATACATCGCTTTTTAGATCAACATGTTTCAAATAATCCCTTTTCAAATTAAAAGCTGCCAATCTCTAGTTCCCACCAAAGGGCACACCGTCACCTCTACCCACATTGCTCTCCATCTGCCACATATTTGCCAATTCACTCCACTTGGCTTAGTCACCTAGAAGCTTTTTTGCAAACTCCTCACCCACTCGCAATCCAACATCCTTTAGTTCTATCAGCAGGTTGGGATATATTATATTTGATTACAGCAACCAAATGTTTAATGGATATTGTGAACAGCTGGGACTCGAGCACCGTTCCCTGTGATACCTCAGCAACCTTCCTCTGTTAAAAAAATCTGGTTTTTCAATTTATTTATTTCGTGAATCTGGGTGTGACTGGCTGGGCCAGCATTTATTGCTTGCCCCTGGTTGCCCCTTGAGAAGGTGATGGTGAGCTGCGTTGTTGAACCGCTGCAGTCCACTGTGGATTCACTGATGGTAACACCATTGAATGCCAAGGGGCAGTGTTTGATTGCATTTTAGTGGTGATGGTCAGGGGCTGGCATTTGTGCGACATGAATATTACTTGCCACTTCTCAGCCTGGATACTGTCCAGATCTTGTTGCATTTGGGCATGGACTCCTTCAGTATCTGAAGAGCCACAAATGTTTCTGAATATTGTGCAATCATTGGCAAACATCCCCACTTATTACCTTAGAATAGAGGCAAGGTCATTGATCACGCAGCCCTGAAGATCTTTGGGCCTCGACCACTGCCCGAGGGACTCCTACAGACTTGTCCTGGGGCTGAGTTGACTGACCTTTATCAACCATGACCATCTTCCTACGTGTCAGGTCTGATTCTAAACAGCGGGGAGTTTGCCCCGATGCCCATTGATTCCAGTTTTGTTTACGCCCCTTGATGCCACACTTTGTCGCAGGCAGCCTTGTTTTAAAGGACTGTCACTCTCAACCCACCCCTGGAATTCAGCTCTTTTGTCCATGTTTAACCAAGGTAATGAGGTTAGGAACTGAGTGGCCCTGGTGGAGCCCAAACTGGGCGTCATTGACCAGGGTCTTGCTGAGCAGGTGCTGCTTGAAAGCAATGACACCTTCCATCACTTTACTGGTGATCGAAAGTAGACTGATGGGGTGGTAATTGGACGAATTGGATTTGTTCTACTATTTATATCTAGGAGATACTTGGTTAATTTTCCACGTAATCGGGGAAATGTAATTGTTGTAACGGTATTGGAGCAGCTAGGTGAGGGCAGTGACAAGGTCTGGAGAACAACTTTTCACTACTATTGCCACAATGTTGTCAGAGTATGTACCCTCTGGAGTATCCAGTGTCTCCAACTGATTCTGGATATCGCGTGGAGTGAATCAAATTGGTTGATGACTGGTAACTGAATTGCTGACGATCACTGGATGCAGCTGAGATGGATAATCCACTCAGCACTTCTGACTGAAGATTGTTGCGAATGGATCAGCCTTATCTTATACACTAAAGTGCTGGGCTTTTCCATTATTAAGAATGGGGATACTTGTGGAATCTCATCCTCCAATGACTTGTTTAATTGTCCATAACTATTCTCAACTAGAAGTAGAAAGACTGCAGAGCTTTGATCTGATCCGTTGCTTGTGGGATCACTTAGCTCTGTCTATCACTTACTGCTTATGTGTCTGGCGCACAAATAGTCCTGTTTGGTGACTTCAGAAGGCTGATATCTCATTTTTAGGTATGCTCGGTGCTGCTCCTGCCCCTCCTGCACATCCATTGAATCAAGGTTGATCCTCTGGCTTGATGGTAATTGTTGTGAGGAGGATATGCCAGGCCATGAGGTTGTGCTGGAATACAATTCTGCTGCTATTGATGACCCACAACACCTTATGGAAACCCAGATTTGAGCTGCTAGATCTGTTCGAAGTCTGCCCTATTTAGCACCGTGATCGTACCACCCAAAATGGTGGAGTTAATTCTCAAAGTGCAGGTGTGACTTTATCTCCACAATCACTATGTGGTGGTCACTCTTACCCGATACTGTCATGGACCGATACTTCTGTAACTGACAGATTATTACGGCTGTGGTCAAATATGGCTTTTCCCTCTTGTTGCTTCCTTCACCACCTGCCGCAGACCAAGTCGAGAAGTTATATCCTTTCGGACCCAACCAGCTCAATCAGTAATGCTGCTGTTGAACCACTCTTTTTGGGGACATTGACATCCTCAACCCAGAGTACATTTTGTGCCTCTGCCACCCTCAGTGATTCCTCCAAGTGTTGGTCAGCATGGAGGAGTACTGATTCATCAGTTGAAAGAGGCCTGGTACATGGTAATCAGCAGGAGGTTTCCTTTCCCATGTGTAAACTGACGCCATGAGACTTCATGGGATACAGAGTCACTGTTGAGGACTTCCAAAGCAATTCCTTTCCAACTGTATCCCAATGTGCCGCCACTTCGGCTTTGTCCGTCCTGCTGGTGAAACAGGAGATATCTGGGGAAGGTGATGAGGTGTCTGGGACATATTCATGCTCACAGAATCATACCTTACAGACAATGTCAGGCTGTTGCTTCACGTGTCTGTATATTTCTATTCATTGTTTCCTGCCAGCTGTCCCATTCTCGAAACATGTCCATATATTCGCCCCAATCCACAAAGATTTGATTTTGCAAACTAGGCTGGGAGCTTTATCAACATGTTTCTGAAAATCCACGTGTTTTACATCCATTGCTTCTCTTTCATCTGTCTCCCAATCTGTTTCTCAAACATAATTCCCATTTCATAAATCTATGTTAGTGTGTCTATGACCATTACTTTCAGTCCCAATAATTTCTCCTCAATCATTTACTTACTATGTTCTATGTTCTATGTACTATATCATTTTCTCACACCAGAATTGGTTTTCCTGGTATTGTCAGAAAGTTCTGTGAAGACAGAACTGAAGTAATGGATTCATAGTTTTGCCATTTCCCTGTTTCCCATTCTCCATTCTCTGGTTTCAAACTGGAAAAATCCTGAACTGTTTTTTCATACTTCTCACATTGATATAATTTGACAAGCTATAACAGTTCACTCTTATAACCTATGTGAACATTATCTTCAGAAACCCATGAGTTCCTGTCTTAAGCTGCTCAGCTCCACATCATACACTCACAGGAGCTTAGTCTCTGTACAAACAGAAATATACGATCTATATTTGTCCCACTTTCCAACACCAGGACCATAGCCTAGAATGTTATGAAACTTTCAAGTGCACGTCCAAGTACTTTTAACGGTGGATAGGTTAGCCCTGATAACTCCCCTCTCAGGAAGTACATTCCAGACCTCAACACAATCTGGGTGAAGAAAATGTAATCTTTAAATCCTCGCTGAACCTCAGACCCTTCACTTTAAAAGTATGCTCCCTTGTTCTTGATCCTCTGTCTAAAGGGAACAGCTGCTGTCTATCCACCCTGTCCATGCCCCTTGTTAACTTATCCTTGTGAATCACATCCCCCTCAGCCTCTCTGTCCAAAATAAACAACCCGAGCTTATCCTACCTTTCTCCATAGCTGATACGCTCCATCCCAGGGAACATCCTGGTGAATCTCCTCTGCAATCCCTCCAGTACAATCACATCCTTCCTGTAATGTGGCTCCCAGAACGACATACAGTACTCAATTATGGACTAAACCAAGCCCTGTATAGCGCTTATAATCTACTCCCTCATTAATAAACGGTCCACCCAAGGTTCATTTCTTAACTAGTCCATTACCCTGTTCAGTCACATTCAGGGATGTGTGGAGAAACACCCTGTGAGCTTCCTAGAGTGCTGCCAATCATTGTGCATACCCCATGTCTGGTTCCTCCTTCCAAAGTACATCACCTCATATTTATCAGGATCACATTCCATCTGCCATTGATCTGCCCATCTGATCATTCCACTTGTATTTTCCTGTAAAATCAGAACTTTCTCCTCACTGCCAACCACCCGGCAAATCATTGTTTCAAACACAAACTTACTTAACACAACTCCCACCCCTCCACCCATCCCCCATCCAGATTCACACCTATACCATTTATGAATGCTACAAACAATAAGGGACACAGCACTGATCCCTGTGGTACACCAGGGGACACTGATCACCAGTCACAAAAACAGTCTTATCCCACCACCCTCTGCCTCCTGACACAAAGACAATTTTCGTTGTAACTTTTCAAGTTATCGTCAATTACTGTGAGATTTTATTTTTTTATTCAATTTCCCATGTGGAACTTTGTCAAAGGCCTTGTTGCAAAACTAAATAAGCGACCTCCTCAAACTAATTCAATCAAATTCATTAGATGTGACTTCACTCTGATAAAGTCATGATGATTATCCCTGATCAAACCTTGTGAGTCTGATTGGAGTTCGATTTTCTCCTTCTCTATTTTCTCCAGTAGTTTCCCGAACAGTGATCTAATACTCGCTCTTCCATACTTAAATTGGCAAATCTCTACCACCCTTACTGTGAAGTGGAATCATATTAGCTGCTCTCCAGTCCTCTGGCACCTCCCCTGTGGTCAGACTCCAATTAAAATTTCCTCCCTTGACTCCAACTGTATCCAGACTTGCGGATTGGTCCAATTTTATACCAGACAAAGTCTCAAACCCCTGCTCGTATTTTACATCAATCTCTTCAAGAGCTTTCCAGTCCATCTTCTCGAATTCTGTACCTGCATCCTCCTTCTCCCAAGCAAAACAGCTGTGATGTTTACATGTAACAATCTTTCAATGTTCTCCAGCTTGACACACAGGTTCCCCCTTTGGTTTCTAATGGACACTAACTGTTCGCTGATTATTCTGTTCTACTTGTCCGTGTAGAATATCGTGGGATTCTCCCTAATCTCGCCTACTTGCACTTCTCCATGTCCCTCTGTTATTCAGTCCCCTCTATGTTTCTCAGTTTAGTCTCAGCAACACTATATGCAGCTGGTGCACGACAGCTTCTATATTGCAGTTACATACATATGAATGCAAACCTAATTTTTCGTTTCCTATTTGCATGCGTTCTTCCCAATTCCTTTCACTTTAACTTTTCTTATGATGTTAGTGGGTGAGTTTTTTTTTAAAAATCCTGCTGAATATCCAACGATACGTTATCCATTAGCTCCTCGTTGCCTAGGTCCACAAGAATCATCTTCAAACCATTCCAAAAAATGTCTGCCACTTCTGGTTTTCGTTTCATCGATGCATTATCATCCTCCCCAGTTTTCCCATTAACTTCTATATATTCAGTAACACGTTCTTTGTAATTCAGCCCAAGAGACACCCGACCGCGGATTACAAGTTAACTGATCTGTCGTTCACCACTCTCCATCTTCATCCTTTCATAAACTGTTGGATAATATTTATAACTTTGGCCATATCCAGATTGGCTAAATATCTTTCCGAATGTATTGGAAAATAACATGAAAATCTGAGATGCAATCAATACGTCCATTGCTGCTTCCTCTGATATTCTTGTATGACGTACATCTGATCTGTCAGATTTATAAATACTCAATCCAGCTTTCTTTTCAAAGATGACCTCATCACTGATAAGAATGATCTTAGACTTTACTTACACAAGTCCCATGGTCACTTGGTATTTCTGGAAGAATTTCTGGATATTCTACCTTGAAGATAGACACAAATACACTGTTTCTTTCCCCTGTGATTTCTCAGTTCTCTTCAATAAATTACCCTGTCCGCACACCTACTGTTCCACATTTGACCTTGTTTTTACTTTTGTTTCATACACTGATGTACTTTTATGAGTAGTCTTTTTTTTTAGCAGTCTTTATTTTTTTCTTTAGCAGTCTTTATGTTTTTCTTTTGTTTGCATGCTGTTTCGCTTTTTGATTTCCTTCTCAGTTTCTTTGTAATCTGTTGCTCAGTCCTACATTTCTCCGAATCCACCGGCTTACTACAACACTTGGCATTTTTCTAAGCTGCTTCCTTTGACCTAATAGGTAGTTAAAGGTGAGGCTGAAAGGGTTAGGTCGGAGAGGAGGGTGGACCAGATTGATTGGAAGGAAGATGAACACATAGAAACGTTCAAAAGGGGGAGTGCGCTGAGTTGGAATATTGGACTGGGATAAGGTGGAGTTACGGGAAATTGGGAAACTGGTGAAATCTACATTACTCCCCTGTGGTTGGAAGCTCCCAAGGCAGAAGAGGAACCTTTCTTCATCCATGATTCCGGTGGTTAGGGTTTGGCGATGGAGGAGGCCTAGGACTCTCATGTCCTTGGCAGAGTGGAAAGGAGAAGTAAGGTTTTCAACCACAAGGTGGCGGAGTTGGTCAATGTGGCTGTTCCAGCAATGTTCTCTGAAATGATCCACGTGTGTCTCGCCAATGTAGAGAAGACCACATTGAGTTTAAAGGATGCAGTAGATGAGGCGTTCTGTCTCCTTTCATCCGCTAAAACTTTCAACACCGCCTTCATCTACCTATCGCATTCCTAGCTACCTGCCTCCTGCCACACCCCCTTCACATTTATCTCTCAGCTTCCTTGACCCAGAAGCCTCATTCCTGATAAAGGGTTGTGCCCGAAACGACAATGCTCCTGCTCCTAGTACGCTGTCTGACTGTGCTTTTCCAGCGCCACTGATCTACAGCAGCTGCAGTGCCCAATTTCTCTTCAAACCTTCAGGGCTTGCATGAATCAGATTTATAACGGTTACTTCAAATAAAACAAAAACTATCGTATACTCAAACAGCATAAAAGAAAACCAATGTATTGTGGTCACTGTTCCCAAAAGGTCATTTACAGCAAAGATATCAATTAGCTTTTCTGATCATCCAACATCAATTCCTAAATAACCTGATCTCTAGCTCAGTGCTCGAAAAAAATGTTAAGGCCAGTGATCCAACACATTCTCATGAAATCAATTTTTCCCGGCATTAGCATTCAGTTGGGTTAACACAGTTTAGATATAATGTAAACAGTGCATTATTACTGCAGTACCCAAAAATGTGTATATCTCATTTCCTGTTGTATAACCTGCCCAACATTCGTATTGAAGCTTTCACTTTGATATATAACTCCCATGAATGTTTCCTTTCCTTGCTGTTTTTACGCTCCACATAACAAGATTCTGTAGAATCTGAGGGACGTGGACTTTGGGAAGATTAATGGTAGAGATCATCTCGCCACATCATTTATGTTCTTCTTAAGCATCATTGTGATATTTTCTCCAGATTTCCCATTATGCTAGTGGAGTACAGAAGGACAATGATCATTCAACAATGCTCTGTATTTACCCAGAGAGCTGAGACTGCTCTACCCTGGGTGGGAACCTTACAGCAGGGTGGTAAAGCATTGCTGCTGCTGTGCAGGATCTTAGTGAGATCACATCTGGAGTAGTGTGTACAGATTTAATCTCTGCAATGAAGAAAGGATTTTGTTATATTGGAAGCAGCAGAGAGATGGTCCCCCAACTGATTTCTGTAATGAAGGTGCTAGCTTATAACGAAAGGATGATCAGGTTGATCCAATAGCCATTGGAGTTTACAAAAATGAAAGAAGATCTTGTTTCAACATAGATGACAGGAAGGAGTCAACAACTGAAGCGAATTACACAGATTTTGGAGGAATCAATTCCGTTCTCCAGCCTGTTACACAGGAACAACAGAAGGATATTCCGGCCTTTGACCCTGTTATACCAGAATACGATGAGGCGATTCAGCCCCTGGAGCATGATGTATATTTACAGGAGGCAAACTAGCCCCTCGAATCTAAAACACTGGATCCAGAGTAGGCCATGCGACACCAGGATCCTGTTACACAGCAACAGGATCAGTCCATTCAGCCTCCTCAAAATTGTAACATAGGAACTGGAAACGGTCACACAGTGACTGGAGATTGTAACACTGGGATAAAAGGAGGCCATTCAGACCCAGCGATCAGGGAATTGGAGAAGGATAAAAATTGTCTGAGAATTATTTCATGAGAAAGGAGGAGGTAATTCAGTCACATGTCTGTTGTATGGGAACAAGAGAAGACCAATCGTTCCCTTAGTCCCATCTCTGTGATAGATGAGGAGACCGTTCAGTATCTCCACCTATTATGAATGAATATGAGCAGACACATCAGCCCCTCAAAATGTTACACAGCAACGCGAAGATTCCATAATCCTCCACCCCTCTAACGCATCAAAAGGAGGAGGCCATTCTGGCCTTGGAGATGACAACATGGGAACACTCGAAAGACTTCATCCCATCTATTTTCTACACCAGCAGGATGATCAGTCCATTCAGCCATACATGCCTCTGACACAGCAATTGGAGCAGATCTCTTAAAACCTATTGCCCATTAAACAGGATTTCAAAGAAAACGTGAAGGTTTTCGAAAGGGAAGAACTTATAATAAGGGAATACATTATGGAGTAAAATGTAACAATAATCTATTGTAATTTAAGGGAAATTATTAGAGTCCATTGTTGAGGACATTTGCAAACTTAAACCACCAACCATCGGAGTCAAAAAGGTTTTACAAAGGACAAATCAAGTTTGAAGTGTTTTCTTGAATTATTTAAAGATCTGATAAACAAGGTGGATAGTGGGAATCCTAGAGATGGAATATATCTGGTCTTCCAGAAGGCATTGGACGTGTCGCTTCTCCAAAGGGTAAATTGTAAGATCAGACAACATGTGTTTCGGGGTAATTTATTAGCTTGAATAGAGGATTGGTTAACCAAAAATGCAATCAGATGAATTAAATGTGTCATTTTCTTTTGGAAAATGCAATGTGTTGGGTTGACATAGATTTTAGTTCTCATGCTTCAACCATTTGTGATCGATATTATTACCCGGTTGACCAGATAGAAAATACTATAGCTACATTTTCAGATGACACTAACATTTGTGGAAAATTACTTCGGAATGATGATGCAAGAGATTTAAAAACTGTATGGATAATTTGGGTGAATGGGCAAACATTTAGCAATGAAAATTAAAGTGGATAAATATAGGGATATTCAAGCTGGCCAGCCTAACAATAAGACAAACTATCTAAATGCACATAAACATCAAAATGCTTAGGTGCAGAGGGATCTGGGTGTCTGCTTGCATATCACAGAAAATTTGTATTCGGGTACCTCAAGTAATGAGGAATGCAAGCATAACTTCAGTGTTTATTTATAAAAGGATAGAGTAGAAAGGTAGGGAGTGTTGGTGTAGCTCTGCAAGGCATTAGTGAGGCTGCAACTGGAGTGCAGTTTGGGTGTCCTGCAGAATGAGGTATCTGCATTGGAGGCAATTCAGAAGAGGTTCATTGGATTGATTCCATATTTAAAGTGTTTGTCTTATGAAGAGAAATTGAGCAGTTCAGGCCTATACTCTCGAGTTGATAAGCATGAAAGGAGATCTCATTGAGGTCATTAAAATGTTGACAGTAATTGGAATTGTATATATGGAGTGGATTTTTTCATAAGCCGCAATCTACAACAAGAGACCAGAGTCTTAGAATGGAGAGATGGTAGGAAAGTGGAACAGAGGACGCGATGTCATCAGCTATGAAAGTATTCAATGGTGGAGCAGGTTCGAGGGGTTGGATTCGTCGTTCATATTCAGCTTTTCGACTGTGTTGCACAGTAATGGGGGAGGACCGTGCATCAAGCAGGAAGCAGGCACTCCGGACAAATCAGTCTTAATCAGTTTGACAGAACGTCTCCAGTGCAGTCACACAATGACCAGTGCTGGGTCATCAACTATTTACAATCCATATCAATTATCAGGAGGATGGAACAGATATACAGATACTGAGTTTGGTGATGTCGCTGTGATAAATGAGCTATTAAATTCTCAAGACAGCTTGGAGTGTCTGCAAAAGGATACCGAGAGATAAAGGCAATGGTTAATAGTTTGGCAGGTGCAATACAACATGATATAAAATATCATTTCATTTACAGGAATAATGGAAGACAGTATGTTACTGAAATGGAGAGGGATCACAGAGCTTAATGATACTGTGTACTGGGGGGTTCACTCAGACCCGTTCAGACAGGGGAGGTTTGGCTCCATCCCTGATCGTCAGCTACCAGACACTCCAAGTGACCCCATTGCTCTCCGGACACATGGAATATTTTGATGTGGTTGGTTGGTGGTGAGGATGGTGTTTTGGAACTTGCATCAAAGGGACGGCCTTTATTCAAATTACATTGACTCCTTTCTACATGGAGACACGAAGACGATGGGACTGGATGCCTGCTTCTGAATGAAAAAACTGTGGCTGCTTTCACGACAGGGGTATTCACCAACATGATGTACTGTGCATGAGCGTGCTACAACATTAATAGAGAGAGAGCTCCTTCAGATCCGCTACCTCTCCCCATTGACATGGGTAAACCACAGATGCCATGTATACCATCGGGAATCCCACTATACTGGGAAAATAAGGATAGCAGCAGCTCCCTTCTGTGGGAGAAATACTGTATTTACCTCATCCACCATATATATCCTCCGTCTCCGAATGGTGACATTGATGTTGTGATACGGGGAGATGATGGATATGACACCCAGTCTGCCTGGAAAGTTCCGGATCATAGAAGCTGAATGAAACTGTGACCCTATCAGCCACTGGCTGCAACGTCCTCGTCCTGGTGTGAAGCTGACGGTCATGTTGAAGGAGGTGACACCGCTCTGCGAACAGCTCTTTGTTCAATCAGTGTCCGCGTACACTCTGCTCCTGTGTAACGTTTAGCTTGGGAAGATGGTCTTGGAAATCCCAGAGTGCATACAGCAGATCCCTTTCCCCATACACACTCACTCCCTGATTTCAAAGCTGCCCCTCTCTGCAGCCTCTGCTGCATTTGTTGTCCATGTTACAGATCCAGATGCTGTAACTACAGTCCCCATGCTCCATCCAAAGTTGGGTCATCCAATCCTCAGGTCTCCCTGAATGTCTGAGGCAGCACACAGCACAACCTCCAACAAACCATCCCCAGCGCCTCCACTGACTTTTCAATAACAGGAGTCAGTCAGAAACCCTTTGGCTACAGATTCTGCAAAATATTTTTAAGAAGTTTGCTTAGACCCAAACCTTTCCTTATTATAATATAGATGTGAAGTGTGCATTCCAGATATATTGTGACTGGTCAAACCACGCGACATTAAGCAAAATATGATCTATTCCAATGTTTTAGTTAAATAACAATCAAAGAAATGAACATTTTAGGATAGCACAAACAATAGATACCGTACCTGTTTAGTTTACACCGTTTGGCACAAAGACATATTCAAATACAGATCCTTACAGGCAGTTTTCCGACCGAAGAGAAATCAAGATTAACAGAGATCTCAGGGAGAAAAGCAGCTGGGGATTATGAATTGAAACTTCCAACCCTTCTGGAACCCCGAGCAGCTTCTGGATGCTGCAGCTGAAAACAAAACGAGAAATCCTGGTCTGGGAAAGCTGGACACTGCCCTTCCATTGTTACCACAGTTTTAATAAAACCTAAAGGCTTTCTCAGTTATTTACTTAAACTGTTTTCACGCAGCAGTTCTGCACCTCTGCCTTTAAAACCTCTCTTCAACAAAAAACGCAAGAGAAAATAACCTTTTTACAGTGATAGTATCCTCATGACTCCACCATTAATAAAATAATCCATCAATATACAAATGTGGATTCATTTTAGAACTCCTAATATACCTCTACTAGTAGATTGAAGTGCATATCCTTTACATTGACTGTGAGCATACAATTGTTCACAGCTACTTTCGATTTCAGTCATTTTACTCCTGCCACAGAATGCCTTAGTATTTCTTCATCGAAGTCTCCCCAACGTGTCAAAACTTAGGTTTTCTCGCCATGTCACCTGTATAGTTTCCAACTGAATGGCAGCAATAATAAGCTCAATCGAAACAGACTGGTATTTTTCTCCCTAAACTTCTCCAAAAACTTTAAGGGGTCACGATCAGTGATAAAGATTTGACTCATGTGTGTTATTCGCAATTTAAATTCTGAAATGATGTAACGCCAACACCAAGCTCAAGACCTCCTTCCTCATTGTGGAACAAATCTGTTGATGTTTCCACTGGACACTCCAACCACACGTTACATAACGGAGCACTTCTCATCTCTCCAATAATCCTTCTGAATGACATAGCTCCTCATGTCTCAGCATAAATGAATTACATGCTTCTGTACCTCTTAATGCTCTAACCTCTTTACCCGCTAGTCCTGGCCTATGCCAGTAAACCTTACTCTCACAGGTAAATATTTTAAGAAGATCTCACACATTCTTCTCAATCTCTCACAGAAAGCAAGCTTTGATTTCTGAAATCAATCATCATCAGCAGCCATTTCAGTTTCTAACCTTGCCATTGTAACACACTCTGCTTTTCCACACGAGTTCTCACGACTGCAGGAAGTGAATTGTTGAACTTCTCCAAAATAAGAATCTCTCTAAGAGTGTCGTAGCTTTGCTCTGTTTTTAATGTCCTTACCCACCTTTCAAAATTACCTCGTTTGATCCTTTCAAACACAATGTGAGTTTAACCAGGGATGCTTTTTTAGATTCCTGAAACGCTGTCTGTTGGCTTCTGGCAAGAGCTCGCATGCACTTCAGATGGCTTTCTGCATCTCCTCATACTCTTCAGATACCTCCTCTGATAGGGATGCAAATACCTATCAGCTTTGTTTATTTCAACTAAATCCTCATGGTCACTGGGCACTGCATTTGTTTAGCCACTTTCTCAAATGAAATTCAAAAGGCTCCCCCATCCTTCTCATCAAATTTAGATCATGTCTGGGTGAATTTAAACAGAACTCCATTAAGCCATTGGCTACTATAGGGTCGCTCATCCTCACTATCCTCCTCATCCCGCCGACCGTCGACCTTCATCTCCACCTTCTATGCCAACTGTCCTCTATAATTACGAACTGTTTAAGTTGAAACTCACTGCTTTTCTTCTCTCCTTTTCTCTCTTTCTTCTTCATTTCCTTTTCTTTTATTTCTACTTTTCATCATAATTCAAACTGTTTCAATTCTTTCTCATGTTCAAAGTGTCTCATTTGAAATTGAATTCTCGCCATTTCCAAAGAGTCTGATGGCAGTTCCACAAAATGTAATTGCCGAGCTATAGCTGTAATTATCTCTCATTTTCTCACAGACAAACGCACGCCCAACTCCAGCTTGCCTGACAATTTCTACAGCATTACCTTCATTGCCTTTTGTAAATCCCTCAACTTCACTTCTTCCACACCCAGAGAACTCTTAGTGGCTGACAGAATCTTTATACACAAAACACTGTTTAAACCAACTGAATTCAACATCTGGAACAAAAGACGCTAACAGCGACCATACGCGACTTTTGAACCCAATAGTCTCCCGGTGCATACTCTCCAGTGTCTGCATGAGCATATTCAGGATTCTCTGGTTTTCTCCCACAACCCAAAGATATGCATGTCATGTGAATTGTCCATGCTAAATTGTTTGTATTTTTCAGGGATGTGTGGGTTAGGAGCCTTTGTCGGGGTAAATGTGTTATAATAGGACAGAGGAATGGGTCTGGTAGGTTACTCATCGGAGGGTCGGTGTAGACTTGTTGAAGCGAATGGACTGTTCACACACTGTAGTGATTGTAATGCTAAACCCAATTTAGTATTATCGATTTAGATCCAGACAAGAGTTCCCAGTTTGCTATGGACCAACCAGACTGCCTCAAACTATTATAATATGGTAGCTTGCATGACAACCTTTCCTTATTATAAAGGTAGATGTGAAGTGGAAGTTCCAGATGTGAGGCTACTAGTCATACCACTCACCATTAAGCAAAACACAACATACGTAATCACTGTAATGAAAATCCATACAAAATCAAGCGGAATTTAGAATAATTTAACGATTGCAAACCATAACCGAATAATGGATACAGTACCTCCTACAAATGAACTGTTCCAATATACCAACATCCCATAAACACACTTCTTGGCAAAATGGAACATTCAGACATACATTCTTGCAAATAGTTCTCCAATTCAGGAGGAAACAGCATCAAGTCAGGTTTCAGAGAGAGTAGCAGCTAGGGATAAGTTACTAGGCCGTTGTTACTACTATTAATGAAAAACTCTAAAAGCGTTGTAAGTTGTTTACTTGAGCCGTTTTCAGGAGACAGTTTAGCCTTTAAGATCTCTTATTTTTAAAAAAGAAAATAATATTTTTTTAAAGTGACAGGTTTGTCACACACTTTAGATGCCTAGTCCTTTACTTAAGGGGCTTCATCGATCGTAAGATCATCTGAGGGGGACAAATACAGGTACAGTCTAAGTTACAAGGATTTGTTTCATAACTTCTGAAACACCCCTGTCCATGGCCATCACATGGGACATACCGGGAAATGAAGAACAGCCTGACACACACCATTTCACTATTTCTGAGCTTCACAATGCCAGCACTCGATACACTAGGGTGCAAAAAAACAAAGGCCAGGGAAAGATACAGAGGGACAGAAAGATTCACAGTAAAGACAGAAAGAATCAGTTAATTAACTGAAAAGATGTTGTGGAAATATGGGGAAAAAGACAGGGCAGTGGGACTAACTGGAGAAGTGAGATCTTCGAGAGTAAAATTACGAGAATGAGAACATTGAATAAAGGCAATGACAGTTCAGCTAAAATGTTTTGTTACATCAAATTCTCAATGTGCTTCACAGAACACCACAAACAACAAAAATTGGGACAAGATGACAGCCCAGCATGGAGAGCTGTGCAGACCATGCTAGTGTGTTGCTAAGTAAACTGCATTATTTGACCAGCATAAAGAGTATTGCAAACTTTGCTATCATATGCAATCTATATTTGCATCAGATTACTACAATGTCTAAAGTGAGAAGATTTACTCTGTGTGTGTTCATCAGAGACTGAGAGACAGTGCGTGTGTGCGTGCAATTGGAGTGGTTGAATGTGAAACTCATTGGTTGAGAAGTAACGCACATGGAGAAAACTACCTTATTCTGAACAACTAGCAGGCTTTTTGTTAATCGACAGAGAGAGAACGAGGGAAGTTTCATGGACAGATGAGATAAAGTGTTTGAGAATGTCAAAATAAAGGCATTGCCAGACACAATAGTAAGATAAATCGGCGTGCACATGAATGACAGATGGATGGGAGTTTGGTGTGAGGTCGAGTCAGATTTGCTTCGGCAGGTGTGAAGCCGCGAGTGTCAGCAGCAGATGATTAACTTCTTTAAGACGGTATTTCCTAGCTCAAGGTTCAAACAGCAGATGGAATAAGCCAGTGAGATATATTCTGGGGTGGTGGGCATTTCAAGTTAGAAATGGTCAGGATATGGTGTCATGGATCAGCTCATGATCAAAGGGATCTCCCACAGCTGTGAATTGTCTGCTTCAGTCACAGATAGTTAACAGGGATGAGATGGAAACAGTGGAAGGAAGTGGAGTTTGGAACCAGAACAGTAGACAGCGACCTCCATGCTGTAAATATTTTAAAAAAACAAAGGCAATGATCCAATAAATTGTAGTTCTCCGTTGAAACTGAGTCAGTCAACACAGAAACCCATGAGTAACACTGCCAGAGCAGAGAGGGAGACAGAAATTGAACACAATCATTGATGTAGTTAGTAGTGGCCTGGAGAGTGAATATCTGGATTGAGAGTTTCAACAGGAAAATAATAGTGACAAGAAGTGAAGACTATATAAAAGAACAGTAATACAGTTATAACCGGTTTATAGAGAGAAAAAAATCTGGACAGTGACACTTTCCAGGGACACCAACGAGAGCCAGGAAAGGAAAATAAAAATATTGAATAATGAGAATATCGTAATAGATCCGCAATGATAATGACAACCAATAAAATGTAGAAAGATACCGAACATAATTGGATAAACTTTTGTCTATTGTTGGAATAGTCCAGTCTAATGTTCCCAGATCCTGATACATGTTTGGAACCTTCCAGTCTAATGTTCTCAGATTCTGATCTCTCTTCCCCCTCTCTCTAAATCTGTTTTTCCCTGTTAGTGCTGTCAGTGATGCTCCCGCTCATGTTATGGGATAACACATTGAACAGTGCCCATTTATCATTAAAAGATGGAAACCCTCCACTGGGATAATTAGAATCCATGGAGATTGGCATTAATCACAGTCACTGAACAAACACTGGGAAACTGAGTAAAGGCTACGACAATGGATTAATGGGGACTGCAAAACAATCAACAGACAGGAGTGTTCTCTCCCAGTTGGGGAACACTTCAGTGGTCCAGGACAGTCAACCTCGGAACTTCTGCTGACCATCCTTCAAGGCGGACTTCAGGACAGGCAGCAGCGAAAAGAGGCCGAGTAGAGGCTGATAACTAATTTTGGAAGCCATAGGAAGGGCCTCAACCGGACCTTGGGTTCATGTCACATTACAGGTGACCACCATTGCACTATACACACACCCACATACACACACACACACACACACACACACACACAAACAGAGGCACTCCTATACACACACATACACCGGACACACATGTACACAGACACGCATACATACACTCACGCACACCCTTACAAACACACACATTCCCACACTCACACAGGCATCCGCTCAGAGACTTACATCACTCTACATTCATGCCCACACATATACACTGTATCTCACTGATACATAACTCCCAACCCCAGACACGCACACACACTCCCACACTCACATATGCACCCCTAATAGACTTAAGACACACTACATTACTACACACACATCTACACTCCCTCTCTCACTCTCAACCCCCAATCCAGACAAACACACACAAACAAAGACCCACATGCACACATATAATTTGTGGGGTGAATTTGTAATTGCAGAGTTACATTGTACTTTGCTCAAAACCTGCATGAATTCATGTAAACCCCTGAGCTCAAAAACTGCATGAATTCATGTAAACCTCTGAGCTCAAAAACTGCATGAATTCATGTAAAACTCTGTTATCTCACTTTTCAGATTAGAATCAATCTCAACATTATGGTATGGACGGAAAACACAGGGGGCGAACACCTTCAAAATATTGACTAGCTAACACTCATTGTTACAGCTATCCTGAGAATGCAACTTTAAAACAAAAAGGTTTTGTGATTTACACATGAAAGAAATGAAACTATCATGGTATTTGAATAGATGAAAGACTCAACAGACAATCACGGTATTTTTCAATGTATAATTTCAGGTACATCAATCACACTGTAAATTTTTGCTTTTAATTCTGTGCCTTAGAAGTGTGTCCTCCACTATCACCTGATGAAGGAGCGTCGCTCCGAAAGCTAATGTGCTTCCAATTAAACCTGTTGTACTATAACCTGGTGTTGTGTGATTTTTAACTTTGTACACCCCAGTCCAACATCAGCATCTCCAAATCATGACTGAACAAAACAGGGTCGGTTAATCAGTTCCTTACATCACTTTTCATATCATTATAAAAGGAATATTTACTGGGTTTCGATGGAATGGATGAGGGTTGCTGAGGGATGGACAATAAATATTTAAATTTTTAAAATCTTTTTTTTAAACTTGCATATGAGATTATTAACAGGACGCTGCATGGGGTCTATATATGTTCCACTCTGTTTATGAAAGGAGGCAGTTATAAAACAAAACAGATCGGTTGCATTAAAAAAAAAGTCGGGTGGGCAAGTTTCTTGACACCTTAACGCAAAGTATAATACTTATTGAGAAGTGTGAGGCTACTCCTGGTATTATGTGCCCTGTTATCAAATCCTTTCATAACCTTGCGACAGAGCATTGAGACTGCTGGTCAGCAACAGGATGAAGCAATTCTGTCCCTATGGCCCTCTTTACAGAGGGGTAAGAGAAGGCCATTTAGCCCATATTAGCATGTTGCTATTTAAAAAGACGGAAATCTAGAATATTGGTACATCTTGCCAACAGAATCATTCAAAACAAAGAGATGTGTCGCTGCAGCTCTATGAAGTGCTACTGAGAGGGCACCTTGAGCCACGGGGAGAATGTGCAAACTCCACACAGGCAGTCATTCAAGGATGGAGTTAAACCCAGACCGCTGTTCTCTGAAACAGCAATGCTAGTCACTGAGCTACTGTGTCACCTTGTGGTGCAGGTTCTCTGTTCCTTGAAAGTGCCGTCACAGGTAGATAGTGTAGTGAAGGAGGCACTTGATGATTTTCCCTTTTTGGTGTGTGCTTTGAGTCTAAACATTTTCACGACGTGTTGCATCTGTCCAGGACATTGGTTTTGCCACTGTTGTAATATTGCCTTTAATCGTGGTCACACTGCTGTCGGAAAGATGTTGTCAAACTTCAAAGGGTACAGAAGAGATTTAAAAGACTGTTGCAGGAGTTGGAGGGTTAGAGTTACAAGGAGAGTTTGAATAGGCTGGGGCTATTTTCAAGTGTTGAGGCTGAGGGCGGACCTGAAAGACGTATATAAAATCATGAGGGGAATAGATAAGATAAAGAGTCAACGTCTTTTCCCAGGATAGCCGCGTCCAAAATTAGAAGACAAAGGTTTAAGGTGAGAGGGGAATGATTTAAAAACGGACGTGAAGTACACAATTTCACACAGAGACTGCTGCGTGTATGGATTGAACAGCCAACAGAAGTGGTGGAGACAGGTACAGTTACACCATTTGAAAGGCATTTGGATGGTTACATGCATGAGAGGTATTTAGAGGGAGATGGGCCAAGTGCTGGCAAGGGGGACGAGATTTATTTAGGATATTTAGTCGGCATGGACAACCGGACTGAAGGATCTTTTTCTGTGCTGTAGATCTCTGAGAATCCATTGCCTCTTGAGTGTAAAGCACACGAACAGGAGGAAACTATTTAGCTTCTGAATTCTGTCAGTCAGCTTGTTTGCTCAATTACTGAAAGTAAAATACAAAAATACATCATTCAGATTTTGATGGTGTTTTACAGAAACAGGAGAATGGCTTTTAGTCAAGAGAAGCTGTAAGGAATGTGAAGAGGCAATTCAGTCCCTCAATTCCATTCCACAGGAGTAGCAGGTGAGCACAAAGCTATTGTAGCCAGTTACACAGGAACTGGAGGAGGATATCTATTTTCATAGACTTGGGATCAGGAGGCAGTCGTTCAACTGCTTAAGACTGGGACACAGGAACAGGAGGCAGTCATTCCACTGCTCGAGACTGGGACACAGGAACAGGAGGGAGTCATTTAACTGCTTGAGCCTGGGACACGGGAACAGGAGGGAGTCACTCAACTGACGAGACTGGGACACACGAACAGGAGGCAGCCACTCAACTGTTCAAAGGTGGGTCACAGGGAAATCTGTAGGATTGTGAGGCCCAGGGTCCTGATACGCAGGAACAGGAGGAGGCGCCTCACTCCCCACCAGTATGGGACAATGGGAGAGAAGGGGAGTTTGCTTGGAACAAACAGAAATACATGAATATGTTGCATTTGTCGTCCATTCAATCATGCCTCACCATTCGCTAAGAACATGGCTGATCTGATTGTGATTCTCTCATTCCATTTTACGGAGACTGTCCTCTCTGCAGCCTCTGCTCCATTTGTTGGTTCTGTTGCACAGCCAGATGCTTTAACAACAGTCAACATCACTCATCCAGAGGGTCGGGTCGAAGGATGAGTCTGGATTTGAAGGGTCCAATCACGAGAATGAAAACACAGAATAAAGGTATTGCCAGATGTTTAGTTCTCTAACATTCGCAATCAAACTCACATAACCAGCCCATCCATAATACATTCAGGATTTTGCGCGGTGCAGATACGTCGAGCGTACTGATGAATGCAACCCAGCAATATCCAGAAAGGAACTCTGTGCAGCCCACACCAAACTTGATCTATAATCCTGGTATAAATGTCCAGCGTGGGATGCTGTGCAGACCGCACTGGATCATTCACATATAAACACGGGCTGTTCCGTTTTTTTCAGTAACACTGTGTTAGATCACTGTCCAGTGTGGGGAAATTTGCAGCCAAATGCTGGAAGTGACAGGATATGAAGCTCCTATGCAGTTACAGCTCCATATCTGCACTGTACCTTAACAAGGGGTGCTGCAGATGTGAAAATCTTTGCAAGGGAGAGATGTAAATGGAAACAGTTGAAATACTAATAGTTCTGATTAAGGCGCGTATCACACAAATACTTAAAGATGAAATAACTAAGATAATATTCGATGAGGTTTTGTGAATTGTGCAACGAAATAAGAGGAGGATGATGATGTTATAGTGGTTGCACTATAATCCTCCAAATCATCAATGGGAATTGGAGGAACAATTATGCAGGGAAACTGGTGAAAGTAGCAGGATTGTCATAGTAGATTATTTAAATTTTCCTAACATAGACTAGAAGGTTAAAAATTTCGATGGAACGTAATTTCTTAAGTTTGTTCAGGAAAGTTTCCCAAGCAGTATAAAAAGGGTCCTACATGGGAATGGACAAACTCGACCTACTGTTGTGAAATAGGGATGGAAACGTGACAGTGGAAAAGTGGGGGAGGATTTTGGGAAAAGTGACTAGCGTTGTATTAATTTTACAATAGGTATGGGAGGGACAATATTGGTCTACAAACTTAAGTTCTAAATTGGGGCAAGGCATATTTTGTTGCAATTAGACAGGGGATGACAGGGGTTAATTGGAGTAGCTAGCTTTCAGGTGAAAGGATGTTGGGCACGAGGGAGGGCTGTAAAAGTGAGATAGCTCGAGTTTAAGGTTTACATGTTCCTGTGAGGGTGAAGGGAAAGTGAGGCTGGAAGAGAAAACACTGAATGACAAGAGATATTATGGCTCTGACCAGCAAAATGGAGGCATGGCTCAGGTTCAGGCAGCTGGAATCAAGGGAATCCCTGGAGGGACACAGGGGTTGCAGGAGTTTACTGAGGAAGGAAATCAGCAGGGCGAAAAGGTGGTAATGAGATAGCCTTGGCTGAGCAGATTAGGGTGAATCCAAATTCAGTATTGTAAAGAGAAAGAAAAACTAGAGAGGGATTAGGACGTATTAATGTGTAAAACCACATTCATGTGTAAAACCACAAGAGATGGTTGAGGTCCTCGATTTCTCCTCTGTGTATACCATGAAAAAAGAACTATGACCGTTGGGAAGTTAATTGTCATATCTTGGTACAGTCCATCTCAGAGTCGAGGTGCTGTTGGACATATTAAAATGCATAAAGTCAGATAAATCTCTTGGTCCTGACCAGATATATCTAAGACCACTGCAAGAGGCGAGAGAAGACATTTCAGGGGCCAAGGTCCCGGAAGACTGGCCAGTAGCAAATGTTGAGCCCTTGTTAAAAGGGCTGCAAAGAAAAGCATGGGAAATATAGACTATGTAGCTTCAAATCTGTTTGCGGAAACCGCTTGAGAAGGTTCAGAGATACAAGTTAAGCATGCATTTGGAAAGACAGAGTTTGACATGGAGCAGTCCCCATAGCTTTGGGTGTGGAAGATCATGCCTTACAAATTTTGATAGAGTTTTTGAGGAAGTGGCCAGGAAGGTTGACGAGGTCAGGGTGGTGGACATAGTCTATATGGATTTCAGTAAGGCTTTTGATAAGGCTCCACATGGAAGGCCGCTCTAGAAGGTTAGATCGAATGGACACCAATGTAAAGTGGCAAATTGGCAACACAATTGGCTTGACGTTATGAAGCAAATGGCTATGGTGGAGGGATGCTTGTCGGATTGGAGGCCTGTGACTAGTGGAGTGACTCAGTGGTCGGTCCTGGGCCCAATGCTGTTTGTTATCTGTATCTATGATTTGGACCAGAGTGCACAACACAACGTTAGTAAGTTTGCAGATGACACGACATTAGGAGACATCATTTACAATGAGGAATGTTATCAGAAATTGCAGCAGTATCTTGATCAGCTGGGGAAGTGGGCTGAGAAATAGCACATGGAGTTTAATATAGATAAGTGTGACGTCTTGCATTTTGGAAAGTCAAATCCAGGTAGGAGTTAAATGTCGAATGACAGTGCCTTAAAGCGTGTAGTGGAACAAAAGGCCTTTGGAGATCAGGTGCATGGTTGTCTGAACCTTGAGTGACAGATACACAGGACAGTGAAGAAGGCTGTTGGCACACTGGCCTACATCAGGGCATTGAGTATAGAAGTTGGGATATTATGTTGCAGTTGTACAGGATGTTGCTAAGGCTGCAGTTGGAGTATTGGGTTCAGTTTTGTTCAGCTTGTTCTGGAAAGGACATTATTGAACAAGAAAGAATGTAGAACAAATTTTCAATGATGTTTGCTGAGCTTAAGGTTCTAAGTTATCGGCAGAGGTTGGACGGGTTAGAACATATTTCTTCACAGCATAGGAAAATGAGGGGGTTCTTTTAGAAGTGTAGTCTTATAAAATCATGAGTGGCGTGTATGTGGTGAATATTTCAAAATTTTTCCCAAGGTTGGGGAATCGAGGACTAAAGGACATCCATGAGTGTTTGGAAAGGAAAAAATATATAAAAAGAAAACTGACGGGCAACTTTTTTACACAGTCCATTTTTACGCATATGGACTGAGCTGTCAATGGAAGTGATTGAGGTGGGTACAATAATAACATTGAAAAGGCATTTGGACAAATACACGGATAGGAAAGGATTAGAGGGATACAGAGCAAGGGCAGGGAAATGGGCTGAGTGTATGTGGACACTTTGGTTGGCATGGACCAGCTGGGCCAAATTGTCAGTCATACTGGCAGTCTCGTGCAATATGACCGTAAATGACTTTGTTTTGGGGTGGAGATAGGGTGTGTGTGTGTCTGGGGGAGGATTCCGAGAAAATTTGTCATGGAAGGATATGTTCACAGGTTTCAGAATGCCGAAATGAAGACATTTCAATAGTATCATGCAACACGGGTCAGTATTATGAAGAATTATGAGTGAAAGGGATATTGCTGTGAATTCAGGCAATGGAACATTTGGATGAGCATTTATTCTGCAGCTTTGTAACCGGGAGTGAGGACAGCAGAGACTTCGCCTCACTGGGCTGAATCTAACAAAAAACTCTCGCAGTGACATTTTCATGAAGTGTGACAGAGGGGTTGTCTGCACGAGGCGGAGCTATTTTCCTGGTGCTATCTTACCAAACTCATCTCATTAACTACCCACCCCACTCCATAGTGTCCCTCTCAAACAATGCCAGTCCGATTATCCCACCCATCATGAGTGGAGGTAATCACAATCGCCCGGATGCCCCTGGATATTGGGCGATCGCTGACACTGGTGTCATCTTTAAAAGGCCAATGTGCACACGTTTGCACTTTCTCAGTTTGGAGCTGCCTTGCACATTTACACCAAGCAGCTAAGGGGAAATTACACCACGGTTTGTCGACAGCAGCATGGAGGTCCTGGTGGATGGGCTAGTACAAAAGGAGACCATTCACTTCTCAGAGGGGGCCACACTACCAGACCCACCGAGCATGGTCTGAGCTCCTTAGCCAGTTCAGTGCAGTTTCTGTGGTCGGAAGAAACGCCCAGCAAAACAGGACAAGCATCAATAAACTTCCCCACTCTGTCAGGATAAGTGTCACCTCATTCGCCCTGCTCCCTCACACTCACTGTATATCTGTTATAGCACCGGCCCCTAAACAAGGCTCATGCTCCACCACTCTCACTACTGCATGCAGCACCTTCCCTCTCTTTCTGTCTTGCCTTTCTAAAGCCCCCCACATAGTTATAGAACATTCTGGAGAATATCAATTATGGAATATTCCAGATATTGTTCCAACTTATTCCCAGTTTCAGGAAAACGGCTGTGCCCCAGTGTGTAACACGAAAGAGGAAGGAGTAGAGATGTAGGTTTTTCAAATCACACGCAATTAAAATCCATCTTGAGGCCATTCAGTACTTGAAATATGCTCCAACATTCAATACGTTTGGGGGTGATCTGATGGTTTTCTCAGCTCCATGTTACAGGAACTTTCAGTCATTTAACCCCCAGGTTCCTGTTACCTACCATACGATTCAAAAACACTTTTTATCCCGGGTTTCTTCTAGCAGGTGTTCAGAAGGCATTTCCCATGGGGATGGAATCTCCAAACAATATATTTCATCTGCTTTATAAATTCATACAACAGTCAGCATGCTTTCCATAGACCAATCAAAAACATGCACTTATTTTATGGTTATCGATATCCAATCACAATTAGTCATGGTTATTTCACTTGTCTCATCTTACTGTATTCAGCCAAAGACGGCTTCCAAACACTTGTCTCATTATAAAATACAATTTCTAGCAGAGAACATTTTTATCGTCAGCCGTTATCATGACCGTTATCTCAAACATACATTTTTCCTTGTCATGAAAGTTTCTTTTGCCCTTTGTCTGTGACCGATTCTGTGTGTAACAGTTACACAGTCTCCCACTCAGCTGACTGGATGGTTGGTTTGTGATGCAGAGTGAGGCCACCAGAGCAGGTGCAATATCCCACACTGACAGGTTACAATGAAGGGGATGCTCTCTCAACCTCACCCCATCACCCGAGGAGTGGTGACCTTCAGCGTAAACCACCATGAGTGGTCTCTCTAATGAGAGTTCTTTGGGAGCTATTGCATCAATGTTCGCATTTTATTTTTGAACCAAATTTTTTCATTGAAAAATAGATTTTTTATTATTATATTAAACCAATAGCAACACAACTCAAGTAACTGAACAAAATTAAACCCACGTCCATGTGCATACAAAGCAAGATAAAGTCTATAAATGGACAGAAGAAAAACAAAAATAAACAATAAATAATAAATAAATAATACGGCTCAGCATAACAAAACGATAGCTCTTGTTCTTCGAGAGCATTAATTGATATACATTCATATGTTCACAATTCTTCATATTAGATTCATTAGACAATATCGTCCTTGCTATATAAAAGCCCTGTATAGATTGGCAGGTAAGCCTCCATCGCGGTAATCCAAAAAGGGCTGCCATATCTTATATAAATCTCCGCTTTTTGATGCACCATACTGAAGAGAAATTCCAAAGATATCTTATCCATGACGAACTTACGACGACCCAACAGACCCGGGGGCCTTTCAGACATCCAACACAACAGAATATTTTTCCTGGCACAGGAAGTATGGGCGAGGTAGTAAACGAGTATTTTGCATCAGTATTTACTGTGGAAAAGGATATGGAAGATGTAACATGTGGGGAAAGTGATGACGACACCTTTCAACCTGTCCATATTTCAGAGGAGCAAGTGCTGGATGTCTTAAAACGGGTAAAGGTGGATAAACCCCCAGGACATGATCAGGTGTACCCGAGAACTCTGTGGGAAGCTAGAGAAGTGATTGCTGGGCTTCTTGCTGACAAATTTGCAATATGGATAGTCACAGGTGTGGTGCCGGAAGACTGGAGATTGGCTAACGTGGTGCCACTGTTTAAGAAGGGTGGTAAGTACAAACCAGGGAACTATAGACTGGTGAGCCTGACGTTGGTGGTGACCAAGTTGTTGGAGGGAATCCTGAGGGACAGGATGTGCATGTATTTGGAAAGGCAACGGCTGATTAGTGATAGTCAACATGGCTTTGTGCGTGGGAAATCATGTCTCACAAACTTGATTGAGTTTTTTGAAGAAGTAACAAAGAGGATTGATGAGGGCAGAAGTGTAGATGTGATATATATGGACTTCAGTAAGGCCCTAGTCAAGGTTTCCAGGGAAGACTGATTAGCAACGTTAGATCTCATGGAGCACAGGGAGAAGTAGCCATTTGGATACAGAACTGGCTCAAAGGTAGAAGACAGAGGGTGGTGGTGAAGGGTTGTTTTTCAGACTGGAGGCCTGTGACCAGTGGAATGCCACAAGAATCGGTGCTAGATTCACTACTTTTTGTCAGTTACATATATGATTTGGATGCCAGCATAAGAGGTACAGTTAGTAAGTTTGCAGATGACACCAAAATTGGAGGTGTAGTGGACAGCGAAGAGGGTCACCTCAGATTATAACAGTATCTTGACCAGATGGGCCAATTGACTGAAACGTGGCAGGTGGAGTTTAATTCAGATAAATGCGAGGTGCCGCATTTTGGGAAAGCAAATCTTAGCAGGACTGATACACTTAATGGTAAGGTCCTAAGGTGTGTTGCTGAACAAAGAGACCTTGGAGTGCAGGTTCATAGTTCCTTGAAAGTGGAGTCGCAGATAGATAGGACAGTGAACAAGGCGTTTGGTATGTTTTCCTTCATTAGTCAGAGTATTGAGTACAAGAGTTGAAAGAACATGTTGCAGCTGTAAAGGATATTGGTTAGGCCACTGTTGGAATATTGGGTGCAATTCTGGTCTCCTTCCTATCGGAAATATGTTGTGAAACCTGAAAGGGTTCAGAAAAAATTACAAGGATGTTGCCAGGGTTGGAGGATATGAGTTACAGGGAGAGGCTGAACAGGCTGGGACTGTTTTCCCTGGAGCATCAGAGGCTGCGGGGTGACATCATAGAGGTTTACGTGGATAAGGTAAATTGGTAAAGTCTTTTCCCTGTGGTCGGTGAGTCCAGAAGTGGAGGGCATAGGTTTAGTTTGAGAGGGGAAAGATATAAAAGAGACCTACAATGCAACTATTTCACACAGACTGTGGTGCGTGTAAGGAATGAGCTGCCAGTTGAAGTGGGGGAGGCTAGTACAAGTGCTCCATTTAAGAGGAAGGGTTTGGAGGGTTATGGGCTGGGTGCTGGCATGTGGAACTAGATTGTTTTGGGATATGTGGTTGGCATGGATGGGTTGGATATGCTGCATATCTCTATGACTCCATGACATATATTAATCTTTGTTTTTTTGGTTTACCATACTGATGAGAACGTCCAAAGCGATATTCTCCCTGATGAGCTTAAAAAAGACCCAACAGACCCCGGGAGTGTTCAGACAACCAGCACAACAGAATATTGTTCCTAGCCCAGAAAGTAAGGATTTTATTCCCCATGTGCAACTACATAAGATATTCTGTGCGGGCCCAGGAAAGAAAAAGCGTGTCCATCTCCAATTCGGTCCCCGACACCCACTCTACCACACCTCACACAGTGCTCCAATGTATCCGAAGACTGCAGCAGGACCACATGCAATAAGTAAGAGTGTCTGTAGTCATTCTGCATTTAGGACTTGCTGAAGGTAATCCCACCTTGAATTTTGAGAGAAAATCTGGTGTCAGATAGACCCTATGAAGAATTTTCAACTGCATGGAATGGGTCCTATTACAGATCAAAATCCTTCGAGCATTTTCACAAATATCCTCCCATGTCTCCGAAAAGATGTAAATTCCGAACTCTCTCGCACAGATGTCACGAAGCTGCACAGTCTTGTCTGAGGGGACACTCTCCTACAAATGACAAAGGGTACTGACAGAGAGTGTATTCTTAACAATAAGCATCAAATACCGCCCCCAGCCTGACCCTCACAGCCTTCCACACAACGGACCACAGCCTGAGACTCACCGCCATCCACACACCGCCCCTAGCCTGACCCTCACCGCGGCCTAAAATCGGCCTTAGCCTGACCCTCACCGCCGTCCACACCACGCCCCCGCCTGATAATTGCCATCATCCACGCATCACACCCAGCTTGACACTCACTGTCGTCTACTCACCATTCCCAGCCTGACGCTCACCACCATTCACAAACTGCACCCAGCCTGACGCTCACCACCATTCACAAACTGCACCCAGCCGGACGCTCACCACCATTCACAAACTGCCCCCAGCCGGACGCTCACTGCCATCAAATACTACCCCCAGCCTGACCCTCACCGCCATCGACACACTGCTAACCGCCATCCAGACATTGCCCCCAGCCTAAATTTCACGGCCGTCCACACACCACCCCCAGCCAGACCCTCACCACCATCCACACACCGCTGCCCTCCTGACCCTCAATGCCATTCACACACCACGCCCAGCCTGACCCTCACCGCCATCTACACACTGTCCGCAGCCTGTCACTCACCACCAATCCACACACTGCCCCCAGCCTGACCCTCAGCATTGTTCACACACCGCGCCCATCCAGACGCTCACCACCATCGACACACCACGCCCATCCTGACCCTCAATGCCGACTACACACCGCCCTCAGCCTGACCATCACCTCCGTCCAACATCACCCCCAGCCTGATCTTCGATACAGTCCACACAACGCTCCCAGCTTGACCCTTACTGCCGTCCACACACTGCCCCAGCCGGACGCTCACCAACGTCCAAACACCGCCCCAAGCCTGACACTCCCCGCTGCCTTCACACCGCCGATTGCTTGAAACTCACTGCCGCCCAACACCTCCCCCAGCCTGACCCAAAGTGCCGTCCACACACCATCGCCACTCTGACCCTCACCAGCATCCAATACCAGCCACAGCATGACCCTCACCACCATCCACACACTGCCCCCAGTCTGACCGTCACCACTGTCCAACACTGCCCCCAGCTTGACCCTCAGCATGGTCCATTCACCGCCCCCAGCCTGACCCTCACTGCTGCCCACACACCACAACAGCCTGATCCTCGATGCTGTCCACTAGACTCCTGCACCCTAATCCTCAGTGCCGTCCACACAACGCCCCAAGCCAGACCCTCACCACTGCCCACACACTGCAAGAGCCTGATCTTTACTGCCCCCACACACCACCCCCCAGCCTGACACTCACTGCCCCCCACACACCAGACCCAGCCTGATCCCGACCATCCAATACCACCACAAGCCTGACCTACACCATCCAACATCTCTTCCAGACTGACCATTACCGCCGTCCGCTCACCACCCACAGCCTGATCCTGAACTTCGTCCAATACCATCCAGAGCCTGACCATCACTAGCGTCCACACACCGCAATGAAACTGACCCTAACCACCATCCCCTGTCTGACCCTCACCGCCATCCAATACCGCCGACAGCATGACCCTCACCACCGTCCACACACCACCCCAGTCTGACCATCACTGCAGACCAACACCCCACCCAGCCTGACCCTCACTACTGTCCACACACCTCCCCCGGTCTGACTTTCACGGCTGTCCAACACCACCCAGCCTGACCCTCACCTCTGCCCACACACATTTCCCCCAGCCTGATCCTCGATGCCGTCCACAAGACGCCTGCAAAGTGACCTTCAATGCTGCCAACACACCGCCCCCAGCTTGACCATCATCTCTGCCCACACACTGCACCCCAGCCTGACTCTCACTGCCGTCCACACACTGCCCCAGCCAGATCCTCATCACCATCAACACACAGTCACTCGCCTGAACCTCACTGCCGCCCAACACCGCCCCCAGCCTGACCCAAACTGCCGTCCACACACCGTCTCCAATATGACCATCACCAGCATCCAATACCACCCACAGCATGACCCTCACCATCATCCACACACCGCCCCCAGCCTGATCCTCGATGCCGTCCACAAGACGCCTGCAACCTGACCCTCAGTGCCGGCGAAAATCCACCCCCAGCCTGACCCATCACCACTGCCCACACACAGAAGAGCCTGATCTTCCCTGCCCCCACACACTGCCCCCCAGCCTGTCCCTCTCTGCCGTACACACACTGCTCCTCAGCCTGACCCTCACTGCCCCCCACACACCGGCCCCAGCCTGATCCCCACCATCCAACACTTCCCCCAGACTGACCATAACTGCCGTCCGCACAACGCCCCCTGCCTGATCCTGATCTGTGACCAATACCACCCAGAGCCTGACCATCACCGGCGTCCACACACCTCAATAAACCTGACCCTAACCGCCGTCCACACACCGTCTCCAGCCTGACCCAAACTGCCGTCCACACAGTGTCAGCTGTATGACCCTCACTGGCATCGAATACTGCCCACACCACGGTCCATGCACCACCTCAGTCTCACCCTCACTGCTGTCCAACGCCTACACCAGACAGACCATCACTGCCGTTCTACACAGCCCCAGCCTGACCCTCACCGGCCAAAGCCTGACCCTCACCACTGTCCAACACCGTCCAAAGCCTGACCTTCACTTCCATCCACATACTGTCCCCAGCATGACCCACAACGCCGTCCACACACCGTTAGCAGCCAACCATAACTACCGTCCATCTCCTCCCCCCAGCCTGACCCTCACTGCAGTCCGCACATCGCCCCCTGCCTGAACGTCACCGCCGTCCACAGACCGCTCTTCACCTGACCCTCACTGCCGTCCACACACCACCACCAGCTTGACCCCCATCACCGCCCACACACTGCCCCAGCATGACCCTCACCGCCATCCACAAACCACCCCCTGCCTGACAGTCACTACCATTCACACACCGCTCCCTGTCTGACCCTCACCTCAATCCAGACACTGTGCCAGCCTGACCCTGATTGCAATCCACACACCACCCCCAGCCTGACCCTCACATCCGCCCATGGACCGCCGCCAGCCTGACCCTCACCGCCATCCACACACCACCCCCAGCTGACTCTCACCACCGTCCACACACCGCCCTCAGCCTGACCTTCCCGGCTGTCCAACACCACCCCAGATTGACCCTCACTGCCGTCCAGCACCACAACCAGCCCGAACCTCACTGCCGTCCACACACCACCCCCAGCCTGACCATCTCCTCATTCCAACACCACCCCCATCCTGACACTCATCGCCATCCAACACCACCTCCAGTTCGACTCTCACGCCGTCTACACACTATCCCCAGCCTGACCGTCACCTCCATCCAACACCGACGCTCCCCTGACTCTCACCGCCGTCCACTCACCACCCCAGCCCGCTCCACACTGCCCCCAACCTGACCCTCACAGCTACACTCACACCGCCCCCAACTTGACCCTCACCACAGCCCACGTACAATCCCCAGCCTGACCCTCGCCACCGCACAACACCACCCCCAGCCTGACCCACACCACCGTCCACACACCAACCCAGCTTGACCCTCACCGGCGTCCACACACCGCATCGGGCCTGACCCTCACTGATGTCCAACACCTCCCCTAGCCTGTCCATCACTGCTGTCTTACACCGCCCCCATCCTGAACCTCACCGGCCCCAGCCTGACCCTCACTGCCTTCCACATACCGTCACCAGCCTGACCGTAACCGTCGTCCAACACCTACCCCTGCCTGACCCATACAGCCACTCAACACCGCCCCCAGTCTGAACCTCACTGCCGTCCACACACCGCCCCAGCCTGATCTTCATTGTCGCCACACTGCCCCGAACCTGTCCCTCACTGCCGCCCACACACCGCCCCCAGCCTGACCCTCACTGCCGCCCACACACTGCCCCCAGCCTGATCTTCACTGCCCCCACACACTGCCCCCCAGCCTGTCCCTTACTGCCGTATGCACACCGTCGCCAGCCTGACCCACCTGCCCTCCACACACCAGCCCCAGCCTGATCGCCGCCATCCAATATCGCTCCAAGGCTGACACACGCCACCGTCCAACACCACCCCCAGCCTGACCCTCACTGCCATCCGCACACCGTCCCCAGCCTGATCCTCACCGTCGTCCAATAATACACAGAGCCTGACCATCATCACTGTCCACACACCGCAACGAACTGGACTCTCAGTCCAGTTAATAGTCAGCCCCAGCCTGACCGTCACTGCTGTCCACACTCCATCACCAGCCATGACCCTCACTGCCATCCACACACCGCCCCAGGCCTTAATCACCGCTGACTACACACAGCTCCCAGCCTAATCCTCAGCGCTGCCCACACACTGACGCCAGCCTGATCTTCACTGCTGTACACACACCGCACTCAGCCTGACCCTCATTCCACCACACACACCGGTCTGAGCCTGACCCACACCATCATCCAACATCACCCTCAGCCTGATACTCACCGCCGACCACACACCACCCCAGCCTGCCCCTCACCGTCGTCCAATGCTGCCCAGACGTCCCCAACAGTACCCTTCCACCGACACTCTCATTCGTTTGTTCCTCACCCTTAACAATTTCTCCTTTCAATCCTCCCACTTCATCCAGACCAAAGGGGGAGCCATGAGCACACGTATGGGCCCCAGCTATGCCTGTCTCTTTGTTGGCTACGGAGAGCAGTTGATCTTCCGTAATTACACCGGCACCACTCCCCACCTCTTCATCCGCTACATTGATGACTGCATTGGCGCCACCTCGTGCTCCCGCGAGGAGGTCGAGCAATTCATCAACTTCACCAACACATTCCACCCTGACCTTAAATTTACCTGGACCATCTCTGACACCTCCCTCCTCTTCTTGGACCACTCCATCTCCATTAATGACGACCGACGTGACACTGACATTTTGTACAAACCCACCGACTCCTCCAGCTACCTGGATTACACCTCTTCCTACCCTACTTCTTGCAAAAATGGCATCCCGTATTCCCAATTCCTCCGACTCCGCTGTATCTGCTCCCAGGAGGACCAGTTCCACCATAGGACACACCAGATGGCCTCCTTCTTTAGAGACCGCAATTTCCCCTCCCCCGTGGTTAAAGATACCCTCCAACACATCTCATCCACATCCCGCACCTCCGCCCTCAGACCACACCCCTCCAACCGTAGCAAGGACAGAACGCCCCTGGTGCTCACCTTCCACCCTACCAACCTTCGAACAAACCAAATCATCCCCCGACATTTCCACCATCTCAAAACAGACCCCACCACCAGGGTTATATTTCCCTCCCCACCCCTTTCCACCTTCCACAAAGACCGTTCCGTCCGTGACTATCTGGTCAGGTCCACGCCGCCAAACAACCCACCCTCCCATCCTGGAACTTTCCCCTGCCACCGCAGGAACTGTAAAACGTGCGCCCACACCTCCTCTCTCACCTCTATCCAAGGCCCTAAAGGAGCCTTCCACATTCAGCAAAGTTTTACTTGCACATCCACTAATATCATTTATTGTATCCGTTGCTCCCGATGTGATCTCCTCTACATTGGCGCCTCCTAGCAGAGCGCTTTAGGGAACATCTCCGGGACACCCGCACCAATCAAGCACACTGTCCAACATTTCAACTATCCCTCCCACTCTGCCGAGGACATGAAGGTCCTGGGCCTCCTTCACCGCTGCTCCCTCATCACCAGACGCCTGGAAGAAGAATGCCTCATCTTCCGCCTCGGAACACTTCAACCCCAGGGCATCAGTGTGGACTTCAACAGTTTCCTCATTTCCCCTTCCCCCACCTCACCCTAGTTCCAAACTTCCAGCTCAAGCACTGTCCCAATGACTTTTCCGGACTTGTCCTACCTGCCTATCTCCTTTTCCACCTATCCACTCCACCCTCTCCTCCCTGACCTATCACCTTCATTCCCTCCCCCACTCACCCATTGTACTCGATGCGACTTTCTCCCCAGCCCCACCCTCCTCTCGCTTATCTTCCACGGTTCAGGCTCACTGCATTTATTCCTGATGAACAGCTTTTGCCCGAAACGTCTATTTCGCTGCTCCTTAGATGCTGCCTGAACTGCTCTGCTCTTCCAGCACCACTAAACAAAAAACTGGTTTCCAGCATCTGCAGTCATTGTTTTACCTCATTACTACCGTCCACTCACCGCACCCAACCTGACCCTCACTACCATCCACACACCGATGCAGACTAACCCTCACCGCCGTCCTACACAGCTCCAGCCTGACCCTCACTGGCCCCAGCCTGATCCTCACTGCCGTCCACACACCATCACCAATCTGACCCTAATGGTCGTCCAACACCTCCCCCTATCTGACCCACACCACCATCCAACACCGCCCCAACCTGAACCTCCCTGCCCCAAGCCTGACCCACAAAGCTACCAACACACCCACCCCAGCTTGACCCTCACCGCAATCCACTCACTGCCCCCAGCTTGACACTCACTATTGTCTGCACACAGCCCGAAGCCTGAACATGACCAGTGAAAACACACGGACCCAGCCTGACCCTCACCACCGTCCACACACCGCCTCGAGCCTGACCCTCATTGCTGCCCAACATTTCCCCCAGCCTGACCTCACCGCCGTCCAAAGCCGCCCACAGCCTGACCCTCACGTCCATCCACATACCATCCCCAGCATGACCCACAATGTCGTTCACACACCATAAGCTGCCAACCGTAACTAACGTCCATCTCCTCTACCACCTGACGCTCTCCGCAGTCCACACATCGCCCCCTGCCTGACCCTGCCTGCCATCCACACACCGCCTCCAGCGTGGCCCTCACTGCCATCAACACACCGAACCCCAGCCTGACCCTCACAGCCGCCCACACACCGCCCCCCGCCTGACACTTATCGCCATCCACACACTGCCCCCAGCTGTCTCGCACCACCATCCACACACCGCCCTCAGCCTGACCGTCCCCACTGTCCAACACCAACCCAAACTGTCCCTCACCATCGTCCAACGCCACCACCAGCCCGACCCGCACTGCTGTTCACACACCACCCCCAGCATGACCCTCACATCAGTCCAACACCGCCCCCATCCTGACCCTCAGCGCCATTCAACACCGCCCCCAGCTCGACCCTCACCGCCGTCCACACACTACCCCCAGCCTGACCCTCAGCTCCATCCAACACTGACCCTACCCTGACCCAAACCGCCGTCCACACTCCACCCCCAGCCTGATTGTCACTGCTCCCAGCCTGACCCTCACTGCTGTACACATACCGCCCCCAACCTGTCCCTCACCGCAGTCCACTCACCGCCTCCAGTCTGAATCTCACCACAGTGCAACACCGCCCCCAATCTGACCCACACTGCCGTCTGCACACCGCCCCCAGCCTGACTCTCACCACCGGTCACACATCAACCCAGCCTGATTCACTGTCATCCACACACCACCTCTGACATCACCACTATCCTACACCATCCATAGCCTGACTCTCACCGGCCCCAGCCTGACCCTCACTGCTGTCCACACACCATCACCAGCCTGACCCTATTCATCATCCTAACACGTTCCCTGTAAGTCCCACACTGCCATCCAACACCGCCCCCAACCTGACCCTCATTGCCTCCAGCCTGACCCTCACTGCTGCCAACACACCGACCCACAGCCTCACCCTGACTGCCGTCGACACACCGCCCACAGACTGACCGTCAGTGCCATCCACACACCGTCCCACAGCCTAACCCTCACCGCTGTCCAGACACCACCCCCAGCCTGATCATAAATGCCATCCACACACCACCCACAGCCTAACCTTCACTGCTGTCCTCACACAGCCCCCAACCTGAGCCTCATCACCTCCCAACACTACCCCCAGCCTGAACCTCACAACCGACCTACATCACACAAAGCCTGACCCTCACCGCCATCCACTCAGCGCCCCGCAGCTTAACCCTCACCACCGTCCACACACAACCCACAGCCTGACCGTCACCGCCGTCCACACACTGCCCCCAGCCTGAACATCAACGCTGTCCATACACGGCCCACATCCTGACCCTCACTGCGGTCCACACTCCGCCCCCAGCCAGATCCTCACCACCGTCCTCACACCGCCCCCATCCTGAGCCTCATCGCCGTCCAACACCACCCCCAGACTGACCCTCATCGCCATCCAACACCACCTCCAGCCTGACCCTCACCACCGTCCACACACCGCCACTAGCCTGACCCTCACTGCCATCCACATACCGCCCCTGCCTGACTTTCACCGGTAAACAATACCACCCCCATCCTGACCCTCACCACGGTCCACACACTGCCCACAGCCTCACCCTCACCACTGTCCAACACTGCCCCAACCTGACCCTCACTGCCGTCCACACACCACCCTCAGCCTGACTCTGACTGCACCCAACACACCACTCCAAGCTTGACCCACCTGCCATCCAACCAGCGCCCCAGCCTGAACTTCACTGCTGTCCACACACTGTCCCTTATCTCATCCCTTCTATCTCTCTTGCACACTCTTCTCTCTCTCACATCCCTTTCTCTTGAAAAACTTCTCTCTCACACCCCTCTCTCTCAGCATCTCCCTCTCTCTTGCTCCCCCCTCTCTCTCTCTTTCTCCCTCTCTCTCGCGCCCTTGCCTCCACTCTCGCCACCCCCTCTCTCTCGTAAACCCTCTCTTACTCGATCCTTTCTTTTCACCTCTCCCTCTCTTGACCCCCTATCTCTCTCTCCCTCTTTCGAACCTCTCTGACTCATTCCACTCTTTGACCCTTTCTCACTTGTCCCCATCTCTCACCCAGTGTCTCCATCTCACCACCTCAATCTCTCTCCCTCTGACCTCTCTCTCACTCTCCTCCCCATCTCCCTCACCCCCTTTCTCTTTCTCCCCCCATCTCTCTCGCCCCCTTTCTCTCTCTCCTGGCCCCTCTCTCTCTTTGCCCTACTTTCTCCTGGCCCCTCTCTCTCTAGGTCTTTCACGCTCTGTCTCTCGCGCTCTCTCACTCTTTATCACTCCCTCACTCTGTCTCGCTCCCTCCCTCAGTCTCGCGGCCTCCCTCCGTCTGTCTCACTCCCTCCCTCCATCTCCCTCCCTCCATTTCCCTTCTTCCATCTCCCCATCTCTCTATCTCGCTCCCTCCCTGCCTCACTTCGACTCCACTCCATCCCTCCGAATCCCCACCCTCTGTCTCCCCTCCCTCCGTATCCCCTCCCTCACTCCCTGCAACCCCCTCCCTCCCTTCCTCCCACTGTCTCACTGCCTCCCTCTGTCTCGCTCCGTCCCTCCGTCTCTCTCTCGCCCCTCTCTTGCCCCCCTCGCTGATTATCTTATCCTGTCTCTCTCTCTCTTCCTTGCCCATCTCTCTCTCTCTCTCCGTCTTCTCTCACTCTCGGTCCCCTTCCTCTGCATCTCTTACTCCAGACCACCCTCCGATTCATTATGACTGAATCTCTCTTCCTCCTACATTCCTCCCTCTCTGCCTGATACAGTCTGCCTCCCTGGTTTTTCCCTTTCCCTCTGAAGTGGTGAGAAAGAGAGAGTGTGCAGAGAGAGAGGGAGAGAAATGAAAAGAAAGAGTAGGGGAGAGGCATCGGGGAGGACAGGCTGCAGTGGAGGGACAGAGGGAGTTAAACCAGCTCCTGAGCTCAGAGCGCGGTCCCCTCCCCTACCCTTCCCCGAGGACCAGGACTTGGGGTTGAGTCTGTCTCTCTCCAGCTCAGCTTCTCCAACACAAAGACACACAACAACATCAGTCACTCTGCTGCTTGGCACGCTTTAATCAACATTTTTATTGTTTACAAATGGAAGTGATGGATACAGTCAGTGGGATGGTGCCTTTTCTCACTGGCCCCTGAGTTGTGAGAAACATTGAAATATTTCCCTGTAACCGTCCTGTGGGACAAGGATGGACAAACCAGCGCTACCCGCAGTCTGTTACCATCGCGACAGGCTGCTCCATCGCTGAAACACTGAACTGAAATGAGAAAATCCCGGATGGATTGATTAATGAGGGGATTTGATGGATGGATGGATTTGGGTGAAGGGATATTTCAGCATATTTTTCAGCTGCTGCCTGAACTTAGTCTGGGTCACGGCATAAATCGCAGTGTTTGTACAGCAACTGAGGAGCTGCAATATGAAGCCCAATTCTAACGCAAAGTCATGCAGATACACAGAGTAATACCCAATATTATAAATCCGGAACCATACAGAAAACAGCATTAACGTTGACCATAACAGGATGAAATTGGTCGAGATCACAAACAGTAAAATTATGGATTTTCTTCGGTTTCTCATTTCTGTGTCAGACTGAGCGTCGCCATTGGTGTGAGCGCGTAGTCTCCTGCGGGCTCTGCTGGTCACTAAAATGTGCCTGACGGTAAGAACATTGAGCAGCAGAATCAGGAGAATTGGGACACAGGGGGTTAGAATGTGGTGGAGGAACTCGATTGTGACCCAGACACTGGAGACTGCAACAGCAACTGTTACATCACAAAACCAGGGGATGTTCATCAGCCGATACCGAGCCGTGAGCATAAAATACCAGGAAATGTTCTTTAAACAGCTCAGCACAGTCACTGCTCCCAGAACCACAGCCGCCGTTTTCTCACTGCAATATTTACTTTTCAGCTTCTGGCAACAAATGGCCACAAACCGATCAAAGGTGAAAGCGACAGTGAACCAGACAGAGCAGTCAGTGGCTGCATAAAGCAGGACGGCGTGGATATTACACACGGGGACGGAGTTCATCAGGAAATAAAACTGTTCCCAATAAACAATGGGAATGTGTCTCAGGATCAGGTCGAGGATAATGACCAGGAGATCTGCCACAGCCATGGCCCCCAGGTAACGTCTGACACATGGAGACAATCCACAGTCTTTATAAAACAGGACGTATATGGTCACTACGTTAACTGTAAGGAAGGAAAACAAACCCATTATCCATCAGCCTTGAGGCAAAGGGACCCGTTTGATCGGGGACCCACTGAGATTTTCAAACGTGTCCCTTTATTCAGGGATTTATTAAAATAATTGGAGCTGGAATAACAAATGGGAAGGTCTGAATTCCTGACAAAAAAGTGACATAAACCAAAAGAAACCCTTCCTTCGCAAACACACAGAGACAGATGGTTTCATAAGGACAGATGGTTTCTAGAAGTCGATCACTCGAGAGCAGACACAGGTCACTCCTTCCCAGTTCCTAATACGGAAGGTAGAAACGTTGCTGTCCTGAATGATTCTCTCCCAGTTTCCTGAAGATAAACGGAGTTTGGGAATTTCTGTATTTCTGTCTAAATTGTGGTCGATCCTGTGTCTTGGAGAAATGTAAACGCAGGGAAAACATATTCACCCTTTTAACTGCCTGAGGGGCTTTCGGAACAGTGTCTCCTTCTCCCTGGAACGGGATCTCGTCCCTCGGGAACTTATCATTTGTTAAATTCACTGACGTCCGGCCGTTCACAAACAATGTCAGGGACAGAACGTTCCGGGGAATGTTATTTACAGAATGTTGTGGACAGAAGGTTCCGGGGAATTTCAGTTATAGAATGTCGGGGACAGAATGTTCCGGGGAATGTCAGTTACAGAATGTCGGAGACAGAATGTTTTGGGGAATGGCAGCTTTAGAATGTCAGGGACAGAACGTTCTGGGAAATGGCAGTTTTAGAATGTTGGGGACAGAACGTTCCGGGGAATGTCAATTATACAATATCAGGGACAGAACGTTCTGGGGAATGTCAGTTATAGAATGTTGGGGACATAACGTTCCGGCGAATGGCAGTTATAGAATGTCGGGGACAGAACGTTCAGGGGAATGTCAGTGATAGAATGTTGGGGACAGAACGTTCCGGAGAATGGCAGTTATAGAATGTCGGGAACAGAACGATCCGGGGAATGTTAGTTATAGAATGATGGGAACAGAACTTTCCGGGGAATGGCAGTTATAGAATGCTTGGAACAGAGCGTTCTGGGGAACCCCTTGACCTGTCCATCACCTTTCCCCCCTACCCACCCACAAACATGATGTCCTGTGCCTGGACACATTTTATCGTGAATGGGGAGAGAGACAGAGGTTCCAATCACAGGAATGGGAACTAAAGGCGTTGCCAGATAAGCTGAAAGGGTTACATATACCACATTCTCAATCCACCTCACAGAACCAGCCCAGACGCCATAAACCCAGAGGGGATCTCTGTTCACTGTGGAACACTGTGTAGACCAGGCCAGTGTCCTGCTCAGTACAACCCAGCAATCTGTCCAGATTCATCCATTACACTGGTCAATACAATCCAGCAATCTGTCCAGAGTGGAACACTGCGCAGATCAGATCAGGGCATTGATCTATCATGTCAGACCACATATCTGTCCAGCGCGGTGAGAAGTGCAGACCACAGCAGTGCATTGATCTATAAATCCGGAGTGGATATATGTTCAGGACGAAAAGCTGTGCAGACGACAGCACTGCATTGATCTATAAACCCAGACGAGATATCTGTCCAGCACCAGAAGAAGTGCAGACCACAGCAGTGCATTGATCTATAAACCCGGATTAGATATCTGTCCAACACCAGGAGAAGTGCAGACCACAGCAGTACATTGATGTATAAACCTGGATTAGATATCTGTCCAGCACGGGGAGCTCTGCAGACCACAGCAGGGCACGAATGTGTGAACTTGAAACAAATATCTATCCAGCATAAGGAGCTACACAAACCACATCTTTACCTTATTACAGCATATAGGACGGTGTAACCCACCCCAGTGCATTGATCTGTAACCCAGTAGTAGTTACCCTCCCAGCATGTAGAAATTTCTACCCCACCCCAGTGCATTGATCTGTAAACCAGGAGCAGTCACCCTCCCAGCATGTAGGACTGTGTACCTCACCCCAGTGCATTGAGCTGTAACCCAGGAGCAGTTAACCTCCCAGCATGTAGGACTGTGTACACCTCCCCAGTGCATAAATCTGTAAACCAGGAGCAGTTACCCTCCCAGCATGTAGGACTGTGTACACCATCCCAGTGCATTGATCTGTAAAACAGGAACAGTTACCCTCCCAGCATGTAGGACTGTGTACCCCACCCCACTGCATTGAGCTGTAACCCAGGAGTAGTTACCCTCCCTGCACGTAGGACTTTGTACACCACCCCAGTGCATTGAGCTGTAACCCAGGATCAGTTACCCTGCCAACATGTAAAACTGATTACACCACCCCAGTGCATTGATCTCTAAACCAGGAGCAGTTACCCTTCTAGAATGTAGAGCTGTGTACCCCACCCCACTGCATTGCTCAGTAACACTGTGTTAGATCACTGCCCAGCGTGGGGAAACTTGCAACCCGTGCTGGAAGGGACAGGATCCACAGCTCCCATCCATTTACAGCTCCATATCTCCATTGTGCCATGACAAGCGGGTGCTGTGGGTGTGAACATCACTGCCAGAGAGAGATGGAGGGGGAATCAGTTTAACTACCACCACATGGGAGTTGTTTGGGAAATAGATAGAGAGGGGGAGACTGAGAGACAGTGTCATGGAAGGATGTGTTCCCAAGGTCGCAGAATGCTGAAATGTAGACACTTCGATAACATCCTGTTATATAAGCCAGTCTTCCCAGGAAAGATGGGAAAAAGTGATATTAGTGTGAGGTCAGATAATGGAGAGTTTTGGATGAGCATTTGTTCTACAGCTTTGTAAATGGGAGTCCTTCATGGCTGGAAGTGCTCACCATCGCCCGGATGCCCCTGGATATTCCGTGATCCCTGGCACTGGTGTCATCTTTTAAAGGCCATTTCTCTGTTTGGATCTGCCCTGCACAGTTTACCCCGAGCATGGCAGATAAGGGGCAATTACACCACGGTTAGTCAACAGGGGCACGGAGGTCCTGGTGGATGGGTTAATACAGAGGGGGACTATTCTCTCGCCAGAGAGGGCCACACCACCAAATCCAACGCGCATCGTCTGAGCTCACCACCTACCTCAGTGCAATATCTATGGACTGAAGAAATGTCCAGAAATACAGGACAAGTATCATTAACCTTCCCCACTCTGTCAGAGTAAGGGTCACCGTATTCTCTCTGCTCCCTCACATTCGTTGTATATCTGTATAGCACCAAACCCCGAACAAGGCTCATGCTCCACCACTCTCACTGCTGCATGCATCACCTTCCCCCACCTTCCCTCCACTTTACCCTATCCACAAACTGATAACACTGCATGGATACAGCACTGTGGACTGACTCCCTCCGGACACCTCACCATGACACCATCCCCCACCTACACCAGAACTAACAGCAGGGCTACCCACTCGCACCCTCCCTCTCTTCCTCCCTTTCTTCCATTCCAGGAGAAACAGCCTGGAATAGGAAAGAAAGTGCCAAGCCGGGTGATGTAGTGCCCGATATTCGTCCCCTCACCCCTCCCCCTGCCATGTGGGGAGGACCCTGGTAGGATTCGGAGAGGACGGGGACGCCTCGTGTGGAGATTCTGAAAAATCCGCGTCCGAACGACCTAGTAAGGAACAATGTTCAGTGAAGGGCAACTCTCACTTTAAACCCACTGCCAGCTCCGTTTCCCCCCACCTCCGGCACAACTTAGAAGCCGTGGCCCTGATGCCATCTCCCTTTTGTGTCGAGCTGGTACTAATGGAATCCCCACGGTCTCGGTGGACAGGAGGCTGGGTTCACAACACATCATCACCACCGCCTCCCAGGAAGGGAGCACGGAGGCTTCCTCCTATACCTCCCCCTGGAAACAGCTCAGATACTGAAACTAATCTGTGATAGTTACTGCCCTTGCCACTTGTCCTGATATCTTCAATAATCTGTGCTCATATACACCCAGCGCTCTCTGTTCCTTAACTCCCTTTATAACGGTACGGCCTGTATTAAACTGTCTTTCATTGTCTTTCCTGCCAAAGTGTATCACTTCATATTGCTCTGCACTTATCCCCATCTGCCATACACCTGAACACTACACCAACGTATCTCTGTCCTGTTCGAGTTCCACACTGTCCTCCATAGACTTCAGAGTTCTTCCAGGTTTGGTGCCATCTACAAACATTGACATTGTTATAGCGTCGCAGTCCCCATGAAAGAACTAAAATCCTGCCCCACACACACGAGTGTGAGCAAGTGAAATACTGATATATTCCGACAGACAGAATCGAATAATGACATGCTGTCAATGGAGTAACAAAAAACCTGAAACATACGAGACAGAGTAGATGAAATATTGACAAACCACAGAGCAAGAGAAATCCGGATAGGCTCCACTTACCTATATTCATCAAGGTATAATGTGATGAAGTTCAAAATGCGTACTGTACCTTTAAGAGAGTGTGAATGCTGTTCTGAACTGAGAGCTTACAAGCACCTATCATATGAGAGGATGGCAGACCCAGAAACAATATATTGCTATAGAGCTGGAGTCGGGTAATAAGCAGTTAAGAGAAAGAGGGTCCCAGAGTCGAGAATAGTTGATGTAAAATGTTCACTTACAGAGTGAAAAAATATATTGATGTTTTTATTTAAACAGTGGAATTTGGGAGTTCTCTGCCACTCATATTTTAACAGTTTACGATGTGAATTGAGCATTTCTTTATGTTTCATATAAGTTACCAGATGAGCGTCACGCAGTGTCCTAACAATTGCCGTGTGTGTATCTGTGTGTCTCTGTATGGGGCAGGTTTGGCAGTCTCTGTGGTGCTTAAAGTGAAGCAATGCCACTCTCTGCTGGCCTCCCCACGCCACTGCACAGGGATTCATTCGGTGGGGTGTGGCGGGTGGAAGAGGGCAGCCGCTCACAGCACCATCCAAACGGTTGTCTTATCCATGTACGTATCGACATGTCCTTTAACCATCGTAACTGTCCTTGCTTTAACAATTCCTCTGGAAGTTCACACCACACAAGCCAGATTCTGTCTAGAATATTTACCTCTCATGACTTTTGGAAATGATTTTCCTCGCACCTTAAAATATCCCTCAGTTTTGAACCCCCAACCCTGTGGAAAAGACATGAGCCCTTCAGCTTATCTGTACCCCTCATTATTTTATATACCCCTGTTATGTTTCCCCTTTATCTAATACTCTCCAGTGAAAAAAGTCCCAGCATACCCATCCTCTGTTCAATCCGTCCATTCCCAGCAACATCCAAGTTAATCTCTTCTGAACCCCCTCCAGCTTAAAAATATCAAGGTCAATAATATCAAAGTGAACAGTCAAGGTATTTTCTAAGGGTTTGGGAGTCCAAAAGTAGAGGACATAGGGTTAGGATGAGAGGGGATACATTTAAAAGTGACCTAAGGGGCAGCTGTTTCACCCAGAGGGTGGTGTGCCTATGGAATGAGCGGGCAGGATGACCAAACTGGACACAGTATTCCAGTAGGGGTCTCACAAATGTCCTGTACAACCACAACATGACATCCCAATTCCGATGCTCAAAGGTCTGACCAAATGAAGACAAGTCTGCTAAATGCCATCTTAACCACTCTATCGATATGAGATGCAAATTTTAAAGAATTATTCCGGACGGCCTAGGTCTCTGTTCTCCAACACTGCCAAAGTCCCGACTTTTAATTGTATAGATCCTGCTCTTGTTTGATTTACCAAATCCAATACCTCGCATTAATCCAAAGTAGACTCCATCTGCCACCCCTCAGCCCAGTGTGTGATATTACCACCTCCTCACCTTCCCCGTTTAATTATACAATACCCTCCCCATCTCCAGGAGGCCTGCACACTCCAGCCTTGATTTTCACAAATACCCTGAGCTTCATTTGTATTGTGTGGTTAAGGGAAGGAGGAACAGATTGCAGACACAGTCAGTGGGGTGGGGAGGCTGGACAGTAATCAGCTGCCTGGTATAATTTCATGGTTTTAGGAAGAGGGCAATCACACATGAGAATTGGGTAATATTGATCGGTGCTCTGTGGGTAGAAATTATGGTCTTTCTCTGTCTCTGGTGTTCAATAATATGGGTTGGTATATCTAGTCGGCATGGACGGATTGGACCAAAGAGTCTGTACATGCTGTACATCTCTATGACTCTATGACTCTACGACCGTTTATTGGGCAGACTGTGTCTGCAGGATTTCTTTCCTTCGTATTGCAGACTACAGATAATAGTGATTAAAGATGTTCGTAGTTAATTTCGAAAGAATAGCACGTACCCTCAATATCCTACACTTAAGACAAATATCTTGTATTTGTTTAAAATACTAAGTTTTTTGTAGTTCCGTAATGGTAACCTGTTTATAATAAATCTACACCGAGCTGAAAGCGGGCACTAAAATATGACCCAAAATCTGGGTATGCTAGTGTAGTGGGTAGTGTCCCTGCCTTTGCGCCAGTGCTCTGGATTTGATTCCAATTCCTGAACTTGTGTGTAGTGTTCCTAGCACTAGACTAGAAGGTCTGGATTCAAGTCCTGCCTGTAGCAGAGGTATGTCACAGCATGTCAAAACAGGCTGATGAAGAAACACACAGGAGAATATTGTTACAGCTTTTTGGGTATTGCTGAGTGATGCTAGCGTCCCTATCTCGGGGGAAAAAGGTCTAGGTGTAAAGCCCACAGAAGTGTCTCATAATGCATTTGAACAAACTGATTAAAAAGGATTTAGAATTGTGACCACATGGAGAAAGAAGAGGTGTTAGTATTGAATTTAAGAATTTAGGCCCTGGATAACTGAAAGCACAGCTTTTCGTGATTGGAGTCACATTTTCCAGCAGTAAACGTTTATAAAATCAAAATGCTGATGGATAGGGTGAGTAGTCCGGGTTTTTCCCTCAGGTTAGGGGCGTCCAAAACTAGAGGGCATTGCTTGAAAGTGAGAGGGGAAAGGTTTTGATGAGGTCGAAGGGGCACCTTTTCATGCAGAGGGTAGTGTGCGCATGGAATGAGCTGCCCGAGGAAGTGGTGGAGGCTGGTACAACCACAGCACATAAAAGGCATCTGGATGCTGACAGACCTGCTCAGCCTTTCCAGCAATTTCTGTATTTCTTTACAAATTCATTCATTTTAACACAGGTACTCTGAATAAATTAAACATTTTGTTTTTTTTTTAAATAACGCAGGGCCATGTAAACATATTTCAAATTGACCGAGACCATTTTCTGTGAAGGGTGTGGCTCTGTGTATGATAGCATCAATGATGCACCTACATGGAACAGGGAATGTGATGGAGACATAGTTTGGACAATGTACAAGGAGACTTCACATGGTCCAGTTTGGGAGAGGATGACATTACTGTGTGATTCAGTTCAGAGAGGGAGAAAATGTAATCTGCATGAGAAGGAACGACATATTGCACTCTCTCTCCTTCATTTTTCCTCATCTCAGCAATGTGTGCGAACGTAAACAAAAAAGCTCTATAGTCATCGTTACCATTCTTGTTTTTATAGAATCCCTGCAGTGTTCAAACAGGCCCTTCGGCTCAACACGTCCATACCAACGTTTCCAGACCCGTTCTCCAACATTTACCCCTGACTAATGCATCTAACCTAGAAACCCCTGAACACTACGGACAATTTAGCATGAGCAATCACCTAACCTACACAGTGTAAGGAAACTGGAGCTACCATTCGAAGCTCACGCAGACATGGGGAGAATGTGCAAACTCCACACACACAGTCACCCGACGCTGGAATCGAACCGAAGTCCCTGATGCTTTGAGGCAGCAGCGCTAACCACTGAGCCACTGTGCCACCTTTTGGTTACCCCTGACCTGAATTCAGTGGAACACCTCACTGCCTAATGCAAAGGGAGTTCAGCCAAATCCAATTGTTCCAGGATGAAATCCCATTTCTAGCAGCTTGTGTGAGTAGAATAACTTCAGAAGCAGAATCACATTTTGGACAATCTCTCAATTTTTCCTTTTTGTCATGAGTTACACAAAGACCTTTCAAGTAACAATTGCATAGATTTCTTTTATTGGTGTGTGTGTGTGTGTTTCTGTGTATGTGTGTCTGTGTTCTGCGTATGAGTGTGTCAGTGTTTTTAGAAAGGGAAATATTGATTATATATTTACAATACCCAAACACCTTGCAGTTCTAGGTTCCATCATAGTTTGAGTAACATTCCTCTGGGTCATAAATGTGCTATTTTAGAAGATTAAAGAAACTAGCCTGACTTGTTCCTAAAACTGACTCTGACCCAGTCTGTGACCGATATCGTCGACCATATCACAAACGTCGTTATATTTAACATTTGTTGTGAGCAGTGGAGGAGTGGGACTAGAAAAGGAAACAGTGACTTAAAAGCCGGGGAACTATAGACTGGTGAGCCCGATGTCAGTGGTGGGTAAGTTGTTGGAGGGGCTTCTGAGGGGTAGCATTTACATACATTTGGGAAGGCAAGGGCTGATCGGGGTAGTCAACGTGGCTTTCTGCATGGGAAATCACGTCTCATTAATTTGGTTACGTTTTATGAAGAGGTGACAAAGAAGATTGATGAATACAGTTTGGTAGGTGCTCATTTAAAGAACAAAGAACATAGAAAATTTACAGCCCAGGAACATGCCCTTCGCCCTCCAAGCCTGAACCGATCCAAGTGCACTGTCTACATCTGTCGGTCAATTCCTAAGCATCTGTATCCCTCTCCTCCCCACCTACACATGCATCTGTCCAGACGCATTTTCAATGAATCTGCCGTCCCTGCCTCTACCACCTCTGCTGGCAACGTGTTCCAAATGCCCACCACTCTCTGTGTGAATTACTTTCTGCGTGTATCTCCCTTAAACTTTCCACCTCTCACTTTGAAAGCATGACCTCTCGTTGTTGAATCCTTCACCCTGGGAAAAAGCTTGTCACTATCCATCCTGTCTATACCCTTCATGATTTTGCAAACCTCAATCAGGTCCCCCCTCAATCTCCTTTGTTCTACTGAAAATAAACCTAACCTACTCAGCCCCTCTTCATAGCTAGTATTTAATTCTGATTGGTAGACAGATTAGTAAGTTTCAGATACAGAAGAAGCTAGTCATAATTGGCTTGAAGGAAGAGGGATATTTTTCAGACTGGAGGCTTGTGAGCAGACGTGTGCTGAAAGAATCAGTACTGAGATGACTGAATTTCATAATTTATGTAAAGGGTTTAGGTGTGAAAATTGGGTCCATAGTTAGTAAGTTTAGAGACGACGTCAGAAAGGTGGTGTAGTAGATTATCTCAGAGTACAACGAGACCATAATTAGATGGGACAAAGGGGCAAGGAGTCAAAGATGAAGTGTAATTTAGATAAATACGAGATTTTGTATTTTGGGAAGGCAAATCAGGGCAGGAATTATAGACTTAATGGTTAAGTCCTGGGGCGTGTTGTGGAACAAAGGGCTACAGGTACATTGTTCCTTGCATGTGGAGTCGCAGGAAGACAGTGGGGACAGAACACATTTGGCACATTTGCCTTAATCAGTCAGAGCATTATAGGAGTTGTGGTGGCATGTTGCATCTGTTCAGAATGTTGGTGAGGCCACTTTAAGAATACTGCATACAACTCGGTTGCCTGCAGAAATGACTTACACAGATTTTCCGGGACTGGATGGTTTGAGCTTTAGGGAGAGGCTGATTAGGTTGACGTGTTTCTACCAGGTCTGTCAAAGGCTGAGGGGTGACATTATAGAGGTTTATAAAATCATCAGGGGCATGGATATTCTGAAAAGCCACGCTCTGATCTCGAGGATAAGGGAGTCCAGAACAGGAGAGCATCGTTTGAAGGCGAGAGGACGAATGATTTAGGAGAGTCCTGAAGGTAAATGTTTCACACAGAGAGTGCTGTGTGTATGGAAAGTGCTGTTAGAGGAAGTGGTGAAGGCGGTTACAATAGCACATTTAAAAAGTATCTGAAAGAGGAGGGATATTGGCCAAATGATGGCAAATGGAACTGGATCAGATTTGATATCTGATCGGAGTGAACAGATTGGACTAACGGGTCTGTTTCCGTTCTGCATAACTGTCTGATTTTATAAGAGGGATGATGAAAAATTCTGAAAGGACCTTTCAAGTCGGAATTCTCTTCACTGGAAGTTTATCGTGCCTCTATGTTCACATTGATTAAAAGCTCCGTTAGTTAAATATTTGACAGAGAAGTGAGTCACGGATAATGGGCTACAGAGAGGAAAGTGGAGCTTAGTCCACAACCTGATCAGCCACAATCTTAGTTCCTGGTGAAGAAGGCTCAAAGTATCTAATGACCCACTCCTGCCCCTCAGTCCCATGTTTCTGTTTTCCATTCAGCCCCTCATACCTGCTAGACAGGAACGGTTGGAGGCTACTTACTGCTCAGAGTAAGTAGCAACAGAGGAGACCATTCGGCCCCTCAAGGCTGTTCCACACGCTTTGAGGTGATTTGGGAAATGTAATTGGAAAATCCAGGTTGGGAATGAAAGAGGCCCCTCATCTCTTTTTACAGAGCTTCCCGTCTCTGCAACTTGTGCTCTATTTCTTGGTCATATTATACACCAATATTCACGGTGAATTCAGCCCCCATACCTCACCCAGAGATGGCTCACAAAATCCTCTGGTGTCCCTGACTGCAACATTCAATAACAGACATTCATGAAAATAACACCCACTAACTTTCCAGTAACAGAATGGGATAACATCAGAAACAGGGGCAGGTCATTCACATCCCAAGCTGCCTTGCCCTTCACTAAGATAGTGACTGATCTGCTTTCGGTCTGAAATCCTCTGTAATGCCCAATTCCTCAGAGACTTCATCTCTCTCATAGGTCAATATCCATCTACCTCCTCGTCAAATACTTTCAGTCATCTAGCTCCCTAACACTCTTGAGAAGAGAAATCCTGCCATTCAACACCACCTGTTTGAAGAAAACACTTGCTACTCCTCTATCATGGCTAATTGGTATGAACAAAAGAGGTTGACACAAGGGTTCAGGTAAAAATGATTGGCCCTGATATCAAGGCAATGGTTGACTTTTGTTGACATCAAGGAGCTTGCCAAAACTGGACTTAATGGGAATCAGTGTTTGGAATCAAACATGGCACAAACGAAGATGTTTTTCATCTCAGTCCTGGGTCAGCTCTGTGGGTGATCCTCATTTTCGATTCCTCTTCACAAACATCTTCAGCTGCTTCATCAATGTCTCACCGCCCCTACCCCCAACCCCACCCCAACCCCCACCCCCACCCTCACCCTCCCCACAGTAAGATCAGAAGTGGGGATGGTCACTGAAGATTCTACAATGTTCAGAACATTTTATCCCCTGTCAGCTCCTGAACTGGTCTGTGTCCATGTGCAGCAAGACCCACACTCCATTGAGACGAGTGCTGTTAACGTGTCTGTAACATTCATCTAACAGCACTGCCCATTGCCACAAGAAAACAAGAGTTCATTCAGCACCTAACGCTGGTTTCACAGGAATATGAGGAAACCATTCAGCCAATGACACTATTGGAGAAGAATAGGGACAGAGCTGAAAATGTGTTGCTGGAAAAGCGCAGCAGTTCAGGCAGCATCCAAGGAACAGGAGATTCGACGTTTCAGGCATCAGCCCTTCTTCAGGAAGAAGAGCTGAGGCCCGAAACGTCGAATCTTCTGTTCCTTGGATGCTGCCTGAACTGCTGCGCTTTTCCAGCAACACATTTTCAGATCTGATCTCCAGCATCTGCAGTCCTCACTTCCTCCTCGAAGAAGAGGGACAGTCCATTCAGTGCCTCCAGCGTATTACTCAGGACGAGAAGGAGTCTAGTGTGATCGACCACACTAGAGCCTCTCGAAAATGTTTGAAGGCAGTAGCCTCGACTCTAATGTTCAAAGTTTGGAAGAAGATTTGTAGCTCGGGTACTCGTTGTTGTGGTTCTGTTCGCCGAGCTCGGAATTTGTATTACAGACGTTTCGTCCACTGTCTCTGTGACATCCTCAGTGCTTGGGCGCCTCCTGTGAAGCGCTTCTGTAATGTTTCCTCCGACATTTATAATGATTTGTGTCTGCTGATTCCGGTTGTCAGTTCCAGCTGTCCACTGTAGTGGCCGTTATATTGGGTCCAGGTCGATGTGCTTGTTGATTGAATCTGTGGATGAGTGCCATGCCTCGAGGAATTTCCTGGCTGTTCTCTGTTTGGCTTGTTCTATAATCGTAGTGTTTTCCCACTCGAACTCATGTTGCTTGTCATCTGCGTGTGTGGCTACTCAGGATAGCTGGTCGTGTCGTTTCGTGGCCAGTTGGTGTTCATGGATGCAGATCACAAATTCTCAGCTCGGCGAACAGAACCACAACATAGACTCTAATGTTTTCTTATTGTAAAGGAAATGTAAAATGTCTGTTACAGATGCAATGTGACTGGTCAAGCGATTCCGTAGAAAGCAAAACACCATTAACACAAAAGATGAAATTAAACCAAAGAAAGAGGAATTTAGAATAACGTAATTCTATTGGGTAACGAAATAGAATAATAGACCTAGGAGCTATTACTCATGAACTAGTCCAACATAGGAAATTCCCATAAACGCAGCCCTTGGCAAAAAGGAAAATTCAGGAATTGAAAATAGCATCAAGAGAATCAAACAGAGAGAGTAGCAGCCAGAAGACATTCCCTGAAGCGTCTAACTCTGTGGAGACCCTGAAAGTTTTTGATGTTACTGAGAAACCAAAACCCAGTGATCCTAATCTGTGAGAGCTGGCCACACCCATTCAGGCTGCATTAAAATAAACCTAAGATCTCGCTCGCTATTTACTCAAGTGGTCTGAACTAGCCAGCTTGGGAACGATCGTTCAATCTCTCTCTTAAAAGAACTCTGAAAAAGACCTCTCTGAACCTCAAACTCTTCACTTTAAAAGTGTGGTCCTTTGTTCTTGACCCTCTCACTAAAAGGAACAGCTGCTGTCTATCCCCCCTGTCCGTTTCCCTCGTAATCTTATCCCTCTGAATCACGGACCCCTCAGCTTTCTCTGCTTCAAAGTTAAAAATCCGAGCTAATCCAGCCTCTCACCATAGCTGAGATACTCCATCCCAGGGAACATCCTGGTGAATCTCCTCTGCACCCTCTGCAGTACAATCACATCTTTCCTGGAATGTTGCTGCTTCAACTACATACAGTACTCCATTTTGGCAGAACCAAAGCCCTGAATTGCTCTTATAATCTACGCCCTGATTAGGAAACACAACACCCAAGGTCGAATTCTTAACTAGTCCATTAACCTGTCCAGTCACATTCAGGGATGTGTGGAGAAGCACACTCTGAGGTTCCCAGTGTGCTGCCATTCATTGAGTCCTCCTCTGCCTGGTTCCTTCTCCCAAAGTGCATCACCTCGTATTTATCAGGGTTACATTCCATCTGCCATTGATCTGCCCATCTGACCATTCCTTCTGCATCTTCCTGTCACTTAAGACCTTCCTGCTCACTGCTAACCACCCAGCCAATCTTTATGTCAAACATACACTTATTTATCAAATCTCCCCCACTCTCCACCTAGGCCCCTCCACAGCCAGATTTTTTAAATGAATAACACAAACAATAAGGGACACAGCACTGATCCCTGTGGTACACCAGGGGTCACTGGTCTCCAGTCGCTCAAACAGCCTTCTCTCACCACTCTCTGCGTCCTGCCACTAAGACAATTTTCATTGTAACTTGTCAAGTTATCGTACATATTGTGAGATTTTACTTTCTTTTCCAGTTTCTCAGGTGGAAATGTTTTGAAAGGCCTTCTTACAAAACAAAACAATCGACCTCCTCAAACTAATTCAATCAAACCCATTGCATGTGACTTCCTTCTGATAAAGTCATAATGATTATCCCTGATCAAACCTTGTGACTCTGATTGGAGTTCAATTTTCTCCTTCCCTTTTTTCTCCGGTAGTTTCCTTAACAGTGATCGGACATTCGCTCGTCTATATTTCCCTGGTCTATCTCTCCCACCCTTACTTTGAAGTGGAATCATATTAGCTGTTCTCGAGTTCTCTGGCACCTCCCCTATGGTAAGATTCTAGATAAAATGTTCAGTCAGGGTCTTTCCTCCCTTGATCCCAACATCCGCCTGTGACACAACTCTTTCAGATATGGAGATTGGTCCAAATGTATACAGAACAAAACCTCAAATCCCTGCTCATATTTTACATAAATCTGTACAAGAGTTTTCCAGTCCATCTTCTTGAATTCTGTACCTGCATCGTCCTTCTACCAAGTAAAATAGACGTGAAGGTCACATGTAACAATCCATCAATGTTTTCCAGCTTGACACACAGATTGTCCCTTTGGTTTCTAATGGACACTAACTGTTTGCTGATTATTCTGTTCTACTTGTCCGTGTAGAATACCGTGGAATTCTCCCAGATCTCGCCAACTTGTACTTCTCTATGTCCCTCTATTATTCAGTCCCCCCCCCCCCATGTTTCTAAGTTTCACTGCAATCACCTCTCATGTTTTGAAAATCGAGATCACAGGCTGAGTTTCCACATCAGACAAATTGCCATTTTAGGGATTTATCTGGATAATCATTTTAGGGATTAATCTGGATGATACCGTTTGTAGTTCCTCTATAGTCAGCATATGCTTTCTGCGATTGGGACTCCGAATGATACACAATACTCTAAATTTAGTCTCACCAACACTCGATGCAACTGGTTCACGACATCCTCTATATTCCAATTCCATTCACAAAAACGTCAACTTAAGTTTTACTTGCCCATTTGCATATATTCTTCCTAATACCTCTCGCTTTAATTTTTCTTATGAGCTTACTGTGTGAGTTCTTACAAAAGAGATCATGAATATCCAACCCCATGTTATCCATTGGTTCTTCATTGCCTAAGTCTCCAAGAATCATCTTCAAACCATTCCAAAAAATGTTTGCCACTCCTGGTGTTCCTTTCATCGATACATTATCATAGTCCCCAGTTATGTTATTACCTTCTCTATATCTAGTAGCATGTTCTTTGTAATCGAGTCCAACAGATACCCGACTGCGGATGACAAGATAACTGGTCTGTAGTTCACCACTCTTCACCTCCATCCTTTCTTAAACTGTTGGATAATATTTATAACCTTTGTCTTATCCAAATTGGCTAAATGCCTTTCGGGAATGTGTCGTAAAATAAAGTGAAAATCCGTGATGCAATCAACATGTCTTTTGCTGCTTCCTCTGAAATTCTTGTATGATGTGCATCTAGTCTGTCAGATTTATAAATACTCAATCCAGCTTTCTTTTCCAAGATGACCTCAACATTGATAAGAATGATCTTAGACTTTACTTACACAAGTCGCATTGTCACTTGGTATTTAGATTAGATTACTTACAATGAGAGGAAACAGGTCCTTTGGCCCAACAAGTACACACTGACCTGCCGAAGCGCAACCCACCCAGACCCATTCCCCAACATTTATCCCCTCACCTAACACTATGGGCAATTTAGCATAGCCAATTCATCTAACCTGCACATTTTTGGTCTGTGGGAGGAAACCAGAGCATTCGGAGGAAACCAACGCAGACACGGGGAGAACATGCAAACTCCACACAGTCAGTCACCTGAGGCGGGAATTGAACCCATGTCTCTGGTGCTGCGAGGCAGCAGTGCAAACCACTGTTTCACCGTATTGCTGGAAGAATTTCTGGACATTCTTCCATGAAGATAGACACAAAGAAACTGTTTCTTTTCCCTGAGATGTCTCTGTTCTCTGCAATAAATTATCCTGAACGCGCACCAACTTTTCCACGTTTGACCTTGTTTTTATTTTTTTCATACTTTGATAGACGCTTTGTAGCAGTCTTTATGTTTTTCTTTCGTTTGAACGCTTTTTCTCTTTTTGATTTTCTTCTCAGTTTCTTGTTCATCCTTTGCTGGGTCCTACATTTCTCTGAATCCATTGGCTTACTGCAACAATTGGCATTTTTCTAATCTGCCTCCTTTCAAATGATAGAAAGATGAAGGTGGGATTGAAAGTGATAGTTGGAGAGGAAGCAGGCTGGACCAGATTGATAGGAAGGAAGGTGGACACATAGGAACGTTCAAAAGGGCGGTGCTGACTTGGAAGGTTGGAGTCTGATAAGGTGGGATTAGGGGAAATGGGGAAATGGGGAAATCCACTATGATCCCCTGTGGTTGGAAGGTCCCAAGGCAGAAGAGGAGGCTTTCTTCGTTCAGGCTTCTGGTGGCTCTGGTTTGGCGATGGAGCCGGCCCAGGGCCGTCATGTCCTTTGCAGAGTGGGAAGGGGAATTAAAGTGCTCAGCCACAAGGCAATGGAGCTGTTCAATGTGGCTGTCCCAGAGATGTTCTCAAGTTGACCTCCTGCCTCGCCAATGTAGAGAAGAGGACATTGGGTTTAATAGATGCAGTAGATGAGGCGTTCTGTCTCCCTTCATCACCTATCACTTTCAACTCCACCTTCATCTACCTATCACAAGTCCAGCTACCTCCCCCTGCCGCACCACCTTCTCATTTATCTCCCAGCCCCCTTGGCCCATAAAGTTCATTCCTGATGAAGGGCTTATGCCCGAAACGTCGTTTTATCTGCTCTTAGTATGCTGTCTGACTGTGCTTTTCCAGCACAGCACTCTTCAACTCTGATCTCCAGCATCTGTAGTCCCCACGTTCTCCTCACACCTTCATGGCTTGCATGACTCAGATTTATAACGGTTACTTCAAATACAACAAAAACTGTCGTGTACTCAAACAGCCCCACAAAAGAAAACCAATGCATTGTGGTCACTGTTCCCAAGAGGTCATTTCCAGAAAAAATTTCAATTAGCTCTTCTGATCACTCAACACCAATTCCAAAATAACCTGATCTCCCACTCAGTGCTCGACATAATGTTCATGTAAACCATCTCACACGTGGTTATGAAATCCATTTTTCCCAGTATTAGCATTCAATTGGGTTAACAGAGTTTGGATATAATTTAAACAGTAAATTATTACTGCAGTACTCACAAATGTGTACATCTCATTTCATGTTTTATAACATGTCCAGGATTTGTATTGCCGCGTTCACTTTGATATATAACTCCCATAAACGTTTGCTCCTCCTTGTTGGTTTTGTGCTCCACCTTACTAGATTCTGTGGAATCTGAGCGACGTGGGCTCTGGGGAGATTAATTGTAGAGATCATCTCGCCACATCATTTATGATCTTCTCAAACTTTAATTTCTCAAGATCGCCCGTTATGCTGATGGAGTAGAGAAGGACAATGATCTTCCAACAATGTTCTGTATTCCCCCAGAGAGCTGAGACTGCTCTAACCTGGGTGGGAACCTTACAACAGGCTGATAAAGTGTTGCAGCTGCTGTACAGGGTCTTAGTGAGATCACATGTGGAGTAGTATGTACAGATTTAATCTCTTCAATGAAGAAAGGATGTTGTTATATTAGAAGCAGGTCAGAGATGGTTCCCTCAACTGATTCCTGCAATGAAGGTCCTAGCTTATAATGAAAGGATGATCAGGTTGAACCAGTTGCCATTGGAGTTCACAAAAAAAATTGAAGATGATCTTTTTTGAACATAGATGACAGAAGGAGTCAACAAGTGAAGCGAATTACACAGACAGTGGAGGAAACCATTCCGTTTTCCAGCCTGTTACACGGGAACAACAGGAGGATATTCAGACCTTCGAGCCTGTTACACCAAAACAGGACGAGGATATTCAGCCCATGGAGCCTGATATACATTAACAGAAGGAGGCCAATCAGCCCCTCGAGCCTATAACAATAGGCCATGCTGCACTAGTATTCTGTTAAACAGCAACAGGATCAGTTCATTCAGTCTCTTCAAGTCTGTAACATAGGACCTGGAAGAAGTCACACAGTGACTGGAGATTGTTACACTGGGATAACAGGAGGCCATTCAGACCCACCGATCCTATTACAAGGGAATTGGATAAGGATAAAAACAATCTGAGACTTCTTCTATGAGAAAGGAAGAGGTAATTTCGACACGTGTCTGTTGTATGGGAACAAGAGAAGACCAATCAATCCATTTTTCACATCTCCGGAATACATGAGGAGACCGTTCCATATATCCACCTGTTATGGAGAAGTATGAGAAGACGCATCAGCCACACAAACTGTCAGACAGCAACAGGAAGATTCTATAATTTCCCAATCCTCTAAAGCATCAAAAGGAGGAGGTCATTCTGGCCTTGGAGATGGTAACATGGGAACACAGAAAGACGTTAGCTCATCGAGTTTGCACACCAGCAGGATGATGAGTCAATTCAGCCACACAGCAGATCTTTTAAAGCCTTGTGCCCATTAAATAGGAATTCAAAGAAAACATAAAGGTTTTCAAAAGGGAAGAACTTATAATAATGGTATACATTACGGACAAAAGGCTAACAATAAACTTTTGTAATTTAAGGCAAATTGTTAGAGTCCATTGTTCAGGACATTTGCAAAGTTAAACCACAATTCGTCAGAGTCAACATGGTTTTACGAAGGCTAAATCATGTTTGAATTGTTTTCTTGAGTTGTTTGACGATGTCACAAACAAGGTGGATAGTGGGAATCCAGGAGATGGAATATATCTGGTCTTCCTGAAGGCATCAGATATGTCGCTTCTCCAAAGAGTAAATGGTAAGATCAGACAACATGGGTTTAGGGGTAATTTATTCGCTTGGATGGAGGATTGGTTAACTAACAAAATGTAGTCAGATGGAATAAATGTGTAATTTTCTTTTGGCAAATGCAGTTTGTGGGGTGACATTGATTTCAGTACTCATGCCTCAACCATTTGCGATCGATGGTATTACTGTACTCAGTTGACGGGATAGAAAATAAAATACCACATTTTCAGATGACACGAACATCGGTGGGAAATAACTTCGGAATGATGATGCAAGAGATTTTAAACTATATGGATAGGTTGGGTGAATAGGCCAACATTTGGCAAGGAAAATTAAAGTGAATAAATATACGACTTTTGAGGTGTAGGTTTGCTCGCTGAGCTTTAGGATTGACATCGAGACGTTTCGTTACCTGGCTGGGTAACATCATCAGTGGCGACCTCCAAGTGAAGCGAAGCTGTTGTCTCCTGCTTTCTATTTATATGTTTCTCCTGGATGGGATTCCTGGGGGTCGTTGTGAACCCCAGGAACCCCATCTCGGAGAAAGATATAAATTGAAAGCAGGAGACAACAGCTTCGCTTCACTTGGTGGTCGCCACTGATGATGTGACCTAGCCAGGTAATGAAACATCTCGATGTCAAACCTACAGCTCAGCGAGCAAACCGACACCTCAAAAGTCGCATATTTATTCACTTTAATTTTCCTTGCCAAATGTTGGCTATCAGGATTCATAGCAGAAGCAGTAATGCAAAGACTAGAACAAACAGCCCGACCAACCATCAAACCAAACTTCTGGGCCCACTACGTAGATGACACATTTGTCATCACAAAACGAAACAAGATAGAAGAGACATTTCACATAATCAACAACACCCTCACAGGCATAAAGATCACCAACTAGGAAGAAACTGACAACAAACTCGCATTCCTGGATGTCACAGTCGAAAGAAAGGACAAGGGAGAACTACAAACCTGCGTATACAGAAAACCGACAAACACTGACCAAATACTTAACTATACCAGCAACCATCCCAACACACACAAACGAAGCTGCATCAGAACATTATTCCAACGAGCCACCACACACTGCAGCACAGACAAACTTTGGAAAACACAGGAGAACCACCTATACAACGTATTCAAGGACAACGGATACTCAAAAAACACAGTGCGTAGATTCCTTAAGAACAAACCACAACAAGCAGACCAAACACAGCCAGAAACCCTAAACACCTTAACATACATCAAAGAAGTTTCAGAAATAACAGCCAGACTACTAAACCCCTCGGAATCCTAGTAGCACACAAACCCACCAGCACTCTTAAACAAAAACTAACAAACTTAAAAGACCCAGTACATCCCATGGACAAAACCAACGACATCTACAAAATTCCATGCAAGGACTGCCACAAACACTACATAGGACAAACACGAAGAACTTTAACCACCAGGATACACGAACACGAGCTAGCCACAAAAATACACGACCGTCTCTCCCTCATAGCCCTGCACACGGATGAAAAAAGCCACCATTTTGACTAGGACAACACATCTATCCTGGAACAGGCGAAGCAAAGGTATGCCAGAGAATTCCTAGAGGCCTGGAACTCCATCCACAACGCCATAAACAAACACATCGATCTAGATGCCATCTATCAACCCCTCAGAAAACGACATCACCACAAACCCCAGGAGCCCCATCCAGGAGAAAGATATAAATAGAAAGCAGGAGACAACAGCTTCGCTTCTCTTGGTGGTCGCCAATGATGATGTTACCTAGCCAAGTAAGGAAACGTCTGTATATCAAATCTACAGCTCAGCGAGCAAACCTACATTCTAAATATCAACCTGAGCTACAACCCTTCACAAACCTTGGAAACAAAAATATGGTGCTATTTAAGTTGGCCAGTATAATGAAAAGACAAATTATTATCGAAATGGCGACAAAGTTCAAAGTGCTTAGGTGCAGAGGGATCTGGGTGTCTGCTTGCATGTTACAGAAAACCTGCCTGTGGGTACTGCAAGTGATGAGAAATGCAAGCATAATTTCAGTGTTTATTTATAAAAAGATAAAGTAGTAAGGTAGGGAGTGTTGGTGTAGCTATGAAAGGCATTAGTGAGGACGGAACTGGAGAACAGTTTGGATGTCCTGCAGAATGAGGTATTTCCATTGGAAGCAATTCAGAAGAGCTTCATTAGATCGATTCCATATTTGAAGTGTTTGTCTTATGAAGAGAAATTGAGCAATTTAGGCCGATACTCTCGAGTTGATAAGAATGAAATGGGAGCTCATTAAGGTCTGTAAAATGCTAAAAGAAATTGAAAGTGTAGATGTGGAGTGGATTATTTTTCATGTGGTGCAATCTACAACAAGAGACGAGAGTTCTAGGATGGACAGATGACAGGAAAGTGGAACAGAGGCCGCGTTGACATCAGCCTCATCGAGGAGTTGGATTCCTCACAGATGCTCCTAGTTCTTATTCAACTCTTCGGCTGCGTTGCACAGGAATGGAGGAGGATTGGGTATCATACAGGAGCAGGCGCTCAGGATAAATCAGTCTCAATCAGTTAGATAAAACGTAACCAGTAGGGTCACAGAGTGACCAGCGCTGGGTTCTCAACTATTTACAATCTATAGTAATGATCAGGAGGATGAAACAGATATACAGATGCTGCGTTTGGAGATGTCACTGTGGTAAGCAAGAGATTATATTATTAAGAGAGGGTGGAGAGTCTTCAAATAGATTCAGAGTGGTAAAGGCAATAGATTATAGTTTGGCAGGTGGAATTTAACATGATATAACCTGTCATTTCATTTACAGGAATAATGGAAAGCAATAAATTACTGAAATGGAGAGGGATTACAGGACTTAATGATACTCTGTACTGGGGGGGGGGGCGGGGAGTTCACTCAGATCCATTCAGACATGGGAGATGGGAGATTTTGCTCTATCCCTGATCGTCAGCTCCCAGACACTCCAAATGACTCCATTGCTCTCCATACACATGGAATACTTTGATGTGGTTGGTTGGTGGTGGGGATGGTGTTTTGAAACATGCATCAATGGGACGGCCTTTATCCAAGATATATTCATTTCTTTCTACGTTGTGATCCGATGACGGTGGGAACTGCTGACTGCTTCTGAATGAAGAGGCCATCATGATGTACTGTGCATGGGCACGCTGTAACATTAATAGAGAGATATCTCCTTCAGTTCCTCTACCTCTCTTCATTGACATGGGTACTCTGCAGATGCCATGTACACCATCGGGAATCCAATTGGATACACCCGGCAGCTCTCTGCTGTGGGAGAAACAATGTATTTACCTCATCCACCATGTATATCCTCCATCACCGAATGGTGGCATTGATGATGAGATACTTGGAAATGATGGATATGTCACCCACTCCTGCCTGGAAAGTTTTGGATCATAGAAGCTGAATGAAACAGTGATCCTAACAGCCACTGGTAGCACCGTCCTCCCCCTGGTGTGAAGCTGCAGGTCGAAGGAGGTGACACCTCTCTGTGACAAGCTCCTTGTTCAATCAGTGTCAATTCACACTCTTCTCCTGGTTTAAGTGAAGCTTGGGAAGCTGTTCCTAGCAAACCCGAGGTGAATACAGCAGATCCCGTTCCTCACACACACTCACTGCGTGGTTTCAGAGCTTCCCCTCTCTGCAGCCTCTGCTCCATTTGTTGTTCATGTTGCAGGTTCAGATGCTGTAGCTACAGTTCCCATGATCCATCAAGAGTAGGGTTTCCAAATCCTCAGGTCTCCCTGAATGTCTGAGGAAGCTTAAAGCGCAACCTCCAGCAAACGATTCCCAGCCCGTCCACTAAATTTTCAATGACAGGAGTCACTCAAAAACACCTCGGCTACAAGTGTTGTAGACCAGTCCAGATCCCTCCAAAATATTTTACTAAGGCCGCATAGACCCAAACCTTTCCTTTTTTGAATATAGATGTGACGTGTGCATTCCAGATATGTTGTGACTTGTCACTTGACATTAAGCAAAATAAAATCTATTCAAATGCTTTAGTTAAAATACAATCAAAAAGAATATTTTTGGATAGCATATACGTTCGAACACTTACACAAACAATAGACACTCTACCTTCTTGGTTTACACCGCTTGGCAGAAAGATATATTCAAATACAGATCCTTACAGCAGGTTTCCAATCCAGGAGGAAACAACATCAACAGAGATCTCAGAGAGAAAAGCAACTGGGGATCATGTATTGAAACTTCCAACCGTTCTGGGATCCCCAGCAGCTTCTGAATGCTGCAGCTAAAAACAAAACGCGGTAACCAGGTCTGGGAGAGCTGGCCACTGCCCTTCCATTGTTTCCACCGTTATAATGAAACCTAAAGGCTTTCTCAGTTATCTGCTTTAACTGTTTTCAGACAGCAGTTCTGCACCTCTGCCTGTAAAACCTCTATTTAAAAAAAAACCCAAGTGAAAATCACCTTTTTACAGTGATAGTATCCTCACAACTCCACCTTTAATAAAATAATCAATCAATATACAACAGTGGATTCATTTTAGACCTCCTAGTCTGCCACTATTAGTAGTCTGCAAATCATATACATATTACATTGACCCCGATCATACTTTTGTTCACAACTAGTTTCGATTTCAGTCATTTTACTCCTGCCACAGAATGCCTTTGTCGTTCTTCATCCAAGTTTCCCCAACGTGTCAAAACTTAGGAATTCTCACCCTGTCACTTGTATAATTTCAAATTGAATGGCAGAAATAATAAGCTCAATCGAAACAGACTGTTAATTCCCTCCTTGAACTTCTCCAAAAACTTTAAGGGGTCACGATCAGCGATAAATATTTGTCTCATGTGTGTTATTCACAATTTAAATGCTGAAATGTTGTAACGCCAACACCAAGCTCAAAGCCTCCTTCCCCATTGTGGAATAAATTTGTTGATGTTTCCACTCGACACTCCAACCACACGTTACACAATGGAGCACTTCACATCTCTCCAATAGTCCCTCTGAATGACATAGCTCCTCAAGTCTCAGCATAAACGAATTACATGTTTCTGTACCTCTTAATGCTGTAACCTCTTTACCTGCTACTCCTGGCCTATGCCAATAAACCTTACTCTCACAGGGATATGTTTTAAGAAGATCTCACACATACTTCTCAATCTCTCACAGAAACCAAACATTGATCTCTGAACTCAATCATCATCAGCAGCCATTTCAGCTTCGAATCTTGCCATTGTTACTCTCTGCTCTTCCACACGAGTTCGCACGACTGCAGGCAGTGAATTGTTGAACTTCTCCAAACTAAGAATCTCTCTAACAGTTTTACAGCTTTGCTCTGTTTTTAATACCTTGCCGCACCTTTCAAAATGACTTTGTTTTATCCTTTCAAACTCGATGTGCGTTTAACCAGGGACCCTTTCTTGAATTCCTGAAACGCTGTCTTTCGGCTTGTGGCACAACCTCATATATACTTCAGATGCTTTCTTCACCTCCTCATAATCCCCAGATACCTCCTCCGATAGGGATGCAAATACCTATCAGCTTTGTTTGGATCAACTAAATCCACATGGTCACTGGGCACTGCATGTTTTTAGCCACTTTCCCAAGTGAAATTCAAAAGGCATCTCCATCATTCTCATCAAATTTAGATAATGCCTGGGTGTATTTAAACAGAAATCCATAATCCCATTGGTTCCAATAGGGTTGCTCAACCTCATTGTCCTCCTCATCCTGCCGACCGTCTACTTTCATCTCCGCCTTCTATGTCAACTTTCCTCTCTAATTACTAACTGTTCTTCTTTTCTTCTGTCCTTTTCTCTCTTTCTTCTTCATTTCACTTTCTTTAATTTCTATTTTTCATCATAATTCAAACTGTTTCAATTCCTTCTCATGTTCAAAGTCCCTCATTTGAAATTGAATTCTAGCCATTTCCAAAGAGTCTGATGGCGGGTCAACAAAATGTAATTGCTGAGCTATAGCTGTAATTATCTCTCATTTTCTCACAGACAAACACAACCCCAACTCCAGCTTGTTTGCCAATTCCTACAGCTTTGCCTTCATTACCTTTTGTAAATCCCCCAACTTCACTTCTTCCACAACCAGAGAACTCTTAATGACTGAAAGAATCTTTATTCACAAAACACTGTTTAAACCAATCGAATTCAATATCCGCAACAAAAGACACTAACAACTACCAGACACGACCTTTGAACCCAATAGTCTCCGAGTGCATAATCTCCAGTGTCTGCATGAGCTTATTCTAGATACTCTGGTTTCCTCACACAATACAAAGATGCGCATGGCAGATGAATTGGCCATGCTAAATTGCTCGTAGTTTTCAGAGATGTGTGGGTTAGATCGTTTGTTGGGGTAAATGTGCAATATTAGTGTAGAGGGATGGGTCTGAGTAGGTTACTCATCGGAGGGTCGGTGTGGACTTGTTGAATCGAATGGACTGTTCGCACACTGTAGGGATTGTTATTCTAAACACAATTTGGTATCATCGATTTAGATCCAGACAAGAGTTCCCAGTTTGCTTTCGACCAACCAGACTGCCTCAAACTGGGTTAAGAAGGTAGCTTGGATGCCAAACTTTTTTTATTTAAAAGGTAGATGTGAAGTGGGAGTTCCAGATATGATGCTACTAGTCAAACCCCTCGCCACTAAGCAAAACATAATATATTTAAATACTTAAGGTTTGTGAGAAGATTTGTAGCTCGGGTGGCCATTGTTGTGGTTCTGTTCGCCGAGCTGGGAATTTGCAACACAAATTCCAGCTTGGCAAACAGAACCACAACATAATTAAACACTGTAATGAAAATACATACACAATGAAGAGGAATTTAGAATAATTTAACTATTGGAAACCTTAACCGAATAGTGGATAGAGTATCTTCTACAAATGAACTGCTCCAATATACTAACAACCCATAAACAAACCCCTTGGCAAAAAGGAACATTCAGACATACATTCTTGCATACAGTTCTCCAATCCAGGAGGAAACAGCATCAAGTCAGGTTTCAGAGAGAGTAGCAGTAGGGATAAGTTACTAGACCGTTGTTACGACTATTTATTAAAAACACTAAAAGCGTCGTAAGTTATTTACTTGAGCCGTTTTCAGGAGACAGGTTAGCCTTCAAGATCTCTTATTTAAAGAAAGGAGACATTAATCTTTTTTTTTAAGTGACAGCATTTTCACACAATTTAGATGCCTTGTCCTTTACTTAAGGGGCTTCCTCGTGTTACTGATCGCAAGGTCACCTGAGAGGTACAAATACAGGTACAGACCAAGATACAAGGATGTGTTTCATAACTTCTGAAATACCCCTGTCCGTGGACCATCATGTGGGACATACAGGGACGTGAACAACAGCCTGACATACACCATTTCACTGTTTCTGAGCTTCAAAATGCCAGCACTCGATACACGAGAGCCAAAAGCTAAGCCCAGGGAAAGATGCAAAGGGACAGAAAGATTCACATTGAAGACAGAAACAGACAGTAAATTAACTGAAAAATGTTGTGGAAATACGGGGTAACACACAGGGCAGTGGGAATAACTGGAGAAGTCAGATTTTGTGAGTAAAATGACAAGAATGAGAACATTGAATAAAGGCATTGTCAGATCAGCTGGAATAGTTTGTTACATCAAATTCTGAATCTGCTTCACAGAACATCACAAACAACATAAACTGGGACAAGATGACAGCCCAGCATGGAGAGCTGTGCAGACCATGCTAGTGTGTTGCTCAGTAAACTGCACTATCTGCCCAGCATGGAGAGTATTGCAAACTTTACTATCATATGCAAACTATAGTCGCATCAGTTTACTGTCCACTATGGGAAGATTTGCTGCGAGTGTGTGTGCGTGCATGTTAATCAAAAACTGAGGGAGAGTGCGTGTGTGTGTGCGATTGGAGTGGTTGAGTGTGAAACTCATTGTTTAAGAAGGAACGCACATGCATGAGCCTATTTTAAATAAGAACAACTGGCAGGCATTTTGTTAATCGACAGAGAGAGAACGAGAGACGCTTCATGGACAGAAGAGATAAAGTGTTTGAGAATGTCAAAATAAAGGCATTGCCAGGCACAACTGCAATATACATCGGCCTGCACATGAATGACAGATGGATGGGAGTGTGGAGTGAGGTCGACTCAGATTTGCTTCGGCAGGTGTGAAGCCGTGAGCGGCAGCAGCAGATTATTGGCTTCTTTAAGACTGTATTTCATAGATCAAGGTTCAAACCGCAGATGGAATAAGCCAGTGAGATATATTCTGCAGTCGTGAGCATTTCAATTTAGAAATGGTGTCAGGAATCAGCTCATGGTCAAAGGGATCTCTTACAGTTGTGACTTGTCTGCTTCAGTCGCAGATATTGGCCAGGGATGAGATGGAAACAGTGGAAGGAAGTGGAGTTTGTATCCAGAACAGTAGAGAGTGTCGTCCATGCTGTAAATATTTAAATAACAAAGGCAATGATACAAGAAATTGTAGTTCTCCGCTGAAACTGAGTCGGTCAACATAGAGACCCATGAGTAACACTGCCAGAGCAGAGAGGGAGACAGCAATTGAACACAATCATTGATCCAGCTTGTAGGGGTCTGTAGAGTGATTATATGGATTTAGAGTTTCACCAGGAAAATAATAGTGACAAGAAGTGTGGACGATATGAAAGAACAGTAATACAGTTATAACTGGTAAATAGAAAAATGAAAATCTGGACAGTGACACTTTCCAGGAACACCAACGATAGCCAGGAAAGGATCATAAAAATATTGAATAATGAACAGAGCGTAATAGATCTGCAACGATAATGACCACCAATAAAATGCAGAAAGATACCAAACATAATCGGATATACTCCTGTCTGTTGTTGGAATATGCCAGTCTAATGTTCCCAGATTCGGATACATTTTTGGAACATTCCAGTCTAATGCCTTCTGGTTATGATCAATTGTCGGAACATTCCAGTCTAATGTTCTCAGATACTGATCTCTCCTCCCCCTCTCTCTGGATTTGCTGATCCCTGTCAGTGCTGTCGGTGATGCTTCCGCTCATGTTATTGGATAACACATTGAGCGGCGACCATTTATCATTAAAAGATGGAAACCCTCCACTGGGCTAATTAGAATCCATGGAGATTGGCATTAAGCACAGTCACTGAACAAACACTGGGAAACTGAGCAAAGGCTCCGACAACGGATGAACAATTAACAGGCAAGAGTCTTCCCATCCAGTTGGGGAACACTTCAGTGGTCCAGGACATTTAACCTCGGACCTTCTGGTAACCATCCTTCAAGCCAGACTTCAGGACAGGCAGCAGCGATAAGTGGCTGAGCAGAGGCTGATAACGAATTTCGGTACCCATAGGTAGTGCTTCAACCGGGACCTTGGGCTCATGTCACATTACAAGTGACAACCATTGCGCTCACACACACACACTCAAACAGGAACTCCTATACACACACATATATACGGACACACGTACACAGACACGCACATAGACACACACACACCCTTACAGACACCCACACTCACACAAGCATCCGCTCAGAGACGTAAACCACTCTACACTCATGCACACACATATACACTATCTCTCACTGATACTCAAAACACCACCAGCCCAAACACGCACACACACTCCCACACTCACACATGCACCCCCTCATAGACTTAAGACACTCTACATCACTACACACACACATACACTCCCTCTCACACTCACAACTTCTCACCCAGAAAAACAGACACACAAGCAGACGAAGATGCACATGCACACATATACTTTGTGGGTGAATTTGTACTTGCAGAGTTACATTGTACATTGCTCAAAAACTGCATGAATTCATGTGAACCACTGAGCTAAAAAACTGCATGAATTCATGTAAACTCTGTTATCTCACTTTTCAGATTGGAATCAATCTAAACATCATGGCACAGAAAGAGAACACAGGGGGCTAACACCTTCAACATATCTTCAAGCTAACACTCATTGTTACAGCTAACCTCAGAATGTAACATTAAAAGAAAAAAGGTTTTGTGATTTACACATGAAAGAAATGAAACTGTCATGGTATTCAAACAGATGAAAGACTCAACAGACAATCAGGGTCTTTTTCAATGTATAATTTCAGTTGCATCACAATTTTTGCTTTAAATTCTGTGCCTTAGAAGTGTGTCCTCCACCTGATGAAGGAGCGGCATCACGAAAGCTAGTGTGCTTCCAATTAAACGTCTTGGACTATAACCTGGTGTTGTGTGATTTTTAACTTTGTAAACCCCAGTCCAACACCGGCATCTCCAAATCATGACTGAACAGACAGGCTCAGGTAACCAGATCCACACATCACTTTTAATTTCACTGTGAATGGGAACATTCACTGGGTTTGGATGGAATGGATGTGAGTTGCTGAGGGATGGACCATAAATCTTTAACTCTTTATTAAACTTGTATATGCAGGCGTCTATATATGTTCTGCTCTGTTTATGAAAGGAGACAATTATAAAATAACAGATCGGTTACATGAAAACAAGTCGGGTGGGCAAGTTTCACAGATACCTGAACCCAAAGTTTAAAACATATTGACCAGTGTGAGGTTCTGGTTTTAGGTGCCCTGTTATCAAAACCTTTCATAACCTTGAGACAGAGCATCGAGACTGCTGCTCAGCAACAGGCCGAAGCAATTCTGACCCTATGGGCCTCTTACACAGGGATAAGAGAAGGCCATTCAACCCATATTATTCTGTAGCTGCTTGAAAAGGTGGAAATCTAGAATATTGGCACATATTGCCAACATTATTTAAGGAAAAAAACAGGTAACCATAGATCAGTGAGCCTGACATCAATGGTAACTAAATTGTTGGAGGGGCTTTTGAGGGAAAGGATGTATATGCATTCGGAAAGACAAGTACTGAAGAGGGCTTTGTACATTGGAGATCACGTCTCACTGACTCGGTGTAATTTTTTGAGGAAGCGATGAAGATAATTGATGAAAGCAGGTCAGTGGATGATTTTTTAATGGAATTCAGCAAGAAAACCAAAATGTTCGACCTGGTAGACTGGTTAACAAGGTTCGGCTGCCGGCCAACCTTGAAAGACATGTGTCGCAGCAGCTGTATGAAGTGTTACTGAGAGGGCACCTGGAGTACATTGTGTTGTTTGTGTTTCTGTAACTGGGAAGGGATGGACCTCCATCAGATACAGTTTAACGGCTGCTCATACTCCACGGGTTGCTGTGTTATTTAATGTCTTGGATCTGTTACATAAGGACAGGAGGAGGCCATGCAGTCTTTCCAGTCTATTACAGAGGGCCACGAGGAGCCCATTCAGCCTCTCGAGCCTGTTAGAGAGTGGCAGGAAGTGTTTATTTACCTTCCAAGTCTGTTACGCATAAATATTAGTTTTAAATTAGTTGTGGAATAGGAAAGACCTGATGTAAACATTAAAGTTCTATCTTTGAACAAGGCCAATTTTGAAAGTGTTACGCGAGCCCTGTGAAAGGCTGATTGGAATACCCGATTCACAGGTAAAGGGATGGTTAGAAAATGCAAGGCCATCAAAACTTGGTTTCAAAGAGTCCAGAGCCAACGTATTCCCATCAGTGAGAGAGGCAAGGCTGGTGGGTGCAGGGATGCTGGATGGCTTGATATATTTTGCTCTGGTCAAGGTAAGGAAGGAGGCATATGTCAGGTAAACAGAGCTGAGATCAAGTTCAATCCCGACAGGCGTATAAGGGCAGCAAGTGTATAGTTAATGGGGAATCGGGCCAGAAAAATGTGGACATAAGATGGCTTTAGAAATAAGGTGAACAAGGCATTGAAGAAATTCTACAAATCCTTTCATGGCAAACTAGGGAGAGAATAGGGCATGTTAAAGGTCTGTAGTGCTACCTATGTGTGGAACCACAGGAGATTGAAGCGATATGAAATAAGTATTTCTCCTCAGTATTTAATTTGGAGGAGGTTACAAGAGCGAGAGAATGAAGAAATATATTGATACCTTGAAAAGTGTTTATATTTCAAGGAACCGTTGGATATTTTAAAACACAAAAAGATGAACAAATCCCTGGGACCTGATCAGTTGGATCCCAAAAGTTTGTGGGAATCCAGGAAAGAGGTTGTTCAGCATTTTGCTCAGAAATTTATATCATTGATTTCCACAGGTGAGGTGTCAAAAGACTGGAGGGCTGCTAACATCGTGCTATTATTTAATAAAGTAAGGAAAAAACAGATAACCATAGATCGGTGAGCCTGACGTCAATGGTGACTAAATTATTGGAGGGGATTTTGAGGGAAAGGATGTGTATGTATTTGGAAAGACAAGGACTGAAGAGTGCTTTGTACATTGGAGATCAGTTCTCATTGACTCGGTGTAATTTTTTGAGGAAGTGATGAAGATGATTGATGAAGACAGGACAGTGGATGTTGTCTTTATGGAATTCAGTAAGAAAACCAAAATGTTCTACAAGGTAGTCTGGTTAGCAAGGTTAGACTGCCTTGAACCCAGGGAGAGCTCGCAATTTAGATTCAAAATTTTCATGAATATTGGAGACAGGGCGTGATCGTGGACATTTGTTCATTAAACTTGGAGACCTGTGACTAGTGGCGTGCCGCAAAGATCAATCGTGGGTCCACGGCCTTTTGTCACTGATACAAATCATTTACATTTGAGTATATGAAGTATAGTCAGTAAGTTTGTCGATAATAACAAATTTGGAGGTGCAGTCGACAGTGAAGAATGATCTCTCAGACTATAATGGGACGTTGCTTAGGTGAGCCGAGGAGTGGCAGATGGAGTTTATTTTAGTTGAATATGTTTTGTTGCAATTTGGCAAGAAAAATCAAAGCAAGACATGTAGGTAGGGTCCTGTCGAAATTTGCCAATCAAGGAGAACTCCATAGAAATATCGAATCCCTGCAGTGAGGAAACAGGCTATTCGGCCCATCGAGGCCACACTGAACCTCGAAACACAATCCCACTGAACAAACCCCTACCCTATCCATCTGAACCTGCATTTCCCATGGCTAATCCACCTCGCCTACACATCCCTGTGTACTATATCCAATTGAGCATGGCCAATCTACCCTTATCTGTATATCTTTATACTGCCAAAGGAAAACATAATATCCGGAGGAAACTCACACAGACACGGGGAGAATGTGCACACACCAAACAGGCAGTCATTCAAAGATGGACTAAAACCCAGATCGCTGCGCTCTGAAGAAGCAATGCTAGTCACTGAGCTACTGTGTCACCTTGTGGTGCAGGTTCTCCGTTCCTTGAAAGTGCCGTCACAGGTAGATAGTGTACTGAAGAAGGCACTTGATAATCTTCCTTTTATTGGTGCGTGCTTTGCGTCTAAACATTTGCGTGACATGTTGCATTGTTTGGCTACTTTTGTAATATTGCCTTTAATTCTAGTCACCCTGCTGTCAGAAAGACGTCGTCAAACTCGAAAGAGTGCAGAAGAGATTTAAAAGAGTGTTGCAGGTGTTGGAGGGTTAGAGTTACAGGGAGAGTTTGAATACGCTGGGACTATTTTCAAGTGTTGAGGCTGAGGGGGGGTCATTAAAGGGGTTTATAAAATCATGAGGGGCATAGATAAGGTAAATAGTCAATGTCTTTTCCCAGGATAGACGAGTCCAAAATTAGAAGACAAAGGTTTAAGGTGAGGGGGGGGAAAGATTTAATTAGGGATAATTTCACACAGAGACTGCTTTGTGTATGGATTGAACAGCCAAAAACGTTAGTGGAGGCAGGTATAGTTACACCATTTAAAAGGCATTTGGACGGATACATTCATGGGAAGTGTTTAGACGGAGATGGGCCAACTGCTGGCAAGAGGGACGAGATTTATTTAGGATATTTGGTCAGTATGGATGATCCGACCGAAAGGTCTTTTTCCGTGCTGTAGATCTCTGAGAATCTTTTGCCTCTTGAGTGTATAACACAGCAACAGGAGGAGGCTATTCAGCTTCTGAATTATGTCAGTCAGCTTGCTTGCTCAATTGCTGAGAGTAAAATACAAAAATGCATCATTCAGATTTGGATATGCATTTACAGAAACAGGAGAAAGGCTTTTAGTCTAGAGAAGCTGTAAGAAATAATAAGAGGTCATTTCGGTCCTCGACTCCATTCCACAGGAGCAGCAGGTGAGCACAGAGCTTTTGGAGCCTGTTAGTCAGTGATAGGAGGAGGACATCTATTTTAACAAACCTTGGATCAGTTGCAGTCACGCAACTGCTCGAGACTGTGACACAGAAATAGGAGGCAGTCATTCAACTGCTTGATACTGGGACACAGGGACAAGAGGGTGTCACTCCGTGCTCGAAACTGGGGAACAGGGAAATCTGGAGGTAAGTGAGGCCACAGGATCCTGTTACACAAGGACAGCAGGAGATGACTCACTCCCCACCAATATGGGACACTGGGAGAGAAGGGGAGTTTGCTTGTTACTAACAGGAATATATGAATAAGTTGTATTAATCGTCCAACCAATGCTGCCCCACCATTCACTAAGACCACGGCTGATTTGATTGTGACTCCCTCATTCCATTTTACGGAGCCTGTCCTCTGCACCATTTGTTGGTCATGTTACCGACCCCGATGCTGAAACAACAGTCACCATGACTCATCCAGACGGATGGGTCTAACCGGATGAGTCAGGATTTGAAGGATCCAATCACAAGAATGAAAACACAAAATGAAGGCATTGCCAGATGTTTAGTTCTCTCAAATTCGGAATCCAGTCACAAAACCAGCCCATCCATTATGCATTCAGGATGGAGCACTGTGTAGATCCAACTAGTTTACAGCTGCATGCAATCCGGTAAAGTCCAGAATGGAACTCTGTGCAGCCCACACCAATGCTGGATCTATAATCCTGGGCTAAATGTCCAGGGTGGGGAGCTGTGCAGACAGCACTGGTTCATTCATATATAAACCCAGACTGTTGCATTGCCAAGTCACACTGTGTTAGATCACTGCCCAGTGTGCGGAAACTTGCGGCCAAATGCTGGAAGTGACAGGATGTGCAACTCCCATCCATTTACAGTTCTATGTCTCCACTGTACCTTGACAAGCGGTGCTTCCGACGTGAAAATCACTGCGAGGACGAGATGTAACTGGAAACAATTTAAACACCAATTGTTCTGATTCAGGCGAGTAACACTCCAGTATTTAAAGATGAAATAACTGAGATAATATCCAATGAGGTTTTGTGGATGGTGCAAACAAGTAAGAGGAGGATGGTGATGTTATAATGGTTGCACTATAAGCCTTCAAATCATCAATGGGAATTGGAGGAAAAAATATGCAAGGTGACTGGGGAGACTTGCAGTAGCAATCGGGTTGTCATAATAGGTTATTTTAATTTTCCTAACATAGACTGGGCTCTCCAGAGGGTTAAGGACATAGATGGAATGAAATTTGTCAAGTGTGTACAGGAAAGTTTCCACAAGCAGTATCTCGAGGGTCCTATTCAGGAAGGGAAAAACTCGACCTATTGTTTGCAAATGGGGCAGAATAGGTGACGGAGGTAAAGTGGAGTAGCATTTTGAAAAGTGACGAAAGTTTTATTAATTTTAAAATCGTTATGGGAGGGACAAAATTGGTCGACAGATTCAAGTTCTAAATTGTGGCAAGGCGAACTTTATTGGAATTTGACAGGGACTTGCAGGTAAAAGGATCTCGGGCAAGTGGGAGGCAGTTAAAAATGAGATAACCCGAGTTCAAGGTTTATATGTTCCTTTGAAGGTGAAGGCAAAGTGAGGCTGGAAGAGAGAACCCTGAAGGACAAGAGATAGTGAGGCTCTGACCACTGAAAAAGGAGGCGTAGCTGAGGATCAGGCAGCTGGAATCAAGGGAATCCCTGGAAGTACACAGGGGATAAAGGAGTTTACTGAAGAAGAAAATCACAAAAGCGAAAAGTGGGCATGAGGTAGCCTTGGCTGAGAAGATTATGTTGAATCCAAAGATGTTGTTCCAGTATAGTCAAGAAAAAGAACAACTAGAGGGAAAATAGGACGCTTAAAATCCAAAATGGGCATGCCTATGTAAAACTGTAAAGATGGGCGAGGTCTCAATTTACCCTTTTTGCCATGAAGAAAGCCATGAAGACCTGTGTCATTTGTGGGGGGGTGGGGGGTGTTGGGGGGTTAGTTGTCAAATCTTGGTACAGTCCATATCACAGTGGACGTGCTGATGGACATATTAGAATGTATAAAGTCAGATAACTCTCTTGGTTCTGACCAGATATATCCAGGAAGGGAGTGAAGAAAGTTCAGGGGCCAAAGTATCAGAAGACTGGGCAGTAGAAAATGTTGTGCTCTTATTCAAGAAAGTCTGCAAATAAAAGTCTGGGAAATATAGACCAGTAAGCTTCACATCTGTTTTCGGTAAACCACTTGAGAAGTTTCTGAGAGATAAGATTACATGCATTTGGAAAACAGAGTTTTACTTGGAGCAGTCAGCAGAACTTTGTGCATGGCAGACCATGCCTTGCATATTTTGTTAAAGTTTTTGGAGGAAGTGATCAAGAAGGTTGATGAGGGCAGGGTGATGAACATAGTCGAAATGGATTTCAGTAAGGTTGATAAGGTTCCACATGGTAGGCTGCTCTAAAAGGTTAGATCGCCTGTAATACCAGGTGAACTGGCAAATTAGCAACACAATTGGCTTAATGTTAGCAATCAAATGGCTATGGTGGATGTATGCTTGACAGACTGGAGGCCTGTGACTAGTGGAATGCTTCAGGGGTCGGTTCTGGGACCATTGTTGATTGTTGTCTCTAACAATGATTGGACGAGAGTGCACAACGCAAGGTTAGTAAGTTTGAAGATGACATTAAATAGGAGACATCGTTTACAGTGAGGAACATTATCAGAAATTGCAGCAGTATCTTGACCAGCTAGAGAAGTGGGCTGAGAAATAACAAATGGAGTTTAACATAGATGAGTGTGACCTCTTGCATTTTGGAAAGTCAAATTCAGGTGGGATTTTAATGATGAATGAGAGTGTCTTAAGGAGTGTAGTGGAACAAAAGGATGTTGGGGACCAGGAGCACGGTTGTCTGAAATTTTTGTCACAGATACACAGAACAGTGAAGAAGGCTCTTAGCACACTGGCCTTCATCAGTGCATTGAGTTAGAAGTTGGATGTTATGTTGCAGTTGTACAGGATGTTGGTAAGGCTGCAGTTGGAATATTGTGTTCAGTTTTGTTCACCTTGCTCTAGAATGGATATTATTGAACTAGAAAGAGTGTGGAAGAAATTTACAAAGATGTTTCTTGGGTTAAAGGCTCTAAGTTATAAGCAGAGGTTGGATAGGTTAGAACTTATTTCTTTACAGCGTAGGAAACTGAGAGGGTTCTTATAGAACTGCAACTCTTATAAAATCAAGAGAGGCGTGCATAGTGCTGAATACTTCAAAATGTTTTCCAATGTTGGGCAATCGAGGACTAGAGAATAACTATTAATGTTTGAAAAGGAAACAATATATAAAAAGCAACCTGAGGGGCAACGTCTTTTACACAGAGTGTGGTTCGCATATGGACTGAGCTTCCAGTGGAAGTGATTAAGGTGGATACAATAACAAAACTGAAAACGCATTTGTACAAATACAGAGATAGGAAAGGATTACAGGGATACAGAGCAAAGGCATTGGGAAGTGGGCTGAGAAATAACGAATGGAGGTTGAAAAATCAAATCTAGGTAGAAGTTTAATGATGAAAGAGAGGGCTTAAAGAGTTTAATGGTAAAAATAGGACGTTGGAGATCGGGCGCACGGTGTTCTGAAATTTGAGTCAGAGATAGAGAGAACAGTGAAGAAGGCTTTTGGCACACTGGCCTACATCAGGGCATTGCGTATAGAAGTTGGGACGTAATGTTGCAGTTGTACAAGATGTTGGTAAGGCTGCAGTTGGAGTATTGTGTTCAATTGTATTCACCTTGCTCTAGAAAGGATATTATTGAACTGGAAAGATTGTAGAAGAAATTTACAAAGATGTTTCCTGGGCTAAAGGTTCTACGTTATAGGGAGAGTTTGGATAGGTTAGAAACTATTTCTTTACAGCGTTGGAAATGTGGCGGGGGGGGGGGGTTGTGGGTGGATGGGCATCTTACAGAAGTGTCGATCTTATCAAATCATGAGAGGCGTGCATAGGGGTGAATATTCCTAATTCTTTCCTAGGGTTGGGGAATCGAAGACTAGAGGGCATCCGCTAATGTTTGGAGAGCAGAAAAATAAGGAAGAACCTGAGAGTCAACATTTTACACAGACTGGGGAACGCATATGGACTACGCTGCCAATGGAGGTGGTTGAGGTGGGTACAATAACAACATTGAAAAAGTATTTGGACCAAGACATGAAAAGGAAAGGATTAGAGGGATACAGAACATGGGCAGAGAAATGGGGTGTGTGTGGGTGGACATTTTGGTTGGCATGGACCAGCTGCGCCGAATGGCCTGTTCCCGTGCAGTATGGCTGTAAATGAGTGTGGTTTGTGGTTGAGAGAGACGGGGGAAACTGAGAAAAACATTTCATGGAAGGGCATGTTCACAGGTTTCAGAACATTGAAATGATGCCATTTCGACAGTACCATGCACCGCGGGTCAGTATTAGGGAGAATTATGAGTGAATGGGATATTGCTGTGAGTTCAGGTGATGGACAATTTTGGATGAGCATTTGTTCTGCAGCTTTGTAACTCGGAGTGAGGACAGCCTAATTGGGTTGAATCTAACAAATATTAATCTCAGTGTTATTTTCATTGAGTGTGACAGAGGAAATGTCTGCACGAAGCTGAACTAGTTTCCTGGTGCTATCTTATCAAATTCACTTCATTGAGTATCCATCCCACTCTATGATGTCCTTCTCATGCAATGCCAGCCCGATTCTCCCACCCATCGTGGCTGGAGGTACTTACAGTCGTCCGGATGCACCTTGATGGTGCTATCTTTAAAAGGCCAATGCGCACACGGTTGAGCTTTCTCAGTTTTGAGCTGCACTGAACAGATTACCCCGAGCATGGCAGATAAGGGTCAATCACACTACGGTTTATTGACAGGGCACGGAGATCCTGGTGGATGGGCAAGTAGAGGAGGGGACCATTCTCTTCCCAGAGGGATCACACCACCAGACCCTCTGAGCCTGGTCTGAGCTCACCACCCACCTCAGTGCAATATCTGCGGTCTGAAGAAATGTCCAGCAATACAGGAGAAGCATCAATAAACTTCATCGCTCTGTCAGGGTAAGGGTCACCATAATCTCTCTGCTCAGTCATGCTCACTGTATATCTGTTATATCACCTACCCCCGAACAAGATTCCTGCTCAACCACTCTCACTGCTGCATGCAGCACCTTTCCTATCTCTGTCTCCAAGTGAACTCCAAGCTTTCTGTACTTAAATAGCAAGGGCAGTGATACATACCTGAATCATACCTGAAATTGAGTAGGTCAATCCACAAGACACAGTGTCAGAACGAAAGAGGGAGAGGAAGAAAGAACAAGTTCTCTGTTGTTCGTAGTGGTTTGGAGAATGAATGTTTACAGAGTAGAGTAAATTAAAAGAACAGTATATAGTTGCACATGGTCAATGCAAATAATTAAAGGACAGTGAAACTTACCAGGGACACCAACAATAACCAGGATAGGATAATAAAAATATTGAATGAGGCGAAATACATATAGGATCCGCGTTGGTAATGACAACCAATAATATGTAGAAAGAAACCAAACGTAATCGGATAAGCCCCTGTTCATTGTTGGAACATTCCAGTCTATTTTTCTCAGATTCTGATCCATTCTTGGAACATTCCAGTCTAATGTTCTTAGATTCTGATCTCTCCGTCCCCTCTCTCTGCTGCTGCTGATCACTGTTAGTGCCGTCGGTGATGCTCCCGCCCATGCTATGGGATAACACATTGAACAGAGCCCATTTATCATTAAAATATAGGCACCCCCCCACCACCCCCCCACTGGGATAATTAGAATCCACGCAGACTGACATTAATGACAGTCAGCAAACAAACAGATTCAGTTAACCAGTTCTGTACATCATTTTACATATCACAACAAAGGGGAACATTTACTTATTTTGAATGGAATGGATGGGGTTGTTGAAGGATAAACTATAGATCTTACAATCTTTTTTCATTTTTCTTCCCTATGTGGGAGTATTGCTGTAACACTGCTGGGTTGCGTATGTTTCGCCATGTTTCTATAGGGTCAGGGATAATATAACAGACCGCCCTGCATAAAACGTCTGATGGCAAAGTGTTGAGATACCTTTCTGAAATGGTGCTCCTTCTTAGAAATGCCATGCTATCAAGTCCTTTCATAACTTTGAGACAGCACTTCGAGCATTGAAACTGCTGCTCAGGAACAGGGAGAAACAGGAGGCAGTTACAGAGACAGGGACACAGGAACAGAAGGCAGTCATTCAATTGATCGAAACTGGGACAACAGGACAAGAGGGAGTCATTCAAATGTTCGAGACTAGGATACAAGAAAAGGAGGGAGTTATTCTACTACTCGAGACTGTGACACAGGGATAGGAGGCCGTCACTCAACTGTTCGAGACTGGTACACAGGAACAGGAGGCAGTCACTCACTGCTCGAGACTGGGACACAGGAAAAGGAGGCAGTCCATTCAACTATTCAAGACTGAGACACCGGGACAGGAGGGTGTCATTCAATTGCTCAAGACAGGGACACAGTTACAGGAGGCAGTCACTCAAATGCTCGATACTGGGACACAGGAACTGGAGGAAGTCATTCAACTGCTTGAGACTGGGACACCTGGACAGGAGGGTGTCATTCAACTGCTTGAGAATGGGGCACAGGAAAAAGGAAACAGTCATTCAATTACTTGCGACTGAGAAACCGGGACAGGAGGGAGTCATTTAACTGCTCGAGACTGGGACACGGGAACAGGAGGCAGTCACTCGCCTTCTCCAGACTGGGACATGGGGATATCTGGGGGCAAGTAAGGCTGCAAATTTCTGTTCCCCAGGAACAGGAGGAGGTGACTCACACCCCACCACTGTGAGACATTGGGAGAGAAGAGGAATTGGCTTGTCACTAACAAGAAATATCTGAATAATTTGCATGAGCGAATCATTCAATCCTGCTCCAACATTTTCCCAAACCATTGCTGATCTGATTTTGATTCCCTCATTCCATTTTATAGAGATTCCCCTCTCTGCATTCTCTGTTCTATTTCTTGGTCATATTGTAGACCCAGATGCTGTAACTTCATCCAGACTGGGTCACCAAAACATCTGGCCTTCCTAAATTTCCACAGCAGTTTAAAACACAACATCCAGGAAACCATCCCCAGCATTTCCACGAACGTACCAAAACTAGAATTACGTCAAATGCAAGAGACAAGTCTGGTCTGAATCAGTAAGAGTAGAGGGGATTCCTCATATTACTGAGCACATGTTCAGCAGAGAGTGATTAACACAGGCGATCAATGGATAGGCAAAGAACAAGTTACCAAGCTGTGCCCCAAAACTGAAACCAAACTTTCCAACAGGGAGCACAGGGCAGGACACTGGGAAGTCACAGAAAACGCAAGCTATGCTTTCAGAATATTGTTTCTAGGCTTTTTTATTTTGGAAGCTCATGCTCTCGGGTAAGCAACAGTCAAGGCCAGAAGAAGATATGGGACAGTTATACACATTAAAATAGGACAATTAAAACTGGATGTCAGGGTTTCAATATCAACAGTTTAAATACCAACAAATGGGAGGGATTTCGGAAATAGACAGTGGACAGAGACTCAGAGTCAGTATTATGGAAGAATCCTTTTGCAAGTTTCAGAATGCTGAAGTGAAGACATATCGATGGCAGCTAGTAACATAGGCTGGTATTTCCGGGAATGATTAATGAATATGATATTGGTGGGAGGTCAGACAGAATCATCGATTCTCGAAGATGTACAGCACGAAGCATTTCAACTCGTCCATGGTGATGAGATATCCCAAAATAAGCCAATACCATTTGCCAGCATTTGGCCCACATCGATGTAAACACTTCCTCTTCATGTACCCATCTAAATGCCTTTTAACTGTTGTAATCATAACAGCCTCCACCAACACCTCTGGCAGCTCATTCTACACATGCACCATTCTCTGTGGAAAGAGTTTTTCCTTAGGTCATTTTTAAATCGCTCCCCTCTCACCTGAAATCCATGGTCTCTAGTTTTGGGGAAAGGATCTTGGCTATTCACCCGATACATGCCATTCTCACCCCAGGAAAAATCACCCCAACCTACTCACCCTTTCCCTATCGCTGAAATCCTGGCAACATCCTTGTAAATCTGTTCTGACTCCCTTCGAATTTCACAATATCTTTCCAATAGGAGGGAGAGGAGAATAAAATACAGTACTCCAAAAGTTGCTAAAATACTGTGCTGTGTAGCAGCAACGTGACCTCCCAATTCATATAGTCAAACCACTGACAAATAAAGGCAAACATGCCAAATACATTTTTTTCACTATCTTATATACCTGCGACTCTCCTTTCAAGGAATAATGAACCCGCATTCCAAGGTGTCTTTGTTCATCAACACCACCACACCCCATCCCGGACCATACAATTAAGTGTATTCGTCCTGCCCTGATTTGCATTTCCAAATTGCAGCATCTCACATTTATCTCGATTAAACACCATCTGCTACTCTTCAGCCCATCAGCCCATCTGATCAAGATCCCATTGTTCTCTGAGGTAAACCTTCTTTGTTGACCACTCCGCCATCAATTTTGCTGTCATCTGCAAACGTACCGGCCATCACTGCTATGTTCACATCCAAATAATTTCTATTAATAATGAAAAACAGTGGACCCAGCAGCGACCCTTGTAGTACACCACTGAATGCAGCCCTTCTGTTCGAAAAGCAATCCACCAACACCACCCTCAGTCTCCTACCTTGGAACTAATTCTGTATCCACATGGCTAGTTCACCCTGCATTACATGTGAACAAACCTTGCTCACCGGTCTACCATGGGGAAAGTTGTCAACATGGAGTCCATGTCAACAATGTACACCTCTCTGCCTGAATGAATCCTCATAGACACTTCTTCAAAAAAACTTAGTCAATTTAGTGAGACACAATTTTCCACGCCTCGAGCCATATTGCCTATCCATTATCAGTCCTTGCTTTTCAAAATACATGCAAACTTGTGCCTCCGAATCCTCTCCAATAACTTGCCCATCACTGACGTCAGGCTTCCCAACACTTCCTTATCATCCTTCCTAAAAGTTGTAAGTAATTGCACAAAGGTAGAAAGCCTCCTATCTTCCCGCACCTCACCTGTGACAATTGACGATACAAATATCTCAGCAAAAGGCCCAGGAACCACTTCCCTAGCTTCCCACATACTTCTCGGGTACACCGGATCAGGTCACGGCTATTTCTCTCCCTTTATAGGCTTTATAAAGTCCAGCATCTCCTCATCTGTGATACAGACACTTTTCACGGCGTCATGATTTATTTCAGAAGTTCTTTAATTTGCAAAATGTTTGTTTACTATCGCCTCTATCTCCTGCTGTTCTGCACATCGGCAGCCTTGCTGATCTTTAAGTGGCCCAACACACTCCCGAGTTACTCTTTTGTTCTTAAAGTATGTGTTGAGTCCCTTTAGATTCTCCTTAACACTATTTGCCAAAACTATCTCATCTCCCCTTTATGGCCTCCGGATTTCTCTCTTAAGTGTATTCCGAATGGCTTTAGATTCTTATAGACAATCACTTTAAATCTGGAATGTAGAGGCTGATGCCGATGATGAATCGATTTCGGATGTTGGAAAAACCCATCTGGTTCACTGATATCATTGAAGGAAACAAACAACCATCCTTACCTGGTCTGGGTTACAAGTGACTCCAACCGACAACAATGTGATTGATTCTTAACTACCCTCTAGGCAATTAGTTATCGGGGATAAATGCATGCCCAACCAGTGGTATCCTAATTCCGTGAATAAATGCTGAAAAAAAACCCTTCATTCCTGCTGTCTCTACCTGATATATGCTTTCCTCTTATCCGTGACCAGACTCTCAATTTCTTTATCCTCCAGCATTCTTTACACCTGCCAGTCTTACCCTTCACCCGAACAGTGACATACTGTCTCTGTGTTCTTGACATCTCATTTTTGAAGGCTTTCCTCTTCTCAAATAGTCCCTTATCTGCGAATATCTGTCAAAATCCACTTTGGAAGGTCTTGACTAATATCACTAAAATTGGCCCTTCCGATTTAGAATATTAACTTTTAGATCGTAATTCCTTTTACATTAATATTTCCAAACTAAGAGAATTATGATTACTTGTCCCAAAGTGATTTTCCCACCGAAACCTTGGTATTCTGCCCTACCTTATTTCCCAAGAGTATGTCACATTTCGCTCCTTGTCTGTGATGGGGAGTTTTGAGCAAGCAGCTGCAGCTTTGTATCTGTAAGTGTGGATAGCCGAGTCTTCGATTCGTTGGGCTGAATCTAACAGTAATTCTTTTCAGTGCCATTTTCATTGAGTGTGACATTATTGGGATTGTCTGCACCAAACAGATGTAGTTTCCTGGTGACGTTTTATCGAATTCACCTCATTAACTACGCACCTACCCTGTGATGACCCTCTCATTCAATGCCAATCCGATTCTCGCACTCATCATGGCTGGAGGTACTCACTATCGCCTGGATGTCCCTGGATATTCCGTGATCCCTGGCATTGGTGCCATCTTATAAAGTCTGAGCTTTCTCAGGTTGGAGCTGCCCTGCCCAGTTTACCCGGGGCATGGCAGATAAGGGGCAATTGCACCACGTTTTGTCGACAGGGGCACGGAAGTCCTGGCGGATGGGCTAGTACAGAGTGTAACCCTTCTCTTCCCAGAGTGGGCCTCACCACCACCGAGCATGTTCTGAGCTCACCACCCAGCTCAGTGCTGAATCTGTGGTCTGAAGAAATGTCCATTAATACAGGACAAGCATCAATAACCTTCCCCGCTCTGTAGGGATAAGGGTCACCGTATTCTTTCTGCTCCCTCACACTCACTGTATATCTGTTATAACACCGACCCCGAACAAGGCTCATGCACCACCACTCTCACAACTGCATGCAGCACCTTCACACTCTTTACATTTCTTCCAGGTTTGGTATCTGCGAACATTGAAATTGTCCTGCAGTCACAATCCACACAAAAATGCAGACTCACCCACTGGTGTGTGCAAGTGCAATACTAACACAATCCCTAAAGACAGACTGAAATACTGATGCACACCAGACAGAGTGAGGGAAATATTGACAATGTTGTCATGGCGCAAGGGAAATGTTGACAGATACTCCATGTCTGTATTAGTTCCATGGATTAGTGAATGTCTCTATATCTCTGTATTAGTGTGCGTCTGTGTTTATCAGCGTGGGGCATGTCTGACAGTCTCCGTGGTGTTTGAAGTGATACAATATCCCCCTGACACGAGCTCTGAGGAAGGGTACTTTCATTTCTGTCCATTCTGTTGCAGACAGCCACTGCTGATCTCTTCACACCACTGTACGGGTGGAAATGGAGGGTGAGAATCGTGAGGAATTCAGTTTACGAGGGACAAATGGAGGGCAGTAAGTCAAAGCACCATCCAAACTGAGATCACAATCAACATACAAAGACACACACACACACACAGACAAACACACACACACACACACACACATACACACACACACACACACACACACACACACACACACACACACACACACACACACACACACACACATCTGCAGGAGATCTTTAGTGTAGCTTCCTCAGCCCAGGAAGCTCAAATCCTTCCAGTGTGGAAGAAAGTTATTCAGCCCATGGAGTCCAAAAGAACAGAAGTGAGGATATTCACTGAATTGTACATAATGTTCAGAACAACTAGTCAATGTCCATGTGCAACAAGAACTAGACACCATTCAAGATCGTACTGTATAAGTCTGGGTAACATTCACGCAACAGCACTGCTAGACACTGCACATTTCGACAATAAAAGGTGCTGTTCAATCAGCACCTCAGTCTGGGTTCACAAGAAGATAAGGTAGTCATTCAGCCCCTCAAACTTTTGGACAAGACGTACGATAGCGCATTTAGTACCTCCTGCCAATTACATGGGAAGAGAAGGAATCTGCTCACTCTCACACGTTACTTTTCACGGAATCAAAAAGAGACTATTTCACACACGGAGTCACTTACAGAGGAAGACGAAGAGGTCATTCAGCTTCTCAAGTCACTAACACAGGGACAGGAAAGTCTGAGAGATGCTCTAACATCACAAACAAATGGAGCAGGAACTTAACAGATCAAATGCTCCAGATTGATCTACGTGGCTTAATTATTCATAGTACATGAATAAGTGTCCGTCCATAATCATCAAATTTCAACTTCGTTATTCTTTCACAACGCTACATATTAAACACATAATTACTGCACTCTCTCCTCGTGGTACCATCATGCCAGGGTTTAGTCTGGTGAAAGTCCTTTGCACTGCCTCGATGACAAAGAGATCATTATTTATAAAGCAGTCCACATCCGTACACAATGCACCAAATACTCCCTTCAACAAAACACCACCATTGGGAAAGATATAGTAACTCTGATACTTCAATCAATTTGTATGAAAATCCGCATATCAATTAATTCCTGCCACATAAGAATTCTGTTGGTGATGTATGACCAAGATCATCCAGGTCCTTTTCAACAGAAGCACTCGCCAACGTCTCACCATTTAATAAATATATATATAAATGTGAATGATGATATTTGTTGTTCCCATCTGATTCAGTTTGTATGCCTCGTGAATCCTTATTGCCAAACACTGATCCTTCTGACACTCCACAAGCTTTCAGTCCAGAGCTAAACATTACTCTTCTCATATCTCCATTACGCAATTTTTAATCCATATGGTATATATCCAAATCAACCTACACATAGATTCTAACATTGCGTACTCACCTGTATTCAACCGTGTCAAACATCTGCTGAAAATCCAAATACTCCATTCCCATTGGTTCTCAATTGTCGATGTCACAGCCGACAATTTTCCCAAACTCCAGCAGGTTTATCAAAGATCATTTCCCTTTCCTGAATCACGGCAGAATCTACCAAATCAGGTCATTGCTCTCCAAGTGTTTAGTTGCCACATTCGAATAAAAGGTTACAATGATTTACTCACAGCTGACATCAAGCTATTCAGTTTTCTTTTTTCCCTCTTCCTGTTTTGAATGTTTCGTTTTACAATAGCTGCTTTCCAGCCTGCAGGATACTTTCCAGAATCTAAACAGATTCGAACAATAGACAGGAATTCTTTCACTCCCTCTGTTGCCACCTCTAAAACCTCTGGGATGTAGCTCATCAGATGCAGCAACTTATGAAACTTGAATTAAATTAGCTTTTCAAAAGCATACACTTCATTAATTTTAATTTCATGCAGTTGCTCATTTTTACCAGTCCCCCGTTTCCTAATAATTCTGGAAGTTAGTTTCTGTACCTTCCCCTGGATGGAACCAATGTATTCCTCTCAGCAGGCAGATGGCGTCTGTCAGTTTGCAAATAGATCGGAGTACTGCACTTCAGAAATGGTGGATATATAACCCACTCCTGCCTGGAAACTTGCAGAATTGAAACAGTTCACTTCATGGTGCGTTTCAGCACAGTCCTGTCTCTGGTGTGAGGGTGTAGGTTATACTGAAGGAGGGAACACAGCTCAGTGACCACCTCAATTTTGAAACAAGCTGGTTTCACACTTTACACATGAACGTGTCCAGAAAAATGTTCCTCGAAATCATGGAAAGTGCAATGTCCTGCTCCACCCTGCTGACAAGAACTTGCATCTGCCTCGCCTCGGTTCCATTTGTTTGCCATGGACCAAGACTTTCTGTAAATACAGTGTCCAGAGTAGGGTTATTAATCCCTCGGCTCTCCCTGAATGAACCCAGCAGCGGACAACACAACCCCGAGAACACCATCTTCAGAAACTCCTCTGACTTTATAATGACAACAGCAAGTCAGTTCCCCAAATTCATGGTGCACACATTCAGTGTTTAAAATGGCTCCCTTTCCTCAGTTTCTCTTCCTGGCTGAGAAAGCCGTTGCATCACTGCACAGTCCCGCAGTAACAGTTCCTGTGTCTAAAGAAGCAGTTGACAATGTAATATTATGTTTCTCTGTATCTCAGCAACTATAACGCCAGCGCCAGTATTTCCGATGGAGTTGATCACCACTCTCAGAGAGAAGAGTCAGAGCTAACATAACTCACTTCAAGTAGGGACATCCCGAAATGAGTGTGATATTCAGGAATATGGGATAAGGGGAAATATTATAATGACTTCCTATTCTATTTTCCTTCTAGTCTTTCATCAGCAATCATTTTGCTTGCTTTTGCTCTCTCTCTCTCTCTCTCTCTCTCTCTCTTGCTAGACATTTCTCCATCCATTCAACACTAACCTCCTAGTCACCGTTCCAACCGTTCCTGATATGAATAATATTAGTTTCTCAGTTGTATTCAGTTTTGATAGGGTCACTGAACTCGATACGTTATCTGTGTTTCTCCCGACAGACTGCCATATCTGCTGACATTCTCCAACATTTTTTACAGACGCTGGAGAATTGCATTTCAGATGTCCAGCATCCGCAGTTCCTTGGTAGATTTCACCTTTAATGTGGTTATTTCACAGGATTTCAACATGAATGACAAGGGCAGCATTTGTTGTCCATCACTAATGGCCCTTGACCAAGCGGCCATTTGTCAAGACAATATGGAGACAACTACATTGTTGTGGGTCTGAAGTCACACTTAGTCCAGACTGGGCAAAAATGTTAAGTTTCTTTATCAAAGGCTCCCAGCGAAATAACAAAATAAATCCTGATGGTGTATCGTTGCTTTGAGTGAAATTAGTTTCAATCCAATTTTTGTCATTCGAATTCGTAAGTCATTTCTCATTCGTAAGTCTCACGTCTGTCGTCTGCAAGGTGTTGGAAAGGATTCTGAGGGATATAATTTATGACCATCTGGAAGAGTATGGCTAGATTAAATGCAGCCAACACGGCTTTGTGAGGGGCAGGTCATGCCTCACAAACCCGATAAAATTCTTTGAGGATGTGACTAGAAAAGTTGATGAGGGTCGAGATGTTGATGTGGTGTATATGGACTTCACCAAGGTATTTGATAAGGTTCCCCATGGTAGGCTCATTCAGAAGATCAGCAGGAATGGGATTCAGGGGAACATAGCTGTCTGGCTACAGAATTGGCTGGCCAACAGAACACAGCGAGTGGTAGTACAAGGAAAATATTCTGCCTTGAAGTCTGTGGTGAATGATGTTCCACAGGGCTCTGCCCTTGGGCCTCTCCTGTTTGTAATTTTTATTAATGACTTGGATGAGAGGATGGAAGGATGGGTCATCAAGTTTGCAGATGACACAAAGGTTGGAGGTGTCGTTGACAGTATAGAGGTCTGTTGTAAGCTGCAGCGGGACATTGACAGCATGCAGAGATGGGCTGAGAAGTGGCAGATAGAGGCCAACCTGGATAAATGCGAGGTGATGGATGTTGGAAGGTCGAATTTCAAAGCTGAGTATAGGATTAAGTATAGGATTTTTGGCAGTGTGGAGGAACAGAGGGATCTTGGGGTGAAGGTACATAGATCCCTTAAAATGGCCACCCAAGTGAACAGGGTTGTTAAGAAAGCATATGATGTTTTGGCTTTCAATAACAGGGGTACTGAGTTTAAGAGTCGTGAGATCTTGTGGCAGCTCTATAAAACATTGGTTAGACCGCACTTGGAATACTGCTACCAGTTCTATTATAAGAAAGATGTGGATGCTTTGGAGCGGGTTCAGAGGAGGTTTACCAGGATGCTGCCTGGACTGGAGGGCTTATCTTATGAGGAGAGGTTGACTGATCTCGGACATTTTTCATTGGAGAAAAGGAGGAGGAGAGGGGACCTAATTGAGGTTTGCCAGACAATGAGAGGCATAGATAGAGTCGATAGCCAGAGACTATTTCCCAGGGCAGAAATGACTAACACGACAGGTCAGAGTTTCAAGCTGGTTGTAAGAAAGTATAGAGGGGATGTCAGAGGCGGGTTCTTTACACAGAGAGTTGTGAGAGCATGGAGTGAGTTGCCAGCAGCAGTTGTGGAGGCAGGGTCATTGGGGATATTTAAGAGACTCCTGGACATGCATGTGGTCACAGAAATTTGAGGGTGCATACATGAGGATCAGTGGTCGGCACAACATCGTGGGCTGAAGGGCCTGTTCTGTGCTGTACTGTTCTATGTTCTATGTTCTGTGAATTAAGTTCAGTCGTCAGCTATGGTAGAATTTCAAACAATGCTTTGAGAGTCATAACCTGTGCCATTGAATTATATGGGTCAGTGACATTATTACTCTGATACCGAGTGCCTATTGTGAAGTAACTGCAGATACAAGAACAAGTTTGTGGTCAAAATATTTGTAACTGGAAGAGAGGTCAGAAGTGAACTAGATCTATATAATCTGTCATTCGCGAAGAGGTAGATGATGGCAATTCAGCAACAGCACTGCGGCAGAGCTGCAGACTGGATGTCGATAGAGTTGATTACAGAGACAATGCGGAAAATAAAACAGTCTAGGGTAAAAAGGAGACTCAAGGTTCCAAACAGTCGTCTTCCTTGTGACACATTTATGGGTAAGTAGTTTGGAAATGCATGAAAAGTAAGTGAAGTTTGAGACTGATAGTTTATGTATTTGCTAAACGTAATTAACCGGATTAGAAATAACCTTCAGCATCGTTTATAGAATTGATCGATGTAGGCTTACCAGGAACACCGATAATAGAGAGGATGGGATAGCGCCTACCTTGAATAATAATCAATAAAGCTTGTATCCGCAACACTAACCATGTCCAATCCTCAGAAAGATAGTAAAGACCCAAAGGTAAACTCCTGTCCAAAGTTGGAACATCCAAGTCCAATGTTCTCAGATTCTGATCCATTGTTGGATCATTCCAGTCCAATGTTCTCAAAATTCTGATCTCTCCCTATCTCTGTAGCTGCTGATCCGAATCTTGCTGAGGTTGAATCTGCGCCGAAAACTATGGAATAACAAGTTTAAAGAAGCCCATAATTATGGAAAAGGGAAACCTTCCAGTGACCCAGTTAAGTCCAGGAAGCCTGATATTAAACGCAGTCATTGAACATACACCTCTAGCTAAACCCTTTCATAACAACGCTCATATGTCACAATAGTACTTGGTGCAGGTGGGATGTTGATATTGCTGACTATTGGGTTAGTGGCACATCTCCAACTGTAAAGATAGGGGTGAGGGAGAGAGATGGTGCTTTCTGTTCACAAGCTCGATGATTCGATTGTGTTTTGGCAGGGTAGGAATTGCTGGGCTCCCGAGACCGTCTGTGTCTGATGACCAGGCCTGCTGTATCCTTTTGTTTTATTTATTTATGTTTCACTTTGACATTTATCTGACAGTCATTTAACGGTTTAGGTGGGGTTAGGCATTTTTGCCAGGCTCCTACAGCACCATAGACTGTGTAGATACAGTGCATTCCTTGTTGTCCTTGCAGCTGCGGCCTGGTCCTCTGACGTGATCGTCAAGTTCTCCTCGAAACAGGATTCGTAGTTTTACCTTTCGCCAGTTATTGCTGGGGTCGCAGCAGTGCTGGAAGACGGTAAATCTCTACAGGCTTCTACATTCTCTCTGAGATTTCGCTCAGAATTGTATTTTGAGGCTTTTTTCCTCCTGGATTGGAGAACGGCATGTCAGAAAGTTTGTTTCCTGAACTTGTTTTTTGACAAGTGTGTACTTATAGGATGCTACCATATTGGAGCTGTTACTGTTTAGTAGTTACATAACCTATTATTCTGTTAAGTTTTTCAACGGAATTAATATATTCCAAGTTCCACTTCCTTTTGTTGTATTTTGTCAGCAGTGTTTGAACAAATTGTGTTTTGCTTAATGTTGAATATGTTGACCAAGCGAATCGTATTTGAAACACAACACCTCGCATTTACCTTTAAAATATAACAAAAATCACGTTCGGTCCGAGGGGATGTATGTATTTTGAAGGGGTGCTTTGGTCCATAACAAAGGCGACAGAGATTCAGATTTTACTTGGGTAATTACTTCATGGGGACAACATGCTGCAGAAATATGGGGTTAAACAGTGGATTGGGCCGAGCTGTAGGAATGATAGTTACGTAAGCAGTTATGTCAGAAACTCATTCCACCTCACAGATCCAGCCCGGACACATATAAGCCAATATGAGATATCTGTTTATCATGAAGCACTGCGAAGACCAAGCTAGTGTACCGCTCAGCAATCCGTCCAGGATCGAACACTGTTCAGGGATTACCAGTCCACTACATATCTGTCGATAAGTACACTGATTTATAAACCTGGGCTAAATAATCTATTCAGCACAGGGCGCTGTGCAGAACACACAAGTTCATTGATCTGTAAATGCGGACAGGGTATCTGTCCAGCATGGGAAACTGTGCAGTGAAGTTATCTGTTAATCTGGAGCAGTTACGTTCCCAGTATATACAGCTGTGTGCAACCACCACCGCATTGCTGACTAACACTGTGTTAGATCACTGTCCACTGTGGGGAGACTTGCGGGCGGCTCATGCTGGAAGTGACAGGCTGTGCAGCTCCCGTCCACTTACACTCTGCCTTGACAAGGGGGTGCTGTGGGTGTGAAAATCACTGCCAGAGTGAGGCCATGAATTCGTTGAAATACCACCAAATGGGAGGAGCTTGGTTAAAAATGATGGGGAGTTTGAGAGACAATTTCAGAGAAGGATCTGATCGTAGGTTTAAAAATTGTGAAATGAAAACATCTTGCAAAAAAGACGACTGTTTCCAGGAATGATTGGTGAACAGGGTATTGTTAAAATGTTGGAGAGTTCGGATGATAGAGAATTTTGGATAAGCATTTGTTCTGCTGCTTTTTAACTGGGAGCAGGCTCAGCAAAGTCTTTGACTCATTGGGCTGAATTAACCAATAATTTGGGTCAGTGCTATTTTCATTGAGTGTGACAGAGAGATTGTCTGCACGAGGCCAAGTTAGTTTCCTGGTGCTATCTTATCGAACTCACCTTATTAACAACCCACCCCAACCCAAGGTGTCCCTCTCATTCAATATCAGACCGATTCTCCCACCCATCATGGCTGCAGGTACACGCCATTGCCCGGATGCCCCTGGATATTCAATATTTAAACGACCAATGGTCACACAGTTAAGCTTTCTCAGCTTGGTTTTGCCCTGCACAGTTAACACTGTCACATGGCAGATAAGTGGAAATTGCACCACGGTTTGTAGACAGGGTCACGGACGTCCTGATGAACGGGCTAGTACAGAGGAGGGCCATTCTCTTCCCAGAGGGGGCCACACCACCAGACCCACCGAGGATGGTCTGAGCTCACCACCGAGCTCAGTGCAGTATCTACGGTCTGAAGAAATGTCCAGCAATACAGGACAAGCATCAATAACATTCCAGCTCTGTCAGGATAAGGGTCATCGTATTCTCCCTGCTCCCTCACTCACTGTATATCTGTTACAGCACCTTCTTCAGAATGAGGCTCCATCACTCTCAGTACTACATGCAGCAAATTCTCCCTCTCTCACCTATTCAATACCCCCACACTGTTATAAAATGGCCTGTTGAGTGTTGTTTCGAGAATTATCTAAATGAAGTCGTTTGTACAATGTTACAAATATTTTCCAAGTTCAGGTAAATGTTCGTTCACCAGTGTGCAACACATCAGGGGAACAAGCAGAGTTTTATTTTTTTAAATCACTCAGAATGAAAGTGCGTCATGAGGCCATTAAGCCTCTCAAATATACTCCAAAATTCAGACAAAAGGAGCACCTAAACTCTTGAAGGCTCACTCTCGTCTTGAAGATAGGCACGACATTGGAGGGTCTCCAGTTTTGCTGGAACACTTCTGTAATCTGGAGAGTTGTGGAATATTTCACAGAGTAACAACAGAACTCCGTAACAACTTCTATTAAAACCAGCTATGAATAGATGATGACCTGTTTACCATTGGTCATATCTGTTTGAGAAAAGCCTTTTTCGTTTTGTTAGAGACATTGCAAGAAATTTCATCTGACTACAATTTTGATTATATTATTGAAACTCTTTGTGAGTTCCCGTGTGATGAACGATGTCAAGTACTGTTTTAATTTTCTGCCTGTTCTCTGAAATCAATTCTCCAGTCACATCCTCCAGGTGTTCCACATATATTTTCCTGCCTTTGTTCCAAAGGTCTAACACACACATCATGTTTTTTTAAATCGATATGGTAAAGCTCTTGTTATTAGATTCTTTTTTATATTTCTTGTCAGTTTTGGAATATTATTCTTTGTATCTTGCTTTCATCAATCTGCTTCTGGTTCCAAAAATACACATTCCAAACCTGGCCGACACGAGTGTTCCCGAATCTGAGTTTGTAATTGATTAGCATCCTTCACAGCGTTTGTGCATCATGGGTGGTTCATCTTCACATCTTCATGTCATCTTCTTTCTGACCAGAGTCAATCATTGCTGAGCATTATGAAATATCTGCTTACATTTCTACCCCACACATCCACTGATCTTCACCTGGGTCCATTTTCACATTTCGTTTCATACCAGATATAAGGCATAAGTCTGCAATTGAAATACCTGGCTCATTTCAATCACTCCAGGGAACCTGCGTATGTGTAAGAACACATCATCAGCTGAGGGTGACTCCATCCTCCCAGTTTCTCTGGCTCTGTGATTTCTGTTTGATGATGCCACATTCCAGGAGAAAGATTCCTGCATGATCACCTTTTCTGTCAACTGAGGAAATCGCTAAATCGGGTGGAATGAGCCTTCAGCTGTAACTGCCCCATCTCCCTCACCTCTACCCTCACTCCATCCCCTCCTTCCCAGAACAATGATAGATATCCCCTTGTCCTCACTTCCTACTGCACTGGAAGCCACATTCACAGAATCATCCTCCGCCACTTCCACCACCTCCAGCTGGACAGCACCATCAAACACACCTTCCCCCCACCCCCTCCACTGTCAGTATTTCACAGGGACAATCCCCTCTGTGACACCCTCCAACACCTCGAACACTTCCCCGACCCCCCATGACACCTTTCCATGTGATTGCAGAAGCTGCAACACTTGCTCATTCACCTCTTCCCTCCTCACTGATCAAGGCCCTTCTAGGTGGAGCAGCATTTCACTTGCCCGCTTTCAATCCAGTCTCCTGTCTTTGCTGCTCAAAATGCAGTCTCCTTTACATTAACGGACAAAACAAAAACTGCTTTGAGGAACATCTCCATTCTGTCTTTAGGAATGACCATGACCTTTTGAAACTACTCCCCCCCCCCCCCTCCCATTTCTATAATCTACCTTGCTCACAAGCTAATGGGAACTCTTTGAGGAGGTAACAAGAAAAGACAATGGGAGTTATCAATGTGGACTTCCGAAAGGCCTGTGATAAGGCTCTGCACAGGAGACTGCAGAGTAAATTAAGGACTCATGGTGTTAGCGGTCAGTTATTAACATGGATAAAAGGTTGGCTGTCTATGAGGAGGCAGAGTGAGGATAAAATGGTACTTCAGGATGGCAGGCAGTGACTAGTATTGTTCCACAAGGGTCAGTGCTGAGACCACAACATTTCACTTGATTGGTTAATGATCTGGATGGCAGAACTGAGGGCATTCTGGCTCCGTTTGAAGATAATGCAAAAATAGGTGGAGGGGCAGGTAGGATTGAGGAAGTCGGGAGCCTAGTGAAAATTTTAACAGTTTAGGAGAAAGGGAAAAAGAGTTGCCGATGAAATATAATATGGGAGAGTGTGAGGTCATGCACTTTGGGATGAAGAATACAGGCATGGACTATTTACTAAATGGGATGAAAATTTAGAAATCTGAAGTGCAAAGGGACTTGTGATTCCAAGTCAAGGATTCGCCGAAGGGAAACTTGCCGGTTAAGTCAGTAGTTAAAAGGCTAATAACAAGTTGCCATTCATCTCGAGAGGACTAGAGTATAAAGGTGGGGATTCTAAGGCTTTCAACAGCTCTGGTCAGACCACATTTTCAGTATTTTGTGCCTCATACCTCAGGAAGGATGTATTGGCATTTGTGCGTTTCGAGAGGTGGTTCACGAGAATGATCCCAGAAATGAAAAGCTTAACAAAAGAGGAATGTTTGATGACTCTGAGTTTATAGTCGATGGAGATAAGAAGGATGAGGGGTTTTTGATTGAAACTGACAGAATACTGAACAGCCTGGACACAGAAGGCATTGGGAGGACGTTTGCACTGGCAGGAGTGACAACGACCTGAGGGGACAGGCTTAGCGCAAAGGGAAGACCCTTTCGAATGGAGATAAGATGGAACTTCTTTAGCTAGAGTGTGATGAAACTGTGGAATTCGTTTCCACCGAAGGCTCTGGAAAAAAGATCGTTGAGTGTATTTAAAACAGAGACAGATAAGTTCTGGATTTCCAAGGCGATCAAAGGTTATGGAGAGATAGCAGGGAAATGAGGTTGAAAAACCATCAGTCATTATCGAATGGTAGAGCAGGGTCGATGGACCGAATGGCTTCATTTCTGCACATATAGCCTTGTGGCCGTATAATATCTCGGTCCTGGGTGGCAAGTTTGCTCAGTGGTTCGCACTGCTGCCTCATAGCAACAGGGACCTGGAATCGATTACAGCTTCGGGTGACTGCCTGCGTGGAGTTTGCACATTCTCTTCGTGTCTGCGTGGATTTCCTCTGGTTGCTCCAGTTTCCTCCCACAGTTCAAGGTTGTGCAGATTACGTGAACTGGCCATGCTAAGTTGCCCTTGGTGTTCAGAGGTGTGGTGGTAAAGTGCAATAATCAAGGGTCAATGTACCATAGGTGTAGAGAATGCCTTTGGTTTGCATACACTTTAGAGGATCAGTATGGACCTGTTTCCACACTGTAGGGATTCTAAGAAAATGCAGGTTGCTGCAATGTTCCAGTGAAGTACAACCCAAGCTCAAGTAACACCGCACTTTAAACCTTAGTATGTTGCAGCCTGTTGGAGTTAATATTCAATTCCATAACTTCACAGCCTTACCCCCATTATGGCTTTTCTCCATTTTCATACAGTCTCCCTCCTGGGCTTCCTACGACTGTGTTTTGTTTCCTAATATTTACACATTAATTTACATCCACTTTACGTCTGTGTCTCTTTCACCACAATTTAAAACCCATTTGGCTTTTGCACTGGGCCTCCAAACACTCTTTCCCACCTCTGCCAAGATACTAAAATGCTAACTTTACAATCCTTTACACTTCTGAAGAAGCTTTACACTGAACTGGAAACATTAACACTATTTCTCTGTCTCTACAGATGTTGCCAGACGCACTGAGTTTCTTCAAAAATGAAAAATCACAGAACACATTTTCAATATAGCAATTATCATTGGATACATGAAATCTTAAACAAAAATAAAAATTGTTGCAGAAACTGGGAGCTTTGAAGAACAATCTCAGGCGCTGAACGATTAACTCTGCTTCCACTCCACAGATGCTGCCAGACCTATTCAGTATTTCAAATACGTTTCTCAAAGCTGTGCACACGCCCTATCCAACATGGAGCGCCACACATCGGGAAGTGAACAATAACGCAAGGTGCACAAATTTATTTGTTCTGAAATTACATAAGGGTGGCATCCCTGACACTATAAAGCTCTTAATCATGGTCAGGGAGAGAAACAGAGGGAAACACAATCACTTTAAACAGAAGATGACATTACTGGAGGGGAAAAGATTCAGATGAAAACGTTACATGTTATTGGGGAATGTGATAAATTGCATCATGACATCATTAAGAGACCCTAACAGGATGAAAAAAAAAGACGTGTTCCTATATCAGAAACCAGGGTGAGTCACTGTGTATTGGGGTAACAGGTGAACGGGTCCCGGCATGAAATGGGGACAGTCAGCAGAATTGTATTGCAGATATTGCAGCTCAAACTGGGCAGTCATGTGATGCTGAAATCATAACAGCAGCAGCAGCAGAAGAATTATATTCAACCACAATCTGTAACTTTTTCCCCAGGATAATCCCGCAATCTACCATTACCATGAAGCTGATCTACGGCTCAGTGACGAGCGTGGGTGAACTTGCCAGGGTCAGAACCATGTGTAAGAAAACCTGATGACAACACATTACAGCTACTGCACTTACTGCTTACTTAAACAAACAGCAGAACTAACATCTGATAGAGGGGGAGCAATGATTCCAAGGCTGTGACCACTTCTTTTAAAACCAACTCAGAATTGCTTTTGACCTGTCTACCCTTACTCTTATCTGCTTTTTAGAAACCTTGTTCCTTTCGTTAGGCATGTTTCAAACATTTCATTCCTATTATCAATTTGCCTGTATCATTGATATACTTACAGTGCCGTCCCCTGTGAGGAATGATGTAAAATGCTAGTGTAAATTATCTGCCTGTCCCCTTGAGCCAATTTCCCAGTCAACCCTCCAAATGTGCTCAACATACCTTCCTCACTTCATTTCTATCAAAGTTCACACACCCATCTTGAACTGGTTTTATATACACAAGAAAGTTTATGATGCTTGTAATTATCTTTCCTGCCAATTTGCTTACATCAAATCTTTTCTTCCCTTTTCACCGCTTTCTGGATTCATACAGTCATATCGCATTCAAACAGACCCTTTGCTCCAACCTGCCCATGCTGGCCAGGTTTTTCAAGCTACAATAGTCCCATCTGATTGCATTTGGTCCACATGCCTCTAAAAGTTTCCCACTCATATGGTTGCCCAAATGTCTTTGAAATGTTGGAGCTGTACTTGCTTCTACCACTCTTCCTCTGGCAGCACATTCCATACACAGATCATCCTCTGTGTGAAAATGTTGCCCCATCGTCCGTTTTAAATCTTCCCCATTTCAGCTTAAAGCCATATCCTCTGTGTGTTAAGTCTCCTATCCTGTCGAAAAAGACCTTGGCTATTCACCCTATAATGCCTCTCATGATTTTATAAACTTCCATAATGTCACCCGTCAACCTCCCGCACTCCAACTGTTACAACTTTCAAAAACAAGGTTTTAAAGATAAGCACTGCAAATTTTGAAACAATATTCAAAATGATAAAAAAACAACACTCAGCCCAAACATCATACTGTGATTTGTTTTTCTCCATGTTACAAATACTGATTCAGCGTGGAACTCTTACTGGTGACAATTGTCTAAAGGGGTGTAGATCTCTACAGTGAAAACGCATCTCTGCCTAGATCTATGTCAGAAAATGAATTCTTAGACCACACTGGCAGCGTGCCTTTGGCACACTGAAGTGAAGACTGAGTATACTTTTTTAGACATTTGGGTCACAGTGTGAATTCAGTACATAAGGGGAGACGTGTTTCCACTAGCAGGTGAAACTTCGACAAGAGCGAGTAGCCTCAAGATTAGAGGGAGAAGATTAAGCACTGAATTGAGAAGGAACTTCTTCTCCCAGAGGATTGTTAATCTGTGGAATTCTTTGACCAGTGAAGTAGTTAACACTACTTCAGTAAACGTTTTTAAAGCTAAGATTTTCTTTAACAATAAAGGAAGGAAGGGATACAGTGAAAGGACGTGTAAGTGGATCTGAGTTCATGGAAAGATCAGTCATGAGCTTATTAAATGGTGGATCTGGCTCGAAGGGCCCCTGCTCCTCGTTCTGATCTGCTGTGTACGTATGCATAGGTCACATCTTCAGTGATTGCAGGGCAAGATTCCATGGGGTTTTTGGTTGAAGTTTTGGGAGTGAAGGCAGAACGCACAGTATTTCCCAGAGGGAATGGTCTGTGCAGAAGTCGGACAAGGGATGCAAGTGGAATATGTGTTTGGTGATGGCATTCCATTGGAGCTGGTGAAATTAAATCATATATTTCAATATCTACCTGAAGCACCACAGCACATAAGGCTACAGAACAAGTTCTGGAAAATGGGATGGGAGTGAATAGATGGTTGATGCCTGACATTGGTGAGATGTGCCAAAAGACCTCTTTTAGTGCTGTAAAATTTCCAGTCTCTCTGAGAAACTACCTGCACCAGACAAATTAACGCTGTGGCCACAACAGCAGGTCAGAGTCCGGGATTTCTACAGCGAGTAACACACTTCTTTATTCCCTGAAGTCTATCTGTCAGATAACCTGCCATTACACTCCACCTATGTTTAGTGACCAGCATGTCTACATTAACAGCTATTCACTCTCTGAACCAGATCGTTATCCACTCCTTTGTCCAACTGTTCTTCTCTTTCGTTGGGTTCTTTCCCCATTTATTGTTTATTACTTTACAAGACAGAAGTAAGAAACATGATGGGATAATCCCTTCTTGCCTGGGACTGTTGTTGGGAAAACATGGCGCGGGAGAAGCACAGCAGATAAGGTAGCATCCAAGTAGCAAGAGACATTTCAGTCATGATCTTCTTGAGGACGCCTAAGTGCAATTCCATACTATCAGGCTAACAGTAATTAGTTTCAGACTGGCAACAAAACGGTTTGTGGGAATTCTTGTTTATTAATATGAAAAAGGTAGCTCATAGAGTTAGCAGGTAATAGAGAAGGCAAATCAAATGCTGGTATTTCTTACAAAGTGAATGGTGTCTAAAAAGAGGGAGATCTAGTGTAATGTACAAGTCAGACCACACCTAGAATATTATGAGCAGTCTTTGTGCCCTAAGGAACGACATTGTCACATTGGAGACAGGCCATAGAAGGGTCACTCAGCTGATCCTACAAATGGAGCGATTTTCTAATGAGAAGCGGTGGAGAGGTTTGAGGTTGAATCCATTGACATTCAGAAAAGTTGAGAGAGAAACTGAATGAAACATTCAAGATTCTGGGGTGCTTTGACAGGTTAGATGCCGGGAAGTTAGAAAGCAGATCAGTCGAGCACTGTAATAGGCCCTTCGGCCCACCATGGCTGTGCTGTCCATGATGTTATTCCAAACTAGTCACATCTACCTGCACATAGTCCATATCCCTCTATTCACTGCCTGCTCATGTTTCTGTCCAAATGCCACTTCAATGCTTTGCTCATATTTCAGCTTCTCCGATCTCCCTCAGTAACTTCCACTCTCTCCGTTAAAGAAAACGTGCCTCACACATCTTGTTTAAACTTGCTCTTTCTCACCTTATGCCTAGGTGCGCTACTATTTGAAATTTACACATTGGAAAAGAAACTCTGACTATCCACATGATCTGTCCCTGCCATAATTTTATTTTCCTGTACCTGGTCACCTGTCAGCTTCTGATATTCTCACAAAGCAATCCAACTTTGTTTTATTTCATCTTGTACCTAACACTCCCTTCAAAAACCTAACACAAGCAACGTGCTGATAAACCCCTTTTTCACCCTCTCAAAAGCCTCCCCATCCTTCCTATTGTGTGGAGATGAGACCTGCACACAGTACTCCAAATGTGGCCAAACAAACATTTTATGCAATTACAACATCAGATGCAAACCCCTTTTATACAACGTTGTGGCCGATGAAAGCCAGTGTTCCATTTGCTTTCTTTCCCATCTGAAACACTTTTGTTGCCATTTTGAGGGAGTTACTGAGTTGCACCAATATCCTTCTGTATATCAATATCACTCAGTATCCTAGATTTCTTCTTGAACTTGACACGACCTCACACATGTCCAGATTACATTTCTCTGCACGTCTTTCCAACTGATCTGTAACCTCCTGCAACCTTGGATCTCCTTGCTCATGAACCCCCAGCTCCACCAATTTTCATGTCATCTGCAATAATTATCTGTCACTTCCTTTCGTTTCAGGTGTATGTGAATGAGTAACCAGAGTGCAGAACATCCCAGCAAGGCCTCACCCACAGTGACTCTGTGGGAATTCCTGACTGCAGGGGGCTGTCGAGGCTGGGTCATTAAGAATATTTACAACAGACTTTGTCAGATTTTAATTAATCAGGGAAGCAAGGGTTTTGTGGAAAAGGCAGGTAAATAGAGTAAAGGGTCATTAGATCAACCATGATCTGACTGAAGGACAGAGCATACCCAATGGGCCAAATGGCCTAATTCCGCTCCTCCATCTCATGGTCTGACCTCAAACTCAATATATCCTGCATAACATTATGGGTCTCTGCTCACAACACTCCTGTATAATGGGATTATTAGATATTTATTATTACACAGCAATTTTGACCATCAACCATAATTTTCTTGATGGATCCTTTCCTGGAGATTAGATTAGATTAGATTAGATTACTTACAGTGTGGAAACAGCCCCTTCAGCACAACAAGTTTATATCAACCCGCCCAAGTGCAACCCACCCAGACCCATTCCCCTACATTTATCACTGAACCAAACAGTACGGGCAATTCACCTAACCTGTATATTTTTGGAATGTGGAAGGAAACCGGAGCACCTGGAAGAAACCCACGCAGACACGGAGAGAATGTGCAAACTCCATACAATCCTTAATGTGATATTATCGAAAACCATCTTGTACACAATCTTGGATTCCATACATTACAGCGCTGATACTCATTAGTTATCCAGTAAGAATGGAGACCATTTTCCACCCAGTTACTGTACTGCCCTTGCTACAACTACATTCAGTGTCCTGACTGTAACCATATTGATATTACCATCACTGGGTGGTTCCTATAAAAGAATTCCTGCTGACGGTTGCTGCTGTTTGCTTTTTCTCAGCTCCACTCAAATAAGACTCCAAATTTTGATCTTCAGTTCACATGAATGTCTCATTAATGCATTTACCTCATTCTTTCTTCACAACTTGTTGGTTTTTTTTGCCTAAACTGTTCTCGATCCCAAAACCCTTCAGTATTCACTTCCTTGTGATGGTCATTCTGCAGCCAAATCTCTGGAATGACAGTTCCATCATATCTGTTCACTCCGACTCCATCTGCCTTATGGCGAATGTAGGGAGTCACACCTCAGTAGTGGGGGTTGACCAGATGGGTACAGGTTACAGAGTTAGGGAGGCTGACAGGGACTTGAAGATGTTAGAGATAAACAGAGTTACATCTGGTCAAGAATGTCAGTAGGACAAAGCGGTTTGGGAATTGGAGGACTTTACAGAGAGAGAGGGAGCTGGATTAGATTCTGGAGACAGGGATAGGGATGAATTTAGGATACAGGCAGGCAGACAGATAGGAACAGACGGAAGGTCATAGAGGCATAGTCATAGAGATGTACAGAATGGAAGCAAACTCTTCGGTCCAACCCCTCCATGCCAAACAGATACTCCAACCCAATCTAGTCCCACCTGCCTGCACCTGCCCATATCCCTCCAAACCCCACTAATCCATTTACCCTTTCAAATGCCTCTTAAATGTTGCAATTATACTAGCCTCCACCACTTGCTCTGGCCACTCATTCCACACACATACCACCCTCTTTGTGAAAAGGTTGCCCCTTAGGTCTCTTTTATATCTATTCCCTCTCACCATTAACCTATGCCCTCTAGTTCTGGAGTCACCAACCCCAGGGAAAAGACTTCGTCAATTTACCCTGTCCATACCCCTCATGGTTTTGTAAACCTCTATAAGATAACCTCTCACAGCCCCATTCTGTTCAGCCTCCCACTATGGCTCAAATCCTCCAACCCTGGCAACATCCTTGTAGATCTTTTCTGAACCCTTTCAAGTTTTACAACATATGTCCGACAGGAAGAAGATCAGAATTGTACGCAATATTCCAACAGTGGCCGAACCAATGTCCAGTACAGCCACAACATGACCTCCCAAATCTGTACCAATAGACGAAAGCATACCAAGCGCCTTCTTCACCATCCTACCGACCTGCGACTGCACTTTCAAGGAGCTATGAACCTGCTATCCAAGGTCTCTTTGTTCAGAAACACTTCATGAGACCACACCATTAAGTGTATAAGTCCTGCTAAGATTTGCTTTCCCAAAATGCATCACCTCGCGTTTATCTGAATTAAACTCCATCTGCCACTTCTCAGCCCGTTGGCCCATCTGGTCCAGGTCCTGTTGTAATCTGAGGTAACCCTCTTCACTGTCCACTACACCTCAAATTTTGGTGTCATTTGCAAACTTACTAACGGTACTTCTGATGCTTGCATTCAAATCATTTATGTAAATGACAAAACGTCGCGGACCCAGCACCAATTCTTGCGGCACTCCACTGGTCACATGCCTCCAGTCTGAAAAACTATCTTTCACCACCACCCTCTGCCTTCTGCCTTCTGCCTTTGAGCCAGTTCTGTAACTAAATGGCTACTCCTCCCTCTATTCAGGGAGATCGAACCTTGCTCAATCTACCATGGGGAAGCTTGTCGAACGCCTTATTGAAATCCATATAGATCACATCTGCCGCTCTGCCCTCATCAATCCTCTTTGTTACTTCCTCAAAAAACTCAACCAAGTTTGTGACATATGATTTCCCACGCGGAAAGCCATGTTGACTATTCCGAATCAGTCCTTGCCATTCCAAATACATGTGCAACATGTCCCTCAGAATTCCCGACAACAACTTGCCCTCCACTGACGTTAGGCTCACCGGTCTATAGTTTCACGGTGTTTCAGGGAGAAGAGGATTGTATATACTAACAGAAATATGGAAGGTTGTAGTGACTGAAGACGTTTAAAGATTATAAGAAGGCTTCTAGGCTCTGGAGGCGACGTAGATAGGAAGACAATGGAGAATGCCAGGTTGCTGGGTTGGAGACAGTTACACAGATGGGGTTGGTTGCACAAACTGAAAGAGGTTCCGTTGGTAGGGAGGGTTTGTGGGGTGGCACGGTTGAGGGTGAAGTTTAAATAGACTAAGATCGAAGAATTGGAGAAGGATAAGGAGATTACAATTTTTTCACAGCTGAAGAAGGATTGTAGGAGCTGGAGAAGTTTGCACAGAGAAGTTTGGGAGAGATGAAGAACTTAAAGACAAATACATTGACCTGGAGGGTGGTGTTGGAAAGAGAGCTTACAAGGATAAACAGCACTGTCAGGATTTACAGGGATGAATGAATTTAGTATCTAATGGAAAAACTTAGGGATTAGTGTGTTAGAGATTCGAAAACCTGACTGAGACAGAAAGCATTGTGTGGATTAGAGGAGATTCCAAACAGAGGAAGGATTATTGTGACTGGAGGATATTACAGAGATCACTAATAGAGCATGGGCCTGGATTGATTCCTGGGATCCTTTGTGCTGTCACAGTGAGGACCAATACGGCAGGGGTGAGAGCAGGACTCTCACCCGTTGGTGGGAATGAAGCCTAGAATGTTGACGTTAATTGCCCAACTCTGTATCTCTGTCCTGTCTTCCGGGTTTGAATACAGAAGACCACTAACCCCTCCCTGTGCTGTATACTGTGAGTATTCACTGAAGGCTCCAGATCTCACTCTCCATCTCTCTCTGGCTGACCAATTGTCTTCAATGTTGTAATGGACGGGAATTAGGAATTCGGCCAAGTCGGAGAACATCTTGATTACATACAGGTGACAGAGAAACAGACAGAATGGGAAATTAGACTGAAGCAGTGAGTCAGTCTAATTGCAGTGAGTCCAACAGAGAGCTGGAAAATCCCAGTCTCCATCCCTGGCCTGTGCTGCCGCATCTCTCTGGAGTGGAGAATTCTGTTGGTTCAGAATCTCAGACCAAATGCAGGAGTGAGAGGTGCTGATAGAGGCAGAAATTAGAGCCACACAGTGAGGGATACCATATGCAGAGATATTGAGTGATGTCACCAGAGTGCAGCAGATTTTCAGAATCAAACAATGGTGTCGGAAGAAGTGGGTCTTATGCAGTGGGCACTGCTACCAGTTCTCAGGAAGAAGTCAGCTACTTTATTGGGATGGTACATTGGTGGAGCCAGTGCCCGGGTTAATCATATGACCAGGATTATGCAGGGTGCTTGAAACTGACACATTTGATGAGGGACAGGGCTCAGATGAAAGGAAATCCCAATTCCATGGGTAAATGTTGAAATATTGAAACATGGGGATGTGTCTGAGGCGAAACAGAAAGAAACAGGAAGGAAGTGAGGTTAACTAAACTTGTACATCAGCAAATATGTTTGTGGCAGGAAATTGTGATAAAAAGTAAATTACTGTTTCCGAATTTGAATGCACGAAGTATTTGCAATAAGGGATATCTACGTGTGACTTGTGATTTCTATCTAATCCCCATCAGGGAGACATGGTCACAGGGTGAACATGCAGGTGGGGCATTAATATTCACAGCTACACAACATTGTGGAAAGTCAGGCAGAATGGGAAGCAGGATGGGGATCTCTCATCGTTAGGGATAACAGTGGGATGATGACGGAAATATTGTGGCCTTAGATTATCAATCAGTCATAGACCAAATTATGGGTAATAAGGGTCAGAACAAAGAAGTGGAAGGGCAGTGTTAAGGCTCCTCTACAGAATTACATTGTGAGAAACTACATTAACAGGGAAATATTTGAATTTGTAACAAGGTCACTGGGATAATTGAGAGGATATTCAACTTTCCTCTCTCATCATCGCATTGGTGATGGCTCACAGACGAGGCTGACTCTCTCCTGCTCGTATGGGGAGTCTGTCGGTGATCGTACAGACCGATGTGACCTTCCACAGACTCTGTTACACTTGGGTCACAGGATGGCCGTGGGAAGGGGGTGGGCGGGGCGTTGGGCTGACAGAGAGCTCCTTTTGCTCCTTTTTCTCCTGGATTCCCCACAATAAATCCTAAGACCTTTTTTTTCAGATATCTACCATCAACTGTGATTGCACACAGAAGGCCTCATTGACCTGTCAGAGGCCCTATTCTCTCCCTCACCATACTTTAGCCCCTGTTGACACTTGTCAAAATGCTTCTGAAATTTCATATATCCCCCACCACCAATAGCCTCCTAAACCCTTATCTATTCTGCCACTTATAATCACAAAAAAATACAGAATCCAACAGATTTAAAAATATTCTGCTTCGATACAACCATGTGTATCCTATTGTTTCTAAGCGTTTAAATATCATTTATTGTCATATCCTTTATAATATAGTCCAGCATGATCCCAACTTACTGTCGGGCTAACAACCGTTTGATTTCAGGCTGACTGCACAAAGGGTTTTGATTCGGCATGTTCAACAAAACTTCGTGAGCCCGTTCCTGTGCTGCATTGTTTCATGTTCTATGTAACTCTTTTAAAAATTTGTTTCAAGGAAGGATCTTGACCGAGAAAAGACTCGGGCCTCTCAGAGATGAAAGAGAGAGAAAGGGGCTGTGTGGGAGGTAAGGACAGGAAAGGCGAGGTGGGGTGGTAAGAACAGGCAAGGGAATACAGTGTGTTAGAGGGAGCATGAAGAATAAAAGCAAGCAGGAGCATAGGAAAGTCTGAGTGAGGTTTGTGAGGGAGGCCACATATACGAGTGGAATAAATTAACAGCACATAGCTTCGGGACATTCAGTGATGAAACCCTCATTTCAACATGACTGGAAGGAATAACAATAAACTATCTCATCGGGTTAAAATCACATTATTAAAGTTGGCACAGGTTGGACAATGGAAAAGAGATTGTCATGGTGCACAGGGATTAAACAGACCAATGCATGGACATGGATTCAGATCCACAGTAAAGGGATCACAGCAGGGCCTGACCAATGAACCACAGCAAAACAAGTTCAGTATTGAATTATAGATGAATGTTCAATAATATTCACCTCTGAATCAATTTCATCATCCTTCAATGTAAACTCTCTGGTTGTACCTTGTTGCTGAGAGGATAGCACAGAACTGGAATCAGTTTTCATTACTTCCATTTCTCTGCAAAATGAAATGACAAAAGACATATGTTGAGACACATTCAGAATGAACAAACATATCTCTTGATTTGAGTGCTAAACATCCACCTGTTAAAGGAGTTTCCAAAATCCAGCACCATCAACTCAGGGCGGGAATTTACAAAATGATTTGAGAGATCTCGTACTTTAATGACAAGGTTATGTTGTAGAGACGATTGAGAGTTTTGATAGATTCATCCCATTTTAAGATATTTTTCTAACCGCCAATTTTGTTCTTCCAAAGATTATTTGGAAAACAAAAGGTTGGAATACCAGGAAAAAAGTTATTCATGAACAGAATCAATGTACTGTAATAACTGAATTCAATGGCGGGTATCGATACCCAGTATGCGCCGCGGTGGTAAAAGCCCTCTATACTCTCGAAAGGCGAGAGCAGCACATTGGCAGTACCGACTTTATCTCCGTTGGAAATGGAAAGAGATGCGCTTTTGCACATGGTAAGGCTGCAGGACCTGGAAAGAGTTCATAAACCCTTTCAGCGAGAAGTGAGCACCTTGAAAATAAACTTGCGGTTAAATGTATCACGGTTCCAAAGTGAGCAGCTGCTTTCTAGGCCGGGGATCAGGACGCATGCGCAGACGTTCCGTGACGTCACAGTGCCTGGCGGGTCCTGAGGGGGACTCATACAGTTGCTGAAAATCTAAGAGTCAATCATACAGTGCTGGAGGAGGCCAGAAGGGTCTGGCAGGAGATGTGGACGCAGATACAGAATGAACCATTCCAGTCCTGTGTGCATCTTCTTCAGAACCCATTACCCTGGTGCTGCAGGGTCCTCGGCGATAGCTTTATAACAGCTTCACCCTTAGGTGATCTTTAAAATAAACAGCAGTCTCCCTGAATCTCTGGATTTTCCTGCAGGTGACATTTTTAACCAACCTGTTCAGACGTGTCATATCCCACTTGTGAAGCAGGTGGGGGCTTGAGAATCCAGGCCTTCTTAGTTAGAGGGGAGTTCATCAGGGTCGAGTCTTTGGCCCAACCATCTTCAGCTGCTTCGCCAGTCTCTTTCCCTTCAGAAGTAGGGATGTTGGTTGACGATTGGACAGTATTTGGCATCATTTTCAATACTGATGTCGTGCGCATCCATATGTTCAGATTGCAAGTTTGCTCGCTGAGCTGGTTGGCTTGTTCTGATTGAGAACAACCTGAACCTCAACCTAAGCTAAACATTTTCTCAAAAATCGCGTACCCACATGTAGCAAGACCTGGCCTGCATTTAAAATCTGCACAAGTGGCAAGTAACAGCTGTATCACATCCGTGCCTGGCAAAGACCATCTTCAAGAAGAGAAACTCTGAGTATCACATGTTGACATTCAACAGCAATATCATTCTGAATCCTCCATGAACAGCATTCCGGGGTGTAATATTTATGAGGAACTGTACAGGACTGACCATACAACTGTATATATAGGATCAGGGTAGAGGCAAAAAGTCTTGCAGCACTCAACTCACCTGCTGACTCCCCAGCTTACAAGATGCAAGTTAGATGTGATGCGGAATCCTCTCCACTTGCAGGGTTGAACGATGCTTCAACAATGCAAGAAGTGGCACTTTGGTACAGTGGTTAGCACTGCTGTCTTACAGCGCCAGAGACCCAGGTTCAATTCCTGCCTCAGGTGACGCTCTGTTTGGAGTTTGCGCACTCTACCTTTGTCTGCGTTGGTTTCCTCCCACAATCGAAATATGTGCAGGTGAGGTGAACTGACCATGCTAAATTGCCCGTAGTGTTAGGTGGAGGGGGATGTGTGTCTGAGTGCGTTGTGCTGCGGCTGGTCAGTGTGGACTTGTTGGGCTGAAGGCCTGTTTCCACAGTGTAAGTAATCTAAACTTGCCAACATCTGGGACAAAGCAGCATTTTGATTGTCAGCAATCTTCACCATTGCGTTCCATCACCATTGATGTCCAGTAGCAGCAAAAGGGATCATCTCTTGTGTAACATCCTTCTGTGAAGAGGGTTCTGCTACCCCACCAGTTGGCGATGTACATTCTACATTAGGTTTGCACCTCTGGATGCACAATGTCTCAGGTTCCTTTTCGCATTTAATGGTACTTTTTGCATCTTTCGAGATGACTGGACCATTTGTTTGGGAGGAGGTGTGGAATAGAGAAAGGACGTCTTTCTGAAATTGGACTTGTTTGATCTGGGATTTTACACTGAATGGACCGCGATAATATTTGAAAATAATTTCACAGAGAAATAGTTTGGAAGAAGTGAAAGTCAATGAGACAAATCAAACATGATATAAAGATCCACTAAAGAGTCACTAAATTCATTTGGACATGAAGGGAACCTGATTGTCTGGTATGTCAGTGAGCAAAGGTTTCAAAAAGTATTGTGTGTGGTAAAGCACCAACACAGACAACACACACACGCACACACACACACACACACGAGTGTGAGTGTTCCAGTAAATTGACTGCAGAAATTATTTAACATTATCCAATTAACAATCTAAAATATTCACAGACAGAGAAGCCATAAATATGTTGTGTGTATGGGAAAGGATTCACCAGATCATCCAACTTGGTGATATGTGAGGAGATCAGCACCATGGAAATGTTTGGATGGTGAGAAGAATTGCAAATTCCCAGACCAGCTGGAGACTCATCGACACAGACATACCGGGGAGAGACCATTCACCATCTCTATGTGTGGGAAGAGATTTATTTTGTCATCCAGCTTCATGTCACACCAGTGGCTTTACACTGACAAGAGACAATTCCCCTGACTGTGGGGAAAAAAAAACATTAAGATCTGTAAATGTCTTAAATTCAATGGTCTCTATTTAACATCACCCTGTTCACATGAAGGAGAAATCATTCAGCTGTTCCATGTGTGGGAAGGTATTCACTTGGGGATCCAGCAATGCCTTGCTCTTTTTACCTTGATAAGAGACTCAAGCATTTTCCACACCTTCTTTTTTAAACAAAGGCACCACATTTACTGTATTCCAATCTGCTGGAACTGCCAGAGAGTCCAGCAAATTGGGACAATTACTGACCGTGCACCTGTTCTATCCCCCGCTGTCTCTGTTCGCACCCTGGGATGTATTACACCAGGACCAGGAGACTTGTCTATCCTTAGCTCCATGAGCTTGCCCAACAGTAGCGTTCCATAATAATGTTTGTTTCCAGGTCCTCACCGACTCCATCTCTTTGTCAATCACTGGCATGTTATTTGTGCCCTCCACTGTGAAGACCGATACAAAATACCTGTTCAGTGCCTCAGTCGTTTCATCTCATCCCATAACTAAATGCCCCTTCTCATCCTCTGAAGGACCAACATTTACCTTAGCCACTTTTTTTCATTTAAGGTTTTCATAGAAACTTCTGCTATCTGTCATTAAATTCTGTGATGCATCTTTTCTCTCCTGTGCTGTCTTACGGTTATTTATCGCTCTTTTTGTGGCTTTCTTTTTACCTTTAACGCTTTCCCAATCTTCCTGTTTCATGGTGTTTTTGACCACTTTGTATGCCTCATCTTTCAATGTGAGAGATGGGGAAGGAGAGTGGGGAGGGAAGGGGGGAGAGGCCAGGAGAGAGGGGGAGAAGAGGGGGTGCAGGAGGGATAAGGGGATTGGGTAAAAAAGCAGGGCAGAGGAAAGAAGGGGTGGAGAGAGGGCTGTAGGAGAGGGGGGTAGGATAGAGCTGGGAACGGTGGGCCAGATTAGGAGGAGAGATGGGAGGAGAAGGTAGGAGGAGTTGTGTAGGAGAGAGAAAAGGAGGACATGGGGTGGATGGCGTGAGGGGATTAGAGGGGTGGACGTTGTAGGGGAGGGGGGTTGTAGGACAGAGGGAGAGGAATGAAGGAGTGGAGTCGAGGTGTGGAGCAATTGGAAGGTGTAGGAGGGGGTGGAGACAGCGAATGAAGTTAGGGACGAGTGATGGGGAGGAGAGGGGTAGGAGAGAGGGGGAAGGAGAGAGGGGAGGAGGCGAAGATGTAGGGGGAATTTGTGGTGTGAGGGAAGGGGTAGTTTGGGGTGGAGTAGGAGAGGGGGGTAGAGATGGGAATGGGAGGTGGAGGGGAGAGGGACATGAGGGATGTAGGATGTGTGGAAGATTGGGGAGGAGAGCAGTGAAGATGAGGAAGATGGGAGGATGGTGGGAGGTGAGGGCAGGAGAGAGTGGGGAGGAGAGGTGGAAGTCGGGGAAGGAGGGGAGAAGGTGAGGAGGGAAGGGGCAGAGACAGGGACGAGAGCCTGGGAGGAGGGGGCAGGAGAGATGGGAAAGTAGACGGGAGGACAAGTGGGAGGAGAGGATACGAGGGGAGAACATAGGGGGTAGGGAAGGAGTTTGGGAGAAGTGGTGAAGAAGATGGGGGATGGGAGATGGGAGGAAGTGAGTGTGGAGAAGAGGGGGAGTAGAGGGCAGGGAAGGGGGAGAGGAGAGGAGGTGAAGAAAGGAGAGGGTGGAAGAAGAGAAGGGGTGAGAAGAGGGGACAAGGAGAGAGGGGATGAGGAGAGAGAGGAGAGGGGAGAGTGGAGTGGTGAGCGGAAGAGGGGAGAAAGGAGAGGAGAGGGGAGAGGTGAGACAGGAAATGAGAGAGATGGGGGAGTAGAGAGGAGAGAGGGAAGAGGGAAGAGGAGAGAAGGAAGGGTGGAGAGGGGAGAGGAGAGAGGAGAGAAGGGAGAGGAGAGAGGAAAGAGGGAAGAGGAGACAGTGGTGAGGAAAGAGAGGAGTAAGTAGTGAGGAGTGTGAGGAGGGGGAGAGGGTAGAGGAGATAGTGGAGAGGTGAGCGGGAGAGGGTAAAAAGGAGAGCAGACAGGAAAGGTGAGAGGGGAGAAGAGAGAGGAGGGAGCAGAGAGGGGAGAGGAGATAGTGACGAGGACTGAGATTAGAGAGTAGTGAGGAGTGAGAGGAGAGGGAAGAGGAGAGAGGGAAGGGGCAAGAGGGGAGAAGAGAGAGGAGAGAGGGAGGAGGAGAGGGGAGAGGGTATGAGGAGAGGGGAGAGGGAATGAGGAGAGAGGGAAGAGGGGAGAAGAGAGAGGGGCGAGGAGAGAGGGGCGAGGGGACAGGGGAGAGGAGGGAGGAGGGGAAGTGGGAGAGGGGAGAGGAGACAGTGGTGATGAGTGAGAGGACAGAGTAGTGAGGAGAGGGAAGAGGAGAGAGGGAAGAGGGAAGAGGGGAGAGGAGAGAGAAAAGAGGAGAGAGGGAGGAGTGGGGGAGAGGGGATGAGGAGAGAGGGGAGGGGAAGAAGAGAGAGGGAAGGGGAGAAGAGAGGAGAGAGGTGAGTGGAGGAGAGAGAGGGATAGGAGGAAGAAGGGGAAGAGAGAGGGGGAAGAGAGAGAGGGTGGAGAGAGAGGGGCAGACAGGGAAGGAGAGAGACGAGAGGAGAGAGGGGAGGATGGAGAGGGGGAAGAGAGAGAAGGGTGGTTGGGTGGTGAGGTGGAGCAGGGACAGGAGTGTGGAGATAGAGGGGAGGAGAGACGGGGAGGGAATGGGAGGTGAGAGGGGAGGACGGAGAGGGGGAGGACGGAGAGGGGGAGGAGAGAGAGGGGAAGAGAGGGGGCAGAAGATAAGGGCGGAATAGAGAGAGCGAGAGGAGAGAGGTGGAGGAGTGTGCATGGGAGGAGGGAGGGGCAGAGAGAGAGGGAGGAGGATGAGGCAGAGAGCAGCAGGGGCAAAGGATGGTGTCAGAGAGGGGGAGGCGGAGACTGGGTGAGGTGTGGTGGTGAGGAGGCGGAGAGCAGGGGTGGAGGTTACCGTGGAGAGAAGAGTTGAGGGGGGCCGAGGTGGTGGCATTGAGAGAGGGAGTAGACTGCAGGAGGGGCGGGAGCGGTAGGAGGTGGCGAGGAGAGTTCGGGAGGTCAGAGCGGTTGGAGGTGGGGATGAGGAGATTGGCTGAAAGACAGAAGGGCAGATGGGTAGGACAGTGAAAGTGGGGGAGACAAGTGAGGAGAGAATCAGGAAGAAGAGTGAGGGCAAGGTGGCAGAGGAGAGGGGAGTAGGAGACTGGGGGAAAGAGATGGATGGGAAGATGGATAGGAGAGTAACCCATCCATATCATTCTCCGTCTGAGCAGTTCACTTAACCCTATGGGCAACTCCCCCATGACGAATCCACCCTGACCTGCACACCATTGGACTAGGTAAGGAAACCCATGCAGACACTGGGGAGAATGTGCACCCTCCACATAGACAGTCGCCTGGGGCAGGATTTGAACAGGGTCCCTGGCACTGTGAGGCAGCAGTGGTAACCACTGAGCCACAATGCGACCCTAACGAGAGAGAGAGAGATGAAGAGAGAATGGGGGAGAGAGAGGAGAGAGGGGAGAGAGAAGAGTGAGGGAAGAGAGAAGAGAGAGGGGAGAAAGAAGAGAGATGTCAGAGAGAAGAGAGAGGGGGAGGAGAGAGAGGGAGAAGGGGGGAGAAGAGAGTTGAAGAAGAGGTGGAGAAGAGAGAGCAGGAAAATGAGAGAGTGAGAGAGAAAGCGAGAAAGGGAGAGAGATAGGGGTGAGTGAAGAGAAAGAGAAAGCGAGAGAGAGAGAGAGAGAGATAGAAAAGGCAAAAAGGGAACAAGTGACCCCCAGCCCACATTCTGTCACAGACAGACAGAGACAGTAATTGTTGAATAATCCCCCGGTCAGCCCACATGGCGTGAGTGTAATGGCTGATTGAGCTAGGTTTAAATATTCCCAAAATCTGTCACTCAAACCCCATCTCCTCCCCAACCCAGTTCATCCTGTCAGCTCCCAGCCTCCTCTACCTGGAACACACCTCCCCCCAGTTATGGGACACACCAACAATCACCTAAGACTTTTTTACAGATCGTCAGGGAGGATAAGATGGAGAAATTATATGCAGTGTTTGGTAATGACTGAGGATGCAACACTCAAACGCCAATTGTCTTCAGTTTCTGATGAATCGATTGATGATGTCAGATTTTGATTAAATGTTTCCTTGGCGTTTCCTGTCGGTGAACCGTCTTCAAATATTCAAAGAAGTTTAATAAAGGCAGTGTCAGTCCAGGTGAGAAATCAGGCAGACAAATAATTCGCTTTGTTTGATGTTTTTGTGTGTATATCCTTCGTTGCAATCCTCAGAGACAGAAACTTCCAAGATCCATCACTGTTAGGGCAGAGAGAAAAGAATAATCAAAATAAAGTAAGAAATTGTCTCTAAACATGAACATTATTTCTCTCTCCCAAAAGGTGCCAGTCCTATTGGGTTCCTCCTGCAACCTCTCTTTTTATTTCAGAAACTCACATTATCCCTCCACCTGGCAGGGGGTGATCAATATACTCACAACAGAGAACATCAAACATTGTGAAGGATGGGAGGGTCCTGAGAGGGGATAGGCTCATTCATTTACCAGAAAGTTTTCAAGAGTTATTAATGATGCGATGGAGCAACTGGAGTTGCAGTGAGATGCGATAGAGCTTATTGGCTTATAATTGGTGTAGATAATCTCAGGTGACTGTGTGGATATGCACATTCTCACTGTGTCTGCATGGGTTTCCTTCGGGTGCTCCAGTTTCCTCCCACAGTCCAAAGATGTGCAGGTTAGGTGAATTGGCCATGGTAAATTGCCCATAGTGTTATGTGCTTTAGTCAGAGGGGAATGGGTCTGTGTGGGTGACTCTTCAGAGAGTGTGTGTGGACTTGCTGGGCCGAAGGACCTGTTTCCACACTGTAGGGAATCTAATCTAATCAAATAAGGAAGATGAAAACAAGACGCTCACATTAACTGGGGGAAATGGCCGATGATATACAAAAATTACGATTTTGGAGACATTGACACGGAGGATTTGATGAAGTGGTTATATGAAAAGGATTCAATACCCACTGATTCTTAATGGTATACAGTTGGACTGAACAGCCTGAAGCGCTGGTATTTAATTTCCAGTTTCTGTCAAGCCATGGGCTCGACTTATCCCAGTACCAGAGTCATGGTGATGTAGCTCAGGCAGTCACATTGAAGGGCCTGGGTATCTTCCAGTTTGTGATGGTTCCTTTTCCTCTGGGTGTATGCAGACCCCTCAAGCTCTCTGACACTCTCGGTGATGAAAGTAGGAAAATTAGTGACAGACTGTGAAAACTGTGAGAGATCCAGCTGTTCCAACGCCCTTCAGATCCGCCCTAACCTTCCTGCTTTAGGGAAATCAGCACGCCTGTTGGTGACAGGCTGTGTGGCTCAAATGGTCAGCAGCGGGCTGTAAGATAAAGGTTGGTAGTTTGAGTCCATCCAGGTATGAAACTTTGGTTGTTCCAGATCAGACGATGGGAATACCACGCTCCCTCTATTTAAACCGGAAAATCCATGGCAAGGTTGAATTACAGCCCAAACCATTGATGATTCTGTGTTTCCTGACCCCACATGGAGTAAGATATGGACAAACACTGCTCTCTCCAGACCCCGCTGTCAACACAAAGTGGCCACTGCAGCTCCCTGCACAGCCCTGGGACACAGCTTACAGAAACTCCCTCCTCATGAACGGTGCTTCTCGTATGAAAATCTTTACGTTTAATGTGGTAATGGCTGCAATTCAACCCCTGTCCCCAAAATTAGAAGCTGCAGGATTTTGTGATAAGGACAGTGTTATGAAGTTGAAGGCCTTGTCCTCCACCTTTAAATGAGAGTGAATGCTGTTCAGAACTGAGAACCGACAAATACCTGCGATGACCAGCTAGCAGTCTCAGCGTGTACTGGAAAATTGGAAAGATGGAACGTTTGGCTGTGAAGCAAACTTGAGTTGGTTGCTAATTAGGAAACAATTCTGATTTTACCAATTTAATTTATGCCTCAGAACACTAAAATACAATCCCGCTTGAATTTAGTGTTTAGAAACACTGCAGAACCACTGACCATTCCCCATGAAACATGCCCAGTTCCTCAGTTGAGGATTTTTGCTGGGAACTTTGCTCCTTGGCTTTGAACCAGGCCGCCTGCCCAAGGAAAGCAAATGTGGTACTGTTTTTAATGGAAGGATCAGAACACGGTAACTCCACTCTGAAACAGAATGGCCATCAATGCTGTACACATCTGTGCATATTCAGAAGCAGGTTGGAGAAAACCGTAAGAATGTTTCACACAGTAATGAAACGGGATTGCATTCCTTTTCACCACTCGAGGATGTCTGAGCGAGCAAATTCAAAGCCAGATTTGCTGATGCGAACAGTAAGTTATAAAGCTCTGCTCCTGTCAGTCTGAAAGGCTGCCATCGGGAATGAGGCTATTCTTGCCGGATTTTGAAGTGGGGAGTTTTCGTATATGAGGTGACTCCAACAGCCACTGCACTACAGGAAGCATCTCCGCGAGCAGCTGGTGTTCAGAGTCGGCCAGCACTAAAATTTATAGCCGTTCAAGGTTTCACCTTTCTGTTTCCAGGAGCTGGTTATTCTCCAGCGTAATTGGCATCATTGAAAAATTAAGAAAATCATGTGAAATTTCTCACAAAATATCGATAATAATGCTGTCAGGGGTGCATAGTTTGCAATGTAGGGCGATTGTGAACATGCTGGGACAACTTTCCCTTCATCATTGGGAATGATCTTAAGGAAGGTTTGTCAACAGAATATTTAAGTTTTTTGTTTTCCGCAATATGGGGCGAGTTGAAAACTGGAGAGCATAGGTTTCAGGTGAGAGGGGTAACATATAAAAGGGTCTTGAGGCACCTTTCTCACGCAGAAGGTTGTGAGTGTATGGAATCAGCTACCAGAGGAAGGAGAGGAGACCAGGACACTCAGAAGATTTCAAAGGCAACCGGATGAGTTTCTGTATCGGAAGGTTTAGTGGGATAGGGGCCAAATGCTGGGAAACGGGAGTTTGTTTAAAATGCATTTTCAGAGATCTCGAAGCATGAATGCTGTTCTGGGGCTAGTCCGGGGGCAATTCGCCATAAACGGCTCCCAGATCCTTCAGCAGAGCAATTCCAAACTGCGCTCCCAAAATGTATTGGAAACCTCGTGCACTACCACCTCCCGAAATGTTCCAAAATGAGGGAAAAGAAGGAACTGAACATGAATTGGCCATGAAAAGTGAAGATTCCCAAACACAGTCTCGATTAGATTAATTTGCCCATCCGATCAACAATGCAGCAGTGCCTGCAGCCCGCGTCACCAGGACAGAAGTGAAGGAAATAAAAGAAATTTAAGACCATATGACATCGCAATTTAGTGGAATTATTTTCCTATTCGCCAGAACACCAAATAATGAGAAGTAAAGTCACTGCAGGATTTTGTTTCACACCAGCGATGAAATACCAATCTCCGTTTGGTTTCAGTGAAAACAGAGAACAACACAACTTGGCCGGAACATGATGCAGCAGTGGAACCACTTGAGAACATTTCATATGGGACGCAAACGTGATCATAATGGCATCAACATTGACAGGATGGAGAGTGTGCACTCTCCCAAATCACAGATATATTTCCAAGAAGCAAAACCACATAGTTGTGTTGGAATTTAAACACAGCAGCATTTAATAGGCAAAGCACACACAAAGGGCAGCGGTTGGATCTGAACACACGCCACCTTAGAGGTTGCAGTGAAAAAACCATGCCCTCAACCACTTTGCCATGAAACCAGTCACAGCTACCGCATATTTTCTTACACCTTACATGGTGCTCCTGAGAAACATCAGAAGCAAAGTCACACAGAAACAGTTCTGCGATCCCTGTCCAGCTCGCACAGCTGCAGGGGTACGTCCGACAGCAATATTAATTTTGGAACAAACTTTCAATCCAGACAAAAATCATTGGAATCAACCTTCTGAGATTCACTTAAGCCACAAATGTAATGTTTGTATGCGAGAATGTAAATTCTGTTTTGATTCGACAAAGAAACCATGAACTCCATGACATCACTGATATTTCGATTCTTGCCTTGGTCAATGATTTCGTCCTTTGCTCGAAACAGGGCAACTTTCACGTTTACACGGAACACGAAACATACCGGACTACAGGGGAAATGCACAAAGTTGAGCAGGCATGTTCCACATCATACCGTGCAGCATAGTTGCAGTTACTACATCTGTTTTGCGGAATAAGCGTCCCAACGACTGCTCTCCACCTGAAGAGCGGAGGTAGCTGGACAATCCGAGAAGACAGATCACATAGTGAGCTTGCTCAAACCTTGGTGCCAGTACGAGTTGCCACTTTCCCTGTCTTTTACCTTAACTGTGCGGCTTGCTGCAGAATGTCCACACCAGGACGTGAGCCACATGGCTGCAAGCTGAGGTGGAACCCTGTGTAGGAATTTATGAGTAGCGACTCAGTTAATTTTACTAAATTCGATGAAGTTTGTTAGAGATGCAGTTTCTGATCTGGTCAATGTAAAAAGCAGTTTCTGAACATATTACCAGAAGTCAAAAGGTGATTACCCCACCCCCACTCCAGAAGATGATAAAGAGGTGCTTAACTGTACTTGAGTACTCTTTGTTCTCAAGGTGAGGCGCTGTCCCGCCTCAGTCACCTTCACGTCTCTTGTTGCTGAGGGAATCATAAAGAAGGAGTTTCACCAGAGCTGCAACTGCCTCACTTTGATATTCCCCTTGCTATTCCCCCTTCCCTGTTTACATTTTCCTGCTCATCTGTGATTTAAAGAAAACCAAATGGATGCAATGTCATTTGGTAGCCTGTCTGCCATTACCAAAGTTTCAGTTCCAACATTGCTTACATTTCACGGCACGCATTCATATGAGTGACGCTTTGACAGCACAAGTCCAAAGGTTCATCTGAGAGTGTAAGTTCATTCATTGTTGTTGATCATTGAATGAGCCACTAACGTCCGAAATAATGCAAAAGATGATTCAGGACTTCTGGTACTAATTCTCGCACGTTGACTAACGACAGCCAGCCTCCAAATGAGAACTTTCAAAGACTACTTTGGGATACATTTGACAGTGAGACTACTTTAGGAAGCCCTGGTGCACATCAGCTTTCTCCTTGGCTTTGAACCGGGCCGCTTGCGCAAGGGATGTGAATGTGGTGCTGCTTTTCGTGGAAGGATCAGAATACGTGAACGACACTGTTCAACATAATGTCGTATGTTCATAACCAGGTTGGAGAAAATCTTAGCAATGTTTCACACGGTAATTAAATGGAATTGCATTACTTTTCACCACGAGAGCAGATTTGCGCGAGCAAACAAATGCCAGGTTTGCTGATGGTAAAGCAAGCAGGAAAGCTCTGTTCCCGCCCGTCTAAAATGCTGGCATTGGACTACGACTGCTTCAGCTCAGTTTTGAACTGGGGACCTTTCGCGTGTAAGGCGAATGTGATAACCACTACACTACAGAAACAAGGCCTGACAGTACCGACTGCTGCTCAGTGGTGTCCAACACTGACATTTGCAGCAGTTCTATGCTTCATCTTTCCATTTCCAATAGCTTGTTGTTGTACAGCGTAATTGGCATCATCGAAAAGGTAAGAAAATCATATGAAATTGCTTACAAATTATACACAAGGATGTCGTCAATGTTTGGTCTGTCAGGCGAGGCAGAATAGGCTGGGAAAACTTTCCCTGCAGCATAGCGGCTGGGGCATGATGTTATGGAAGGTTTGGAAATGGAGTATTTACGTTTCTTACCCAAGCTGGTGCGAATTGAAAACTGGAGAGCATAGGTTTAAGGTGAGAGGGCTAAAAGTTAAAAGGTACCTGAGGCATATTTCCCACGCAGAAGGCTGTGCGTGTATGGAATAGGCGAACAGTGGAAGTTGAGGAGGCTAGTACACTCAGAAGATTGCAAAAGTAACCGGATGAGTTTCTGGATAGGAAGGGTTTCGGTGGATGCTGGGAAATGGGACATGTTTAATTTTGGCGATGTCGTCAGCATGGATGAGATCTACTAAAGACTCTGTTTCCACACTAGGTACCTTAATAACGTTGTGTTGCTTGAAAGGATTACTTTTTGGCGTGGCTTGCCATCGCTCTCTGTGGCTGATCACCTGAAAGTTAGTATTGTGAAACACTGCAGAACTGAAAGACTTCCTTACTTTTGCCCCGACTGACCATACTCCGTGAAATATTCTCGGATCCTCAGTTGAGGATTTTTACTGCTGGAAATTACCTCACAAACCGTGTTATCTCGTAATGTATTGATAGAATCGCAAAACAGGCAGCATTTAACAGGGAACACAAACAAAAATGACATACCAAATGCATTTTCAGACACAGCGAAGCATGAATGCTGAATGTGAGACAGTCCGAGGGCATGAGCCATAAACTAATCTCACAATTAACACCAGAGCAATTCCAAACTACTCTTTCAAACATATTGGAGCCTTCGTGCACCGCCACGTCCAGAAAGCGCTGAAAAGAGAGAAAGAAAGAACACAAAAAGAATGTGCCGTAAAAAGTGAATTTCACCCATCACAGTCTCGATTAGATTACCTTTCTCTCCGCCGTCTCCGGGACAGAAATGAAAGAAATGGAAGAAATTTAAAAACATATATCATCGCAATTATTTTCCCATTCGCCAGAACACAAAATAACGACGAGTATAGTCACTGCAGGACTTTGTTTCACAACAGAGATGAAACAACAGCCTCTCTTCGGTTCCAGTGAAAACTTAACTTCACTGGAAAAAAGCTGCAGCAGTAGGGTTGCTTGAGCCTACGATTGACCATGTGAGAGGTGAACATGACCATGACAACAAAGAAACTGACCGCTTTGAGAGATCTCACATTCTTGCTAGTTCTACAAGAATCACAACCACGGTTTTGCTTTTTAGGGGCTTTGAACACGCTGCAGCCACAAAAATTGCCACAGTGGGATGTGAACCTATGCCACCTTGGAAACTAGAGTCAGAATACAGCGTCTTAGGCTGCATGGCGACTCGACAGAGCCCTGACCTCACCTGCATAGTGAAGTGAGTTGTGTTTGATCCGCAGGACACCCTGCAGGATTTTCAGACAGCGCCATCCTCCCTGTGACATGTACTTGCTGGCTAAGATTCTGTTGTGTAGATGTGTCCCAGCTTTTCCAATAACACCGTTGTTTAACTCCGTACGTTCTGTTGGTCGAACTGTGATTCCAGTCAGAATCACAAATGTGTCACAAAACACCTTAGCTGTGCTGGCTCTCTACAAAGATAAATGTGCTTCTCTTTTGGTATCATTCTCTTGCTTTCTCCCTGTAACTCTACAATTTTTTACTTTCAACATAAACATCAAATTAGTTTTTAAACAGCTCGATTGAAACTATGTGCTTGTTAATGTCAGGCAATGGTTTACAGACCCTAACCACTCCCTATGTGGAAACGTTTCTCCTTATGGATATTTATCTTGTTTTACTAATGTCTTTAAAACTACCGAATCGTTCTCCATCCTTTCAGGCTTAGTGAGCATTCTTCCTTCCTTATTTCCTCATTCTCACCCACTCATGTCTTGGAAAGGTTTATCAAGGCCAGCTTTTGGCCTTCTGCTCTCCAAGGAGACCTGTCCCAACTTTCCAAATGACATTTATTGTCGACATTCCTCGTCAACCACACCATTCCCATCAAACTGTTCAGCACTGTTTCCAATCACTTCACGTCCCCACTTCCTAAAGTTTCACACTCAGAACTGCGCGAATATCCAGATGGTGGATTTATTCAGAATAGGATTGTGTGGGTGAGCATCCTGAAACACTTGTTTCATTTTCACCACGTGGTACTGTGCCATGACCACTATAATGACACTTCTGCCAAAAATCTCAAAGGCATTTTAAGGGGTACAACTTAATGATTTACATCTTTTTATCAAATAGTTGATAGGATGACCGGGCAAAAGTGAAATCAAAAAACCAAGGCTCGATGGTGACTTGAAGTAAGACATTCTCCCATGCCAGTATTAACACAAGCTACTAAGCGAAGATCATGCCCTAGACACTCCTACATTTCCAACACCAAACCCGCTGAGAGTCGCTCAGGTCCAACTACATCCCACTTTGTCCTCGGATTTCTAAGCGCCAAGGTGTTTCAAGAATATCCCTTCTCATTCCGTCTCCTTGTTCACGGGACAGTGCTATTTATCCCCTCCGTTTGGACTAAGTTGTCTCCATCGGCAAAGCATTCAGCTGTTTCCCTCCACCTGCAAGCAGTGTGAGGAGAGGCAAGCATGGATATGCTCGAAAGCTCGCTTTCATCAGCACAGCCAGTTCCATCAAGTCCTGGAAATCAGCAGGTTTGATTGGAAACTTCCTGCAATTATCATTTATCTCAGACAGCGATAAATGTGTTGAGCCGGTGGGAAAGACAGAAATGTACTCTGGACTCTCGACCCTCAGGTAAACTCATGCGAGGGCATTTTTGTGCAGCCTGTTTGCTGTTCAGTATCAATCTTCACATAACAATCCTGCAGAAAGGCTTTTGCAACAGTAACATCGGTTCCTTTGATGCAATCAGGCAGCAGTGAACATCTGAGCTCCAACTGTCCCAGATGAAGACAATCCGAGTGAAACCTTCACTCACTGAGAGCAATCCCCATGTCCCTTGGCTGCGGGGCTACAGGCAGTCTAACACAGAAGATAGGGTGAACAATGAGACGTTGTTTCATCATCAGCCACTCTGTCCCAGAGACAGGAGGAGGGACAGCACCAACGTGTGGCATCACTCACGCACCAACAGAAGCTGTTCAGCCCATCGAGTCCATGGCGACGCTCTGTTGCTTGTATATCTCTGTGATTATTCATAGTTGGTGATGTATGTCCTAATAATGTGGAGCTGCTTTGTATCGTAATGCTGTTTCTAACAAGTTGATCCAATTGTAATTCACAGCTTTTCATTTCACAGGGAGAACACTGCTGTATGAAACAGCGTGGGAAATAACTGCAGGGCGTTATGTGCATACATCGCTCCGCAACTGATATGTCTTACGTTCACCAGTATATTCCCAGCTCTGGCAAGTGATTTTGCGAATCACAACAGAGCAGACTGACAGAGAACAGGAAAAGATCTTACAGAACTTCACCAGTGTGTTTCCTCAAATGTGTAAATTTCCGGGGTGTATCAGTATGAAATATTCATTTCAGATACATTGAGTGAAAGGAAGCGGAAAATGAAACAACATACAATGCGTAGAATTGTCTGTTATAGAGAAACACTGGCGGGGGCAGTACACACACTGAAACGTGGAATTGTCAACGAGTGGAGGATGTTTTCAATCCATTAATTTCATGGTTATGAGCCCAATGCGCTCCCACTGGGCTGCTCTGTTAGCGCTGACCATAGCAGTTTCACACAGTCTTCAGCTTTTCGTCTGGCGTGTGGCATGTACCTCAAAGAATGATTTAAAAAGGTCTTCACTATTATTGTGTGATACTCTGTGGCACAGATGTATTTTGGCTGTGTCAATATAACCTGTGAGTAACTTCCCACATTCTGTTCATTTAACTGTGATTTCACTCAGAATCACAAAATATGTCACAGTGCAAAGTGAGGCCATACAGCCCACCTTCGCTGTGCTGGCACCAAACAATAAGGACATGTCTGTGTGGTTCGATTGATTGACTTTATTTAATTGATTGATTGTCACATGAACCTGAGTGCAGTGAATACCTTTGTTTGCCATTAGTAAAGGCAGATCATAGTAATCAAAGGCAGACAGATTGCAGCATGAGAAAAAAACAAATTTTGAACAGATTAAGACTTTCAGGTCACTCAGCACAGGACGTGCACTCGGCAAAATCCACATTAACAGGATCAGCATCATTTGAAGTTAGGGAATCAATCTCTCAGTCCAGTTACGAACTACAGGAAGTTGCTGGTGTATGTCTTGAAGCTTCAGCACCTTGATCTGAACTCGATCTCATCAAAATTATGCCTTCTGAGTCAAAAATGCAACTGGATGCAAAAGTCCAGGGCTCAAGTGTAACTTCTTGCACTTACATCACCCACCCGAGGCGATATCACACCCAAGTCTAACAAGCCAGACTGCAGCAGAAGCATGATCCATAAATCAGGTCAGTTTCCTTGTTTTTAAAAAACGTTTTTTTCTGGTGTTTCGGAGTGAAGGCAGCACAGAGTTTTAATAACAGCTCCTTGCCATTCTGACTCCCAGTTCCCAGGAGGCTGTGCTAGCGACTTCGCCTGTGAGCGGGGTCCCACCATTGGCAGATAGTCGAACTCATCTCCTATTGGCAGTCATTGTTGTGGGAGTGGAACGTGAACGCACTCTTTAGCTCACTGTCAAACACGGGGTTGTGGAGAGCGGAGGGGGTTCGAGGGAGTGGGAGTTATGGAAATTCTGGAAAGCTGTAAAAAAGGGAGATCGCGCATGCATAGTACCTGATATTCTTTTGGGAACCTTGTGCAAATAACGCCATTTGAGACAGATCGAAATGTGCAGAGCTGCAGGGAAAGAGAGAATCTTTCCCAGTCATCTGTGTCTGTGCCCTTCTCGAAGTCACAGCGAGGGCTCTGCGGTCTGAATCAGCAAGGGATGTTATTGCAGCGAGTCCTGACGCTCAGGCACATTGCACCTGATGTGTAGAAGCTTTCTCACATTACCCCTAGCTCAGAGAGTAGACTTCACAGCTCCCATCACCCCAGAGTGACAGGGAACAGAAAAAAGCGATTCAGGCCATCATTTGAACACCTGCTGGGGAGAAAACGGATGTGGGAGAGCAAACAGTCATGACCAGTGCATGTTCCCAGCATTTACAATCTTGGTCTGTGTGACAACAAAATGAGGAACCAGGACATGTTTATCTTGCTTCGTAAAACAGGCGTAAAAATTTTGCAGAGCATAGATACATCTACTTGATGTTAGTGAAATGATGAACAGCATACTACAGTTCACAGAGTTTGGTCAGCCCTCTGGGTTATGGGCTCATCATGCTCCAACTGTGACCCTGTGCTCACAGGATTTGAACACAAGCAAAGAAGTGACTCAGCGACAAAATCTGTTGAAACGGATTCTGTGAGGAATTGAGAGCGATGGAATGAAAAGCCCCTTGAGAGCAGAATGTAACATTATCTCTGAAGGGATTGTTTTCCAAACTGGAGGAGAGTGCGCAGTGCTGTTTCCATGGGTCGATATCAGGATAGATAGATAGAATTAGCGTCGGATGTCATTGTAGGGAGCCCTGTCGCTTAAACACACTGTACCTTTTGTAGAATGGTGCAAAAGCACGGACCTTTTGTGTAGAGTGGACAACTTCAAAATCGGTAATGAGGCAAAATGCACGAATGAGCGAAATAACAAAACAATCACAGAAAATGTTGTTAAGTGAGGGGGTAAACCCCTCTGGTAATGTAAACCAGCAAAATAGAAAGGATTCCCCCCGTGCTGTGTTCTGTTAAAACTCAAGAGACAAAGAACTAGCCCAAAAACCTCTATTCAAAGTTAAATATAACAGCTTTATTTTTTTTTTATCATTTGCCTGAGAAAATCAACTTCCAACTACTTACAACTTCTTTCTCTGAAACGGTCTTTAACCTTCTGTTCTATAATTTCTCCCCACTCACGACCTCATTAACTTTTACCAAAAAATTCAAATTGAAATACCAACCAGTTGTCGAATCTTCACTTTGTATCTTCCTCTGTAGATTTTTTTTCCAGGTCGGTGTTGATGCATTTCTTCTATGCAAACCGCTTGGCGATTTTACAAACATCCTCCATCTGTTGGTCTTTTAGCTGCTCTCTTTGCTGTTCTTTGCCGCTCTGGGTGACTGTTCAAAATGTCCGATATTTGTCCCACAAATGTCGGATCGGTTCATAGGCTTGAACATTGTAAATTTACTAAATTCAAACTTGATTGAGGCATATTTGAACCTGATTGGCGGAATTCGAATTTGTTTTTGTACCCATGTAACACAGCTCTTCGTTTTTTTGACCAAATGTTATGTTGTTCCTTTCTTCTGCACTCCCTGTGCTAGCCAGACCTTTCAGCACCAAAAAAAGTACATTACACCCAGAACTTCATAAAACTGTAATTTTCCACGACAGTCTATTTCGCTCAACATCGCTCTCTGTCAATCTCGTGTGCCTGACATTTGAGCAATCTCTGGTCTATGTTAATCAAAACTGCCCTATTCTCATAACCTCAGATTGAACCCGGCCCCTTATGTATGTCTTACAATATTACTTGATTCCTCTCTGTGTTTCTTCAGCACGTGTTGAGAAGAAATAAAAATGAGAACAACAGTCACCTGCGTGACTACGATTTGACCCAATGTTGCAGCGGCCAACCGATGCAGCTGTAAGTGAAACAGCTCACACCTTTCCTGTACCGGTAATGTGGTAAGTTTTCATGACTTGAATTAGACTCAACATAATTTCTCAGGACGAAATTTACTGGGATATAAAGACATAATAAAATACACTAGGGTTGGGGGGTGGAATGTGGTTAAGAAGTATATGGTCAGAGTTCTCTTGATACAAAATCGTTAGAGAAGACGGAAATTAGATTTACTGGGAGATAAAGGCACGAGAAAAGAAGGATTTAATGGGATGGTGGAAGAGATGAAGAATCATGCGACACAAATCAGAAATGACTGAGTTGTGTTCTAATGGAGGTTTTCCAGCTGATGTGAGGTCGGTAGGTGTAAAAAGGAGTGAAATGCCCTCGTTTAGGTCAGTGTATAATTAAAGGTTCGAGCTTCAAATCCAACGGGGAACGACAAAGATGTTTACAGCAGGTACTTTTCATTCTGAGACTTATTGAAATCAGAGCTGATTTTTCAGAAAGAAAATAAAACATTTCAGATGATAATTCTCGCATATTTGAAAGGCCACGTGCAGACACACAAGGAGCGAACTTAACAGGGACAGGGATTCTGGGCTGCCTGGATGGGGAGGCAAAAGTGTCACACTCACGAATTGTTTAGCGTTCATTGGAAAGACATTGCATAACACCAGCAACTGAACATGTTAAGTGTAAGAAGAGCTGGAGATGTTGAAAGGGAGGCCGCTGTTTCGACGTGAACTGCTACAAATTGTTAATGTGCTGAGCTGTTTGTTTTAGCTTTGCATTGAATGGAGGCCGGTTAGCTCAGTCCACTGGCTAACTGGCTTATGGTATAGAGTGAGACTAACAACGTGGGATTAATTGTCACACGGACTCAGGTTGCCATAAGGATCACCATCTCCACCGTTCAAGTGATCCTTAATACACTGATGACTCTCGTGAGTAGGAATGGACCTGTCGATGTCAAGCATCATTTCCATTGCCCTCTGTTGCCTTGAACATTTGGCCACAATGACCAGAAACGGGACTGAGTCCATTTAATACTCACTGATCTCCACCCGAAACATCCAGCGACAAGATTCGTTCTTATTCCTGTTTGAACCCTCTCTTAGGAACAGACCAAAACTATTTGTCATGACTTTATCAGATTCACTGACAACATTCATTCTGCACAAACATATAAGTCTAATTCCTTTCGAACGGTTTAATGAGCTGTGTGAGTTTGCAGCAAACAGGATTATATGAAACGAGTTAAACAGCCTTTTCAAGAATGTAATCAAGAGTGTCAGAGATTTGAAAAAGGACATCAAGCTCAAATATCACCTCTGTTTCTTGCTCCACAGATGGGTAATCATCCGGGGAATATATGCAGTTTTATGGTTAATAATTGATACCTTTCCCAAAGACAGAACAATCCCACAAATCAGAACGTGGAGTTTCAGAATAGGTGCTGCTTTCTTCGACATTATTCTTCAACTACACTTCAGTCTGGTGCTCCAATAATTCCTGATTAACGTCAGTAAAAGAAGCTTTCGACAAGTATTGAAATTACAACTGCGGCATGTTTACACGCTGTTATGTGCCAAGTGCTGATCAGTTGCTCCACTGGATCCGCCGGCAGCAAGCCTATAACGTGCCGTACTCGTACCTCTGGGACCTACGACCCGCCTGTTCTACATTTCCTGTTGTTCTGAAATTAAAGCTAAGGTAAAGGAGGATGAACCGATATGTACATGTGACTATTCGAGCATCAGGTTCATGAAATGGGACACAGAAAAATGTTGCTCAAAATAGACTTGATTGAAAACTGGGTTTCTGTGGATCGCTGCGTTGTTTACAGACAATGTTATATTATCCCTGTCACAGGGCTTCTCATTCAGTCTGCTTCAATTCGATTCAACGACTCTTCACTAACTTCCATCTGCAAGTTCGTACAGACAACATGAAACATACTGCACTCATCATCAATTTCACCAGGGCTACATCCAAGGACATGTTGCACAGTTTTCATGAATATGGAAGATATAAGAATGTCATGCAAGAGTAAATTGAATTTCAGTTTAAATTAAAAAGTGATAAGAAGCCAGAGTGAGATACTGAATGTTCCATATTCATGTTTATTACCGTGCCCAGAACTATACGCATACAAAGGAGAAATATTTCCCTGAATCCCCAATATGCACACAGCCGTTTGCGCCATGTGTCCAGTTGGAAACCTGTGTGAAGGAGCATGCACTCTGACAGAGCATCTGGAAGAATCCTCCACTGTCTGACCTAAAGCTGCAACCGGAGCTGTGTATCCCAGCTGTGAGAGCAGTGGGGTAAAGGGGAGGTCCTTGCTATTCCGTAGTGCAGATTCACATGTTCCTCATCATGTTATTGTTTAAAACCCTCTGTCAGAAACAGCACAGGCAGTAAGTTATAGGAGGGGGCCATTTCACCCACCAACGCTACCATGCCATTTGATGTCACCATGGCTGACTGAACGCATCAATGTATTTTCCCAGCCCATCCACATCAACCTGTGTCCCAAAGGGAAAAAGACACTGAATAAACCGAAAAACGCTGTGCAACTGTGGGAGGTAAATGTTTTTAGTATCAGTGGCCTTCTGCAGTAAGTTTTGAGTGTGTGAAGCCGATTCTGGGCTGATCATGTTCAAATGATGTGATTCCCTCAAAACTCACCATCCAGATAGAGAGGAATCTTCTCTGGTCAGTAGCAGGGACGAGATCTCAACACGACAGGAACTGATGATGAATCAGCAGAACAATCATTCATTCAGCTGCAATCTGATCTAAAGTCCGATTCTGCTGGGACTCAAACCCACAAACTTTGAATCGCAATCCTAACAATGCACAATCTTTCATTGTGCCACAGAGCTGCAGCAGCCTCCATTTTACTGCACCCAACTGTGCGGTGTTCAAGTCTTTCATCAAACATCTGTTTATCATCGCCCCACTTTCCGGTACCGGGTCCTTGTCCATGCATGCTCTAGCTCCTCAAGTGTTCGGCAAAATAGTCCTGAAGTGTTTTGTGGACTCGTAGCTTTACCAAACGTTCAAATCGTGAGTTCCAAACAAACAACACTCTCAGGATATAAACATTCTTCCTAAATCTTCTCTGAACATCCTATATCTAGCTTTTAATCTATATCCCTGGTTATTAACCCTTCCCATAAGAAGTTTATTCCTGTCACACAGATCTATCCCCTTTCTGTGCACGTTATTCAAATCCTCTCTCAGCTTCCTCCGCTCTCAGATAAAGAGTCCCAGTCGAGCTCATCTATCTTTGCAGTGGTGGGAGTGTAGTGCTTTAAGAACACAACAGGTCAGGCAGCAACCCAGGAGCAGGAGAGTCGATGTTTCGGGTATAAGCCCTTCATCAGGAATGAGGCTTTTGAGTGGGGGTTGAGGGAGGGGAATGGGATTGGCGGTCAGGTAACTGGGAAAGTGATAAGTGGATGAAGGTGAGGGAGAATGTGATAGTTCAGAAGGGGATTTGTTGGCAGGGTCCAGAGAGCAGTGCCTAGTCGGAGGCTTTGGACTGCGATAATGTGGGGGGAGGTGAAATGAGGAAGCTATTAAAATACACATTTATCCCATGTGGTTTCAGGGTCCTAAGGTGGAATATGAGACGTTCTTTCTCCAGGCATCGGCTGTTAATGCAATCGCGGTGGCTTGTGCCCGAAGCATCGATTCTCTTCTCCTCATATACTGACGTGCTGTGCTTTTCCAACACTGCACTCTCGACTCTGAGCTCCAGCACCTGCAGCCATCACTTTCACTGATGTTCGCAGGGGGAATGGTCAAGCTCAGGCACCACGTTGGTAAATCTCCTCTGACCACCCTCCAGTGCAAACACACGTTTCCTGAAGGCTGGCAATCAGAACAGAATAAAGTTATCAAAGGAAAAGCAGAAATATCAGAAAAAAAGCAGGTCTAGTGCATCTGGGGAGACATTTTCGAGCCAAACGATCCGCCTTTGGAACGAATGGTATGTGTAGGTGGGGCAGGACCGTGAAAGAAGGTGGAAAGGGTCTAAAATGATAGAACTCGATATTGGGTATTGAAGATTGCACGGTGTCTCAGCAGGGAATGATGTGTCGCTCTTCCAACTCGTGCTGTGCTATGCGGGAGCTCTGCAGCAGACCAAACTAAAATGGATGCATGGGAACACATTGGAAGTTGCAGTGACAGGAACCTGGAAGCTCAAGGTCTTTTTTCTTACAGACGGAACGAAGGTGTACACACGTTTGTCATCCGCTCTGTTTTTCCCTCCCCTGACCAGACGACATCACATTGTGAGCTGGAAATGCAGTTTGCTAAATTGAGTGATGGACAGATAAATCACTGGAACCTTACACATTGTGGAGAGACATCGTAAACGAGAAACATTACACCTTCTGGTATATCGTGGAGTGGTGCCATATGGGGAAGTGCTGGGGGTCAAAGAGGATTGGACGAGGGTGTACAGAGAGAAATTGTCCTGCATAGTGCCGGTATTCAGTGGTATGGGTTAGTGGGGAAAGGGCAGTAGAATGCATATCTTCCTGAGCTACGGGCGATAAGCAAACACTCACTACAGAGAAAAAGTATGCAATGATTTTCATTCCAATACCGACACTAGGTACAGCTTGCAAAAGTCACTTATTTGCCCTGTCACTGTCACTCTGTCTCCCAGGGAGCAGTAGTATTTCCCCCATGCTGCTTCAGACAGCACAGCTCTTCCTGTGACATGTCCATTCGAGAATGGAAGGACAGATATTAATAACCCGTACATCGAGCGGAGTATCTGTATTGCTCAATAACAATCGCTTAACTATCCTAACTCCTTTGTAAATCACTTGACCCATAGCCCTGCATGTCATGGCATCACAAATTTACATCTGAATACTTCGGAAAGATATGTAGATTTCTGCCTCTTCGATCCTTGCATATACTGTGTTCCAGATTTCAATCACCCACTTTTTGAAAAGGTTTTTCCATGCATTCACTCTAATCTTTCCGCCTCTGACCTTAAATCGATGGCCTCCCGTGATCGGAATCTCCATCAAAATGAAGCATGTCTTTCAGTCGGTGCTATCCATATACCTCAGTACCTTTTACATCTTAATCATGCCCCCCTCAATTTCCTCTGCTCTAAGAAAAACATCTCCAGTTTGTCCAATCTCCCTTCTTCAGCCCAGACAATATCCTGGCAAATCTCCCCTTCAGCGTTTCCAGTGCTATCACATCCCTGCTATAATGTGAATTGTATAACGACACACAATAGTCTTGCGAGAACCGAATGAACAAGTGAAGTAAATAATGCGGAAGTCTACAAATACTGGCGTTTTTTGATTAAAGCTTATTTTCCTCAATGCTGCCCAGTACCTTTTACCTGAGCCTGATGTTTCAATAATCGCTGATCCATGTCAGTAAAAGCTGCTACATGAGGATTGATCTCACAACCGTGGTATCAAAATGGATCAACTGGTTTTAAGGTCCCGATGGGCATGGTCACCCAGCAACAGTGAGAACAGCAGCGCAGACTGAACGAGGTCAATGTGAAAGTGATTGTAAGGGAACTGGGAGGGGGATCTTAAAGGAGGTAAGTGATTGTGGGAGGTAGGGAATTCTCCGAGAATGGGTGAGTATGAATCCTGATATATGACACGCAGTGATGTGAGAGACATAGGGGTTTGATGGAAAAAAATCATAAATTTTGAGAATAATTTCATGTAAAATCAGCTAATTTATTTCTGTTTTTTCAGCAAGAGTAACAAGGAATAAAATGCAGTGACTCGGATTCGAACGAGCTTACTGCGGCCACAATGCAGAATATTTTAACATGAAAACTATCACTGAGTAATGCAGAGATACGTGTTTTAAACCAGCAATAATTACAGTGACAGAGAGTATGTTAGGAAGAGCAGCAGATGGACAACAGGGATATTGGGCGATAGATAGCAGACATGTGGGAATTCAGAATTAGCTGAATCTTTAATTTCGATATCCCCAGACTCTGTGGTGGTTCCATCGATTACTGCATGTTGAAGACTGCGTTTGATAGATTTCTAAAAACAACAATGTTCAGGGGAAAGTGCGGGATATTGGTGCAATGTATGTTTCAGTAACAATCAGTTTTAATACGGTTGACACACCAACTTCCCGACAAAAGGAAGTACCCATTGCTGCACTCAGTCACATAACCCCAGTTCCAAGAACCAGAATCAGACAAACTTCGTGGCGCAGTCGCAAATATCAATCCGGAAGTGGGGGTGGAAATGAGCACGTGAAGCTATTCTATGGCACCAGTGACATGTTTGGCAAAGGTGCAGTCATCGAGTCATAGAGATGTACGGCATGGAAACAGAGTCTTCAGTCCAACCCGTCTATGCCGACCAGATATCCCAACCCAATCTAATTCCACCTGCCAGCACCCTGCCGATATTCATCCAAGCGCTTCCTATTCATATATCCATCCAAATGCCATTGAAACATTGTAATTGTATCAGCCTCCACCACTTTTTCTGGCAGCTTATTCCATGCACGCACCACCATCTGTCTGAAAAAGTTACCCCTTAGGTCTCTTTTATATCTTTCCCTTCACAACCTAAGTCTATGCTGTCTAGTTCTGAACTCCCTGTCACCAGGGAAAATACATTGTCTATTTATCCAAGCCCGTGAAAAAATGAGGCTGGGAGTGCTTCTGGTCAAAGGAAGGGCATATTGGTCTCAATTTATTATATTGTTAAGATTCAGAATTAGCAGTAACCAGCACTGAGGTTTGGCTCAGAGGAAGCGTGCTGGAGCCTGAAGTGAGAGGTCGACGTGTTGAAAGCATTCTAAGAGATTTTGCTTAACAAAGCGTTATTTTGCTACTTTGACAGTAAGAACTGCTTTTGCTCACATCGTCACAATATGAATCTCTTGCTCCAGTAAACAATCCAATCCAGCACACATTGCATCCATTCCAACACAGAAACGCGTCCTATTATCTCTCCATCTGGGATAATCTGAATTAATAATGTCATTATTTGAATGGAGAAATATAACAGGAAGTTATTAGTGCAGCGGCGATATATTGGGCTAGTACTCTTTCGGGACTGGAGCGTGGCAGCTGCTGTTATTTAAATTCGATTAATTAAATCTGGAAAATAAACCCAATCTCAGGAACTGACACAATAACTTTATATTGCTGAAAACTCATTCATTCATGTCCCTTCGAATGGGAAATCTGCCGACCATAATGAGTCCTGTCAACATGTGACTCCAGACCCACAACAATGTGGTTCACCCATGAATGCCCTATGACTCAGTACATGGTGAATTAGAATGAACAACAAATGCTCTTCAGACCAGTGATAGCCACATTTCGCAGGAAAATAAGGAAGAATAATAATACACGCACAACGGGGAAAATGGGAATCGTGTCTGTGTTGACTCGAATTCAATTGATTATCAAACTAAATAGACACAAGGATACCCGCAGCATCAAGAAGTCAGGGCCATGGGGTGTCTGCAGGAAGGGATTCAATTACCCACTGAGGAGTAAAATCACTTGCTCAGTCAGAATGCGCACCACACCCATATGTGAGAAGTGATCACTCCGGAGAACAACTGACAGAGTGAACAGCAAGTTTACAAAGGACAGCAGGAGTTCGATTCTACTGTTATTGCAGCTTTAATCCCAACCAGCGATGATCCCTGTTTGGATATGTGTTTCCAGTGGAGTTCCACTGTTTTCTGATGTAGACCAATAATTCGAAATTAGTTGTAGGAGCCATGATTCAGAGGTTTACTGATGATGCAACAATTGGTCGTGTCGTTGACTATGATGAAGAATGCTAGGGACTGAAGGGCTGCATCATTCAGGTGGAAAGGTAAAATGCTGAATGGAATTGAATCCAGATCATTGGGTGTTAATAAATTTGGGGAGAAGAAACAATAACAGTGGGTATTCAGTGTGGTGTAGACGGAGATAGAGATCTTGGAGTGGACATTCACCATCGCTGAAGATCAATGGACAGGGGAATCAGTTGGGCGGATGTGCGTACTGCAGGTGCTGGAGATCAGAGTCAAGATTAGAGTGGTGCTGAAGAAACATAGCAGGTCAGGCAGCATCCGATTTGGAGAAACAAAAAGACACTTTGGACAAAAGGCCTTCATCAGGAAAAAGGCTGGCAGCCTGGAGGTTGGGCAGATAAATGGGAGCGGTGGGGCTTGGGAGAATTTAGCTGAGAGTGCAATCGGTGGATGGAGGTGGAGATAAGAGTGTTAGGAAGGAGAAGAGGGTGCAGTGGATAGGTGGGAATGAAGATAGACAGGTGGGACAGATCAGTAGGACAGTGCCAAGTTGGTAGGTTGGTACTAGGGTAAGGTGGGGGCGGGGGAAAATGAGAAAACTTGTGTAATTCACATTGATAACATGGGGTTGAAGTGTCATGAGAAAGAAGATGGAGGGTTCTTCCTCCAGGCGTCGGGTGGTGAGGGAGTGGCGGTGGAGGAGGCCCAGGACCTGCATGTCCTCGAGAGAGTGGCGGGAGGTGTTGAAGTGTTCGGCCACGGGGCATTGGGGTTGATTGTTATCGGCGATCTGGATATGATCTCTGAAACGCGCTGCGAGAAGGTGTTTGGTGGCCCCACTGTAGAGGAATCTGCATCGGGAGCAATGAATGCAATAAATGATATGTGTGAGAGTGCAGGTGAAATTACGATGGATGTGGAAAGCTTCTTTGGGCCATTGGGCGGAGGTGGAGGGTGTGTGGGCTCAGGTTTTGCATTTCCTATGGTGGCAGAGGAAGGTGCTGGGAAGGGAGGGTGGGTCATTGGAGGGCGTGGACTTGACTAGGTAGTCGTGGAGGGAATGGTCTGGGCGGAAAGTTAATGGGGTGAGGAGGTAACAATAGCTTTGGCGGTCAATGTTTCTGATGTTTTTTTACAAACCCACTGACTCCCACAGCTATCTGGATTACACATCTTCCCAACCCACCTCCTGCACAAATGCTATCGGGTGTTCACAACTCCACTGCCTCCACCGCATCTGCTCCAGGAGGACCAGTTGCACCACAGAACACACCACATGACCTCCTTCTTTAAAGACCGGAAATCCCCCTCCCATGTGGATGAAGATGCTCTCTAACGCATCTCAGACATGTCCCGTACCTCCATCCATGAACCTCACACCTCCAAACACAGCAAGTACAGAACAAGGAAAGAGGAAGGTCCTCACCTTCCATTCCAACAACCTCCGCATAAATCACATCATCCGTCTACATATATGCCACCTCTGAAATGACCCCCTACCAGGGATATATTTCCCTTCCTCAAACCTATCCGCTTTCCCCCGTGAATACATATTCATGTCCACGCCCTCCAATGGACGACCATTCCCTCCTGGCACCTTTCTCTGCCACTACAGAAATTGCAAAACCTGTGCCCACATCTTCCCCCTCACCTCTGTCCAAGGCTCCAATGGAGACTTCCACATCCATCAAACGTTCACCGGTACTTCAACACATGTCATTTGTTGCACCTGCTGCTCCAGATTCGGTCTCCACGAAATTTCGGAGAGCGGTGTCTTCTGACAGAGGACTTCAGAGAACATCTCCAGGACACCTGCAAGAATCAACTCCACTGCCCCATGGTCAAAGATTTCAACTCCCCCTCCCACTCTCCCGAGGACATGCAGGTCCTGGGTCACCTCCATCGCCACTCACTCACCACCCGACGCCTGGAGGAAGAACACCTCAGCTTCTTCCTCGGGACCCTTGAACCCCATGGCATCAATGTAGTCTTCATCAGTTTCCTCATTCCCTCTCCCCATCTTACTCAAGTTCTAACCTTCCAGCTCGTCACCGTCCTCTTGACCTGTCTCACATGTGCACCTTCATTCCCACCTATCTGCTCCACCCTCCTCTCTGACATATGACCTTCACCCCCTCCTCCATCCACCTACTGCACTCTCAACTACCTTCTCCCCAGACCAACCCCTCCCATTTATCTTCATTCCATAGCCTCTCAGTCTCATTCCTGATGAAGGGTTTTGCCTGAAACATTGATTTTTCCTCAGACGCTGTCGGATCTGCTGTGCATCTCCAGCATCACATTCATCTTGATAGGAATTATTTGCTTGAGATGTTTTTTGGATATTTTCTATAGTTGACCACAGGCTGTGGACGACAGTAGAGTTTTAGCAACCACCAGTTTAGTGAACAGCTGAAGGACTGAGCACAAGTCTGGTCACTGCATTAATCAACATTTATTAAATTTTAAGAAAAAAGATGGAGGGCTGAAGTATGCAACTTTGCCCATCAAGACTCCTTCACCACTCAATGAGTTTATGTCTGATTCCTTTTCAAGTCAGGGTTCTATGGGCCTTGGAAGCGAACTTGCAAATGGTGGCGTTTCGTTGCGTCTTCCAACTTTTTCCTTATAGTCAGTATAGCTGTTGAGCTTTGAAGATTCTGTCAAAAATGCCCGGATGACTTACTTCAGTGCTTCGTGTAATTGATGCACTCTCTGCAATTGTGCCTTAACGATGAAAGGAATAAATATTCAGGTATTGAATAGGGTACAATCAAGTGACTGCATTGTCGTGGATGGTATCCAGTTCCTTTAATGTTATTGAAGTTCCACCCATCTCGGCAAATGGAGAGAGATATGTTCCACATCTCATTTGTGCCTTTCAAAGGATGTAGGATTCACTGAGCAACGAGTTGCGTTTATAATCAAAACCTGTCTACCAACGGACATGTTTTTGTTGTCAAAGTGTTTATGTAGAGTCATAGAGATGGACAGCATGGAAACAGAACCTTCATTCCAACCTGTGCAATCCTACCAGGTATCCCTAACCAATCTAATCCCACCTGCCAGCACCCGGACCATATCCCTCCAAACCCTTCCTTTTCATTTACCCATCCAAATGCCTCTAAAAAGTTGCAATTGTACCAGCCTCCATCACATCCTCTGGCAGCTCATTCCTTACACATCCCACCCTCTACGTGAAAAAGTTGCCCCTTAGGTCTCTTTTATATCTTTCCCCTCTCACCCTAAACCCTATAGTTCTGGATTCCCCAACCCCAGGGAAATGACCTTGTCTATTTAGCCTATCCATGCCCCACATAATTTTGTAAACCTCTATAACGTCACCCCGCAGCCTCCAACGCTCCAGGGAAAATAGCCCCAGCCTGTTCAGCCTCTCTTTGTAGCTCAAATCCTCCAACTCTGGCAACATTCTTGTAAAACTTTTCTGAACCCTTTCAAGTTTCACAAGGAGACTGTAATTACACTCAATATTCCAAAAGTGGCCTAACCAATGTCCTGTACAGCCGCAACATGACCTCCCAACTCCTGTATCCAATAAAGGAAACCATACCAAACGCCTTCTTCACTATCCTATTACCTGTGACTCCACTTTCAAGGAGCTATGAACCTGCACTCCAAGGACTCTTTATTCAGCAACACTCCCTAGGACCGTACCATTAAATGTAGACGTCCTGCTAAGATTGCTGTCCCAAAATGCAGCACCTCACATTTATCTGACTTAAACTCCATCTGCCACGTTTCAGCCCATTGGCCCATCAGGTCCAGATCCTGTTGTAATCAGAGGTAACCCTCTTCGCTGTCCACGACACCTCCAATTTTGTGTCATCTGCAAACTTACCAACTGTACCTCTTATCCTCGCATTGAAATAATTTATGTAAATGACAAAACGGAGAGGACCCAGCACCGATCCTTGTAGCACTCCACTGGTCACAGGCCTCCAGTCTGAAAAACAACCCTGCACCACCACCCGCTGTCTTCTACCTTTGAGCCAGTTCTGAATCCAATTGGCTACTTCTCCCTGTATTCCATGAGATCTAACCTTGCCAATCAGTTTCCATGGGGACTCGAGTCGAACGTTTAACTGAAGTCCATATAGATCACATCTACTGCTCAGCCCTCAGCAATCTTCTTTGTTAATTCTTCAAAAAACTCAAGCTAGTTTGTGAGACATGATTCCCCAAGCCCAAAGCCATGTTGACAATCCCAAATCAGTCCTTGCCTTTCCAAATACATGTATATCCTGTCCCACAGGATTCACTTTAACAACTTGCCAACCACCGAGGTTAGGCTCAGAGCCAGTCTCAATCCACTTTTCCTAAATATTAGCTCCATGGACGATTACGCGGGGGAATTAGGTTACAGTAAAGCCATTGAATGTCAGTGGGATATGATTAGGTTCTCATTCTTCAGAGTTATCATTACTCTATTTCGTCCTTTGTGGACCAATCTGATTCCAGTCGCAAGCTGATTTCAAGTTCCAATTCCCGTCTGTGCTTGAAATTTCAACCGTTGCCTCACAGAAATGTCTCTACCTGCCTTAATAATATGAAAGCACGCTGCAGTAGACGGCAGTAATTTCCGTGGATACTGCCAACACTGGAGAAAATGGAGCTTCGTGGAATTATTGTTTAGGCTGGGATTATTCTCCTTGAAACAAAGGAGGCGGAGGGGAACTCTATAATCACATAATAACATTTATAAACGTTCAATATTCGTGGGATCTGGACAAGGTAGATACAGGAATGTGGTGTACCCTCTGTTATGAAGTGAGCACGAGAGGACATGAACTCAGAATTAGTTATTGCCTATTTAATTCAGAAATGAGGAGTATTTTTTTTTCTCGGGGGCCAGTGAATAGGTGGAGCTCTGTACCGTAATCGTTGTTGAGGCTGAGGTGTAGTGTATCTTCATCTGATTCCTGAAGAAAGGCTTATTCCCAAAACGTCGATTCTCCTGCTCGTTTGATGCTGCCTGACCTGCTGCGCTTTTCCAGCAACACATTTTAAAGTTCTGATCTCCAGCATCTGCAGTCCTCACTTTCTCATATTTTCAAACTGTGCCAGATAGATATTTAAGCAGAAAGACGATGAAGATCTGTCGAGGAGCATGGAGTTGAGGATTATCAGATCAGCCATGAATTCATTGAATAGTGGAGCAGACTCGATGGTCTGAATGGCAGACTTCAAATCCTACATCATTTAGTCTAACGCATTATTTTATTCATAAATTTAGAATTCTGAGGTGATAGGATGCAGTGATAGAAAAGCTTTCTCAACCTGATCAGACAGATCAGGCGCTAGGCTCATAAGCTCATAAACAAGAAATGTGCTGTGGCCTGGAGACAACAAATGGTACTGGGCACACCACAGATGTGTATGTGCCCAAGGTGTGTTTGCTAATAAAATAGGCAGATCTAATGCTGTTGGCAACTTGGTAATAACGGTGGATGATGGATCGTGGTACGATTCATACAGGAATTGTTTATGAAAGAATGAAAAGCTTTTCTTCATTGGAGAAGTGTTCTGTGGTCCCAATTCCAATTGACTGTTTGAAATACTGATCAGACCTTTGTGTGGAGTGTTACATCAAAATACTCATTCACAGTTCCAATGGATAACCTATTGCTCTCAATCTCTCCTTATTTGTTTCACTTTCATTCGATGTAAATCCAGAGAAAGTCAAGATGGAATGAAAGGATGAATGAAATGTTGCACTCCATTTTATTATCCCAATTTAACTTACAACAGAATCAAATTGCTTTATTTCTACCTTGATGTGGTATCGAAATATCACAAATCTCCGGTGCAATGAAGAGCAAGAGCAAGAATCTCTAGCCAGTGTATACTAAAGATGCGAGGCACAAAGGGAAACCACAGCTGCGTTTGATAGAAGTAACAGCCAGAGTAGGATTCAAATTCACACATGCACAATGTAAGAACAACCCGTCGCCTTAACCTCTGGGCCACTTCAGCCCATGCCAGAGGGGGTCACATGTGACCACATCAAGATTACATATGGTGCACCTAGGGGACATAAATTCCCTGAACGGTATCAAATCCACAACATTATGTTTCTGCTTTCAGCGAAATAATAATACCAGCAAAATCCAAGAAATTGACATCGTCATTGGAAGGAATCCCTGTCCTTGATTCATTCCGATGCGGAACTGTCTCAGAATGAACCAGTGAATAAGAAATTCCCGTCATATTCACACGCAAATTTAGTCTTGATGCATACTTTCTTCAGACAGTTTCTCTCTCACGTGAAGAAGTAGATATGGAGAGAGAAGTGAAGGTGATGTATTAGCTCGATGGTCTTTCTCATATGGCTGAACCTGAACTGGGTAAAATTCCCGGAAATGCAGTTTTGTTCGTTTCATTTTATTAATTTTGCTGCAACCTCACTCTGTTCATTGCAATGATCGGAAGTGAATTGGATTTATATCATTGGAACGTTGAATGTTGCATTCAATTTTGCTCCGAATATATTTCAGCTTAAAGGAAATATTGATGAGAAAAACAGTAGGTTGAACTACAAAACAAGGTATCAATTTTGATGCTCTGTTACTTTGGCAGATGTCAGTGGTTATCAAATGAACCCAACATCATGGCTATTGTCCTCCCATCTTTCATTAAAGCAGAAAATCGATCTTCAAGAGACGGGTCACTTCCTGTTCATTATGGAAGATCTTTCCTTGACAATATACAAAATCTGCTCTGTTCCATTTATAATGCTTCATGTGGAATATTAATTGAAATCTTTCAAAACTCGGAGGTTTTTTTGCTGAACCTTATTCAGCTGCATACGTTTCCGATATTTCTTTACATTTAAAGTCATCCAAATTAGACATTGTTTCATCGCACCTTCCATCCCCCACACCCCACTTTTACACTTTTACCTGGCCACAGGCTGTCTCTCCCCTGGTGAAACTCACTGCTTGTGAGTTTTGGAGGGAGTAAATAGGTGGAAAATTCTCTCATTCAAGTAATTAAATTTCTGAAGATCAGGCTTTCAGAACCATTGATGTCGGACAAAGAAATGATGGGAGCGCTGCTTGTGTGTCTCGAAGTGTGCCTTTCCAAATATTTTGGAAACCGATTCTCTGAGTGACAGAAATTCTGTTCCCATCATTTCAAGACGAGAGGGCAGATGTTTAAGATGAAAAGAGAGACCGTTTTAAAAAAAAGACATGTGAGGGTTTTTTTTCGAGAAGGTGTTTTACATGTGCAATTAACATGCTGAGGAAGTGATGGATGAGGGTACATTTACAACATTTGCAGGACAATTGGATCCAAACATGAATGGGAAAGTGGGATATTTAAAATAAATTTATTCATGCCGAGTACATCAGTTATTTCCCAGAGGGCAGTTAAGAGTCAACCACGATATTATCCATCTGGAGTCTCATATAGGGCAGAGCAGATGAATATGACAGTGTGCTTCCCGAACTGGTGTGAGTGAATCAGATGGGATTTTCCACTCGACTGATTCAGGTCATCACAAGACTCTTAAATTCCAGGTGCTTTTTGAATTCAAACTCCATCATCTGTCATGCCAGGACCTGAACCCTTTATTCCGAAAATATTACCTGGGATTTTGGATTAGCATCGTAGTAATAAAACGACAAGGGCATTATAACCACTTAGCGGGTACAGGAGGAGGCAGATGGGACTAGATTAGTTTGGCAGTGTGTTCAGCATGGATTGGTTGGACTGACAGGCCCGTTTTCATGCTGTAAGAATCTATAATTAACGATATGGAACAAATAGCTGGTTGGGATTAACAGCAGCATTGGCAGCATAACCGAACACCTGATGGAATATGTAATCCTGCTGGAGTCTCCGGAGGTTGTTTGGCTCAGTGATCCCTTCCCACTCACGGGACTGGTGAACGGTCTCTCCCAGTGTTACTGATTAAATGAGTTTACATTTCTGTGGTGAATTGAATCCACCAGTTCCCACACAGCCCTGCTTTCTCTGTGGTATCGGCGACCTTTTTCTACCCAGAGTGAACGATCCTTTCAAATCGTTTCCACACTGATACAAATTCCGTTTTCCATGCTGTTTCTGTGTTTTCATTCTTTCTCATTCACCCACAGGGTGTGAGTATCACTGGTCAGCACAACATTTGTTCTTTGCCCCTCGTTCGTTGCTGTCTGGCTACACCACACACCCGGGTGCGATCCCAGCCTCGGGTGTCTGTCTGTGGGCAGTCTGCACATTCTCTGTGTGTTTGCGTTTTATTTCTCCCTCAGACAAAAATATGCCAGTTTCAGGGATCAACAATGGGAAATGCAGGTTTATGGGATAGGGAATACCATGGGATCAGGTGGGATGCACTTTGGATGGACTGTATTGACTGGAATTTCGACTAGCCTGCTTCCCCACATGATGGGGATTTTTGAATTAAGGGTCAGCTCATGTTTTTCTGGTCCTGCATTCCAGGTCTCATTTGTCGAACGTAAACATCACCCTTTCCGTTTTCCAGTCACCAAGGATGACAAGTTTAAAATATCACCGCAACACCACCTTCTCCAGGTTGAAATATTTACTGTGTGGAGGAAACTCATATCGCCAGTGTTGGAAACGCAGATCCAGATAGTAAACTCATCTTTTAAATCCACCACTGCAAAATTAAGGGCTCAACACGCTCCAGTTGTGCCACTCGGCTGTCTTAGCAAGATGCACTGCAGATCGCTACGATAGTATAAACGGGGACAACCATCCCCTTGCTTAGGAGCACACTCAACCTCGGAATTTCTTGCGCCTCTATACCATCATAGAAGGACCGCACTCTCACCTGTTGTATCACTGGAGCCAGAGAGTCATCCCACGCACTCATTTCCATCCCTATTTCCAGTTGGATCTTGGCGGCTGTGCCACAGTTTCTCTGATTCCGAGACTGTGAGCTGGGAATATGTGTGATTATCTGCTAAACTGGTCATTGCCTTGAGGAAACTGGTGAAGTCGCCAATGTTAAGCCAAAATGCTATTGATGAATACATTTCAACAATATCCTGTACTGTCCCACGAGTCTTTGATGTTTTGTCGAAATCTGTCAATCTCATCTTTCAAAATTCTCATTCAAGGGATCTCCACAGCCTCTGAGGACATCGAACTGAAAGATTCAGTTCATTCTCAGTTCCCACATGTCTGTCACTGTTTGCTGAGTACGGATATTGTACATTTGCTGGTCTTCCGAACATTTCCTCTGCTAATATACTTACTGCTGCTTGCAAGCATCCTGTTCTGTGGTTGCTGTGATCGTGGTTGTCGGTATTTTGCATTGTGACCACAGCATCCTCGATTTGAAACCAAATCACGGCACTAAGTGTTCTCTCCGTTGTCCTTTTTGTGACACCTCTAAGAAATTAATTGTTTAACCTTCAAATTCCGCTTCTCACAACTCTGCATTTCATATATCAGGATTCAAACACACCCCTAGTCGGAGATTTCTCTCCTTCCCTCGATGATTAATGGTCCTTTCCGTCCAACCTCCCATTTCTCTGAGGCAATGCGCAATCTATCACTCTCTTTCACGTTCATACTGTTCTGTCTTTGCTTCTGCTGCGGTCACTGTTGTTGGGTGAACGTGCCCCAATACCACAATCGGAACCTCCAGACAAGTCCACCCATTTGGATAACGTGGTTGTGAAATCAATCCCCATGTAGCAGCTTTTACTGACATAGGCCAGAGACAATTGGAGCGTCAGGCTCATGGAAAAGACCCAGGGCAGTTTGGGTGAAATGACATTTTATTGGAAAAGATCAGCTTTTGTGGCTTTCTGCGTTGATCTTATGGTAATTTCATAGGACTGATAATCCAGAGATCGAGGTAATAGTCTGGGTACTCGGGCTTGAGTCCCACTATGTCATTATTGTCAAATTTGGATTCAATAAATATCTGCAATGAAGAATCTAATGACAACTATCGATCCATTGACAATTAATGAAATAAATATGTTTCACTGATGCCATTTCGGAATGGAATTTGCTATCCTTAATTGGTCTGGGCAGCATGTGACTTCAGACTCATAGCCATATGCTTGAGTCTCAACTGCCCTCTAGGCAATTCGGAATGGGTTATAAATTCTGCCTAGCCAGAATCGCCTTCGTGCTAATCCAGAAATTTTAAAACAAGTGCTCATTAGGCTCAAGCAAGAGTGTTGTGTGCAGTTTTGCAAGTCACATTATGGCAGGGATGTGATCACGTTGAGAAAATTTCAGGAGATATTTACCGGGATATTGTTTGGGCTGAGGAGTGTCAGTTAGGAAGAAAGACAGGACAGTGTGGAGTGTTTGTCGCAGTGCAAAAGAGATGTAGAGAAGACATGATTGAATTACGGTATGGACAGGGTTGACTGAACGAGTTTTCCATTGATGGAGGGATCGATCAGCAGGGGCCAGATATTTAAGGAGAAAGACAGAATGGTTTGAGAAGGTGTGCGGAAAAGGTTTATCAGCCAGCTTGAGGTTGGAATTTGGAATACACTGTCTGTAATGTTCAGTAAGGCAGAAACCCTAATGACCTGAATAAATATTCAGAAGTCCGTTTTTGATGCCAAAACATATAAGGCTGGGATAAGCATTATGAAATAAGATTTAGTTCATTAAGCAGTTATTTTGGACAAGTGTGGCCACAATTGGCTGAAAGGCCTTCTTTGAAACTCTTGTCCTCGGTAGTATAATGGTTAGTGTCCCCGCCTGTCACAGGGCTCATTTCTCCGCTGGGGACAGTGTAAATGTTTTAAAACTGTCGCTCCATTCTTAAGTGCGGGGATTGATACCTGTCCTTTCATTCTCGATGGGGCATGTCACAGGAAGGACAGTGCTGCCTGAATCAAGGTGGGGAAGGGCTGCAGCTCCCAGGGAGGCAGAGTGTCCGTGAACGTGCAAACACGTGACTTCTTCAAGCTGCATCTTGGTACTGTGTTGGAAGGAAAATCATTTGACAGATTTGGTCCGGATTGAAATGTTTACTGGAAGCACGGAAGTGAGGAGAAAACAGCATAAAAGCATTCAAACCTGAGTGCAGAAACACTTCCCGCAGCACGAATGAAATTGTAAACGACAGGGTCGTGTTTCGATGCATTGAATTTGGATTGATTTGCTTTGATGAGGCTGAGTTACCAGGGTATAAAGTTATTAAAAATGATACAGCAGTTGCTCACTATGATGGAACATTGGCTCAGTAATTCGCACTGCTGTTCGGTCGGAGGCTTAGGTTGATTGGCAAAGTTAAATTGCCCTCTCATGTCCAGGGACTGAATGAAAAATGTTAAGAGTGAATTGACCATGGGTTACGCGGGGACAAGGTCAGAAGTCACTGAACGCCAGGTTATAGTCCAACAGGTTTATTTGAAATCGTCAGGTGAAATATACGTTAATAGGGAGGAGAGCTAGGTCTGGGTGAGATGCTCTTCAGAGTGTCGACACCGACTCGATTGACTAAAATGCCCTTTCTGCACTGTAGGATTCTGTGATTCTATCGGAGAGGATAATGGCGGTATTTCCTGGGGTGGAAAGTCATGAGAGACGATGCTGATGGGGTTTACTGAGGATGAGATTTTATTCACTTGTTGTCTTGGAAAATTTAGAACAGTTATCTCTTAACGAAGAAAAATTTAACAGGGCTTTATCATGTTATGAAATATTTGGACAGAGTAAATAGCTGGAAAATTCCCTGTTTCAAGTAAGTAAACATCTCGACGTCGGGCATTCAAAACCTTTCATGAAACCTTTGAAGGACAAAGAAATGATGAGAGCAGAATCGCTGTCACTCCGAGAATCTGTTTTTTAAAACAATATTTGGAAAGGCGCATTTGGTGACATACAAGGAATAAATTTGAAAAGGAGAGAGACAGCACGTGGCTAGACAAAGGTGTTGGGATGGGATGTAGTCGCGCAGAATTTGTGGGGAAACAATGTCTAAGTTGGTTGACTTTAAATGTAAAGACGTTTCGTGAACGTGTGCAGCTGAATAAAATTCGTTTCCAAAAACTCTGGATTGGGAAAGATTTGGCATAATATTTCAGCTAAAGCATTGCAAATGGAACTGAGTAAACCATTCTTATTGTGAAGGGAAGATATTATATCATGAAAAGGAATCGAACAGTTGCTTGGAGATCGACTCCGTGCTTTAATCACATGCGTTAAAGATGTGAGGACAAACACCATGATGTTTGGTCCATTTAATACTCGGTGAAATCTGCAAAAGCAACGAGCAACAAAACTGGTGGGTTTTCTTTTGCACTTTAACCCTCTCCTTTTCTAAGCGGTATTTTCCTGAAGCTGAAATAAAGTCGGAGCAAATTTGAATACAACATTAATCATTCCAATGAGATAAATCTAATTCATTTCTGATTATTGCAATGAACGTTGAGGTTGCAGCAAAAGTAAAATGAAACGAACAAAACGGCGTTTCTTGCGATTTAATTCAATTCAGTCCATTTGAGAAAGGTCATTGAGCCACAATATCGCCTTCATTTCCCTCTCCATGGCTGCTTCTTCACGTGAGAGAGAAAGTGACTGGAGAAATTATGAGTCAAAAATAGGTGTGTATATGACGGAAAATTCTTGTTCTCTGTTTCACTCTGACAGAGGTCTGACTCAGAATGTATCAGTGACAGCTATTCATTCTGACGAGCATGGCTATTTATTGGAATTGGCTGTTATTATCATTCTGGTGAAAGCAGAAACACAATGGTGTGGATTTGATTCCACTCTGGAAATTTCTCATCCATGACGTTCACAGCATGCAAACGAGATGAGCTCACATGTCACCCCTCTACAAAATGTGCAGAGGAGACTGAGAGATTATGGTGGTGGGTTATTATACTGCTGAGCTCCACATTCACGGGTTCGAGTCACACTCTGGTTGCTGACTTCACAAACCGCTTCAGCAGTTTTTCTTTGCACCTCTGGTATACACTGGTTCGTGGATCTTGTTCTTGCCGTTCACTGCACGGGAAATTCACGAATAATCGATGCCACATGAAAGTCGAAGTCAAGAGTGAGAGCAGTCATTCTATTCAATTTTCGATTAAATTGGTGTAATGAGAAGGAACGCATTTTTCTTTCCGCCCCACATTCCATCTTGTCTTTCTATGAATTTTCATTGAAAGAAAGAGAAACAATTAACAAGAGATCGGAAGCACAAGTTTTTCAAGTGGGGTTGAACATGAGTATTTTAAACTAACACTTCACACAATGATCCGATTAGTATTTCAAACAGTCATTCGGAATTGGAACCGCAGAAAACCTCTCCAATGAAACGAACCTTTCATTCTTTCACAAATTTCTGCTGTGTGTGAATCATACAACGATCCATTATCCAGCGTGATCACTGACTTGCCAACTGTCTAAGGTGTACCAACTTTCTTCAGCAATCACAGCTTCTGTACACAGCCACCTGCGCTGTGCCCAGTGTTATTTGTTGCCCCCAGGTCACAGGACATTTCTTTTTGCTGAGTGTATGAGCCTTGTTCCTGATATGTCTGATCTGTTTAATAAACATTTTCTATCACTTCATCCCATCCCCTCACAATTCTGAACTTACGAATAAAATAAGGCGTTAGACCAAATGTTAAACAAGTGGAAGTTTGCCATTCAGCCCATGGAGACTGCCCCACCATTCAAAGAACTCATGGTTGATCTGATTCTGTTTAACTCTTTTCTGCTCACTTACCTCGAAAAAATTCCATCATCTTTCTGATTAACTATCTGGCATAGTTTCACAATACCCAACAACAGACTCTCAGCAGCGGTTGCTGGAAATTGCCACAGATCTTTTGGACAGCGAGCAAAGAAATTACTCCCCATTTCTGAATTAAATAGGCAATATCTAATTCTGAGATTATGTCCTCTGGTGCTCTCCTCACAGCATAGGTCAAACCACCTGCCCGTATCTACCCTGTCAAGGTTCCTCGAATATTGAACGTTTATAATTGGTGTTATATGATGATAGAGCTCCCCTCCACCTCCTTTGTTTCATGGAGAATAATCCCAGCCGAACCAATGATTTCACGAAACTCCATTTTATACAGAGTTGGCAACATCCTCGTAAATCTCTGCTGTCCCCTGCAGCGTCCTTACATACTATTAAGACAGGTGGAGAAATCTCGGCGAGGAAACGGGTTCAAATTTCAGGTGCAGACGGGAATTGGAACTTGAAATCAGAAAGCGATTGGAATCGGATTGATCCACAGAAGGACCAAATACAGCAATGATAACTCTGACAAATGAGAATCTAATCATATTCGATTAGCATTCAATGGCTTCATTGTAACTGAATTCCTCCATGTAACCGTCCTGGGAGCTTGTATTTAGGAGAAATGGAACCTGATCGCCCATATAAAGAAGTTGACGACAAATAAAAAAGTCTGTCGGTCGACTTTCTTTGATTTTTAACTCAACGCTTGTCCCCATGAAGGCCACATCGTCTGCAACGCACAAATTAGATGTTTAACGGAACCCTCTCCATTTGCCGAGGTGGGTGCCGCTTCAATACCACTGAAGGAACTGGACAGTCTCCACGAAAATACAGTCACATAAATGTACATTGTTCAACACCAGAATATTTATTCCTTGAACTGCTAAGGCGCAATTGCAGCATAGAGCACCTCCTAGAAGATTCCCTGAAGTAAGTCATCCAGGTTTTGTTGACAGAACCGTCAAAGCTCAAAAACTGTACCGACTATAACGACAAGGTTGAAGATGCACTGAAACGTCACCATTTACAAATTATCCTCCCAGGTACATACCAGCATGACTTGGAGAGGAATCAGTGGTAAATTCATTGAGTTGTGAAGGGGTCTTGATGGGCAAAGAGTTATACTTCAGCCCTCCACCTTTTATTTTACAATTTTTAAAAATGTAGATTATTGCATTGACCAGACTTGTGCTCACTCCTTTAGTTATTTCCTAAACTGCCGGTTGATAAAGATCGAATATCATCCTGAGCCTGTGGTCAACAATAGAAAATATGCAAAAAGCGTCGCAAACAGCTGATCTCCCTGTCCAACAATCTTCAGAGATCTCTGAACGTTCACTCCGAGATCTCTTTTTTCCTGTCCACCATTCAGAATTCTCACTGTTATTGTTACAACTCCCTAAATTCATTACCACTTATTTGTCTGGATTCAATTCCATTCGCCGTTTTTCCCTTCCACCTGATTGATACATCGCTGCAGTCCCTGATATTATTCCTCACAGTTAACTACATGACAAATTGTTTCATTGTCTATCAACTTCTAAACATGACTCCTCCAACTAAGTTTGAATTATTGATCTACATCGGGAAACAGTGGTACTCCACTGGAAACAGGCATCCAAGCATGGTTCATTGCTGGATGTGATGAACACCTGCAATAACAGCAGAATCGGACCCTTGCTATCATTTGCAAACCTGATGGCAACTCTGCAGGTTGGTCTACTGACTGATTCCTTCTCACATGTGGAAGTGGTGAATAACCTGTCCAACTTGTGACTGAGCAAGTGCGTTTACCTGTTAGCTGCTAATTGATTCCCTTCCGACAGACGCCGCCCCCATGGACCTGACTTCATGGCGGCGTGGGTATCATTTTGTCTATTTAGTTTGGATAATCATTTGAATTTGAGTCCACGCTGAGACGATTCCCAATTTTCCACATCATCCATGTATCTTTTTTATCCTTCCTTGTTCTCCCCAGAGTGTGGCCATCATAGTCTGAACAACATTCGTTGTTCATAATTAGCTTTACTTGAACTGAGTCAGAGGGAATTTATGTGTGAACTGTACTATTGTGGGTCTGGGGTTATATGTTGGCAAGTCTCGCTAAGGATGGCAGAATTCCCTCTTGAAGGGACATGAATGAATGGGTTTTCAGGAAAGTAAAACTCTTTGTCACTCTTCCTCTGAGCTGGTTTATACTCCAGATTTTATTCATCGAATCTAATTACGAGCAGCGCAATGCTCCAGTCTCCAAGGGTTGCTAGCCCAAATATCGCCATTACATTTTCAGATGACACGAAGATTGGTGGAGTAGCAGAAAGCATAGGGGACTGTCAAAGAATGAAGGACAATGTAGATATAAAGGAGAGTTGAGCGGAGAAGAGCCAAATGGGGTTGAATCCAGGCAAATGTGAGGTGGTGCATTTTGTGAAGTCCAATTCTAGAGCCACGTATACTGTAAATGGAACAGCCTTGGTTAATGTTGATGAGCAGAGAGATCTGTGAGTTCAGGTCCTTTGTATCCTAAAGATGGCTGCACAGGTGGATCTAGTGGACAAGAAGGCATATGGCATGCTTGGTTTCATCAGACCGGGCATTCAGTAGAAGAGCTGGCAGGTCATGCTCAAATGGTACAAGATTTTGGTTCAAACGCATTTAGAATGCTGTGTATAGTTCTGGTCGCCAAATTACCAAAACGATGTGGACGTTTAGGAGAGGGTGCAGAAAAGGTTTATGAGGATGTTGCCTGGTATGGAAGATGCTCGCTCTGAAGAGAGATTGAGTAGGTTACGTTTGTTTTCATTAGAATAAACGAGATTGTGGGCGACCCGATTGACGTCGACAAAACCATGAAGGGTATAGCCAGGGTGGATAGGGATAAGCTTTTTCTCAAGGTGAAGGACTCAATAATGAGAGATGACACATTCAAGGTGAAAGGTGAAAAGTTTAAGAGAGATAATAGTTGGAAGTATTTTACACGGAGGGTGGTTGGTGCCTGGATCGTGTTGCCAGCAGAGGTAGTAGAGGCAATCATAGTAGATTCATTTCAGGTGCGGCTGGACAGATGCATGAGTAGGTGAGGTGCAGAATGATACAGATGTTTAGCAATTGGGTGATAGAGTTAGACAGTGGATTTGGATCAGCTCGGGCTTCGACGTCCAAAGTGTCTGTTCCTGGGCTGTAACTTTTCTCTGTTCTTTGTTTTTCTTTGTTCACTACACTGCCAACTTCATGCTACATTGCTGCATCTCAGGGAATGACATTGTCAATTCTAATTATCACAGAGGGAATGAGAACATGGCATGTGGCTGTGTTGGAATGAAAGTGATGTACGCTGTATTGGAGTGTTTACTGACAGCAAGAGGCTGATGTGGAGACGATGTGATCAAAAACAGGTCTTACTGTCAAAGTAACAAAACAGCGCATTGTTAAGGAAAATTTCAGAGAATGCTTTCAATTAATCGACCTCTCGCTTAAGGGAACAGCACGCTTCAGCTGAACTACTCTGCAGTACGTTTAATGCTGCTGGTGTATCTTAATAATCTAATAAACGGAGACATATATGATCTTCCTCCCCGCCTTTGACCAGGAGCACTCCCAGCTTTGCCATTTCTTGCGCCTCTGTGCCGTCAGAGAAGAAACACGTGCTCACCTTCAAATCAGTCAATCCATTTCGATACAATGGTTGTGACATCAATTCACATACAGCAGCTTTTACCACATAGACGAGAAATTATTGGAACATGAGCCTCTGGAAAAGGATACAGGGAAGCACTGAGGAAAAGAAAGTTTAGTAGGAAATACCTCTGTCTGTGGACTTTTACATCATTTATTTCACTTGCTCATTTAGCTCTATCTTGTCTATTGTGTGCAGTTCTGCAATTCTCAAGATAGCACGGATATGATAGCACTGGAAATGATGCAGGAGAAATTTACCAGATTATTGTCTGGGTAGAAGAGTTTCAGTTATGAAGAGAAATTGGATAGACTGGAGGCGTTTTTCGCAGAGCAGAAGAGATTAAGAGAAAACATGATTGAGATGTACAAAATAATCAGGAATATGGATGGCGTAGACTGAAATAAACGCTTATCTTTGATGGTGAGATCCATCACAGGGGAGGGGTAGGGTGGCATAGATTTAAGAATAGAAGAGGAAAGATTTGAGTGAATGTGCAAACAAATGATTTGAAACAGCCGTTAAATAAAATCTGGAACTCAGTGCATGCAAATATTGCAGAGGCAGAAATCCTCATAACTTTCAGAAGTATTCAGATGTGAATTTGTGATGCCATGACATACAAGGCTACAGGCCAAGTAATTTGAAAAAAAGAGTTGGGATAGTTAAGCAAATGTTAATTTCCAGTATTAACAAATAGGCTTCCACAATGCAAAGGTGTCCAATTCAGGTAAATGGCAAACAAAATCTGAATGGACTGTAAGTGCTGTAAAGAAGAGACAAAAGTCTGAATTGCAGCTCGGGGAGTACAGAATGACCATTTCCCGTCAACCGACCCTTCCTCGGAACTGTTTTGAATTCGCAATGATAACTCTGATTTCTCTCCACTGATTCTGCCTGACTCGATGAGCTTTTGAAGAAATTTCTATTTTTGTAGTTGGATCACAATTGGGGCTTTTGAAAGACACAGTGGGGGAGTGCGAATCTCTTTCATGGCACAGTTCAGATTCAACTGGCCACATGATTTCTGTTCGCACTGTGTCGAATTCCATTAACTCTGAATATATACGTTTTTCTCCTTTTTTCAGTCGTGGTTTACACATCTCTCCTGTCATGTGAATTGCAGAGCAGGACAATTGACGTTTCGGGCATAAGCCACCATAAAACCGTTCCCACATGACGCCTGGAAGATGAACGCCTCATATTCTGCCTTCGGACCCTGCAACCACACGGGAAAATTTTGGATTTCAGCGGCTTCCTCATTTCCTCTCCCCCCACATTATCACAGTCTGAAACATCCAACTCAGCACCACCCTCTGGACCCATTCGTCTCTCCTCCTCTGACTTATCACCTTCTACCTGCCTCCATCCACCATTCGCTTTCCCAGCTTCCACCCAACCCCAACCCCCTCCCATTTACCTCTCAGTCCAGACCCAGAAGACTCATTTCTGATGAAAGACTTATGCCAGAAACGTTGATTCTCCCGTTCCTCGGATGCTGCCTGCCCTGCTGTTCTTTTCCAGCATGACAGTATCGCCATGGCGAAGATAGACGAGCTCAGCTCAGGCTCTTTATCTGAGATTGGAGAAGGCTGAGTGAGGAAGTGATTAAGGTGCACATTAAGGGGATTGGTATGTGTGATAGGAACAAACTTCTAATGGGAAGAGTTAACAACCAGGGATCTCCGTTAAACACAAGGAGAGGGTGCTCAGACGAGATTTAGGAAGAACGTTTTCAATCTGAGAGTGTTGTTTGTTTGGAATTCACTGTTTGAACGTGTGGTAAAGCTATGAGTCATCAAAATATTTCAGGGTTATTTAGCCGAATACTTGAAAAGTTAGAGCACACATGGATAAAGACCAGGTACTGGAAAGTGGGGTGAAGAAAAACAGATGCCTGATGAAAAATTTGAACACTGTACAGAAAATACAGAGCATGAAAACATGGGGAGGGTAAAGGCATGGAAACTACTTGCGGTCTGTTACAAAGGGTCCGCTGAATGCTACACTCGTCAAAAGGTTACTGGGGCAGGATTGGGCCGCTGTTGCAGGATGGGATAAGAATAGTGGAATGCTCCGACATCAATTAGCAGCGTCAGAGTGTGCTGAAAATTTACTATGGCAGGCTGAGATAATAACAATTAGTTAAGTCAGACTCGCCTACTAAATATCATCATGGCAGGCTGGGATAAGTCGTGACAATAACTACGAAGAACATGAATTTAAATAATTAATTGATAGTGGAGTCAGCCTACTTGAGACGCTTGTAGTAGGCTATGACATTATATATGTGATCAGTGGATTGGAGGGAGAGTAAAACATTGTGATAGATGGGGTAGCTGAATATCAAATCATGACATGTTAGTCTGGGATGGAAGATCATTGTAGTACCGGTGGCAGTAGAATACCTAATAGTGACAGTAGAATAATATTAAGTAGAATTAGAAAAAAAAAACCTAGTGATAGAAGTAGAACCACAATTGGAGCTAACACCATTGGTTTATTGTGTAGCTGGAGTGGTGTAATTCTGACTAACACAGTTGGGCATTCTGATAAACTAACAAAACATGATTAAAGAAAAGGTATGAATTGATGGAGTTTAATTCAGGTAAATGCGAGCTGCTGAATTTTTACAAAGCAAATCTTAGCAGGACTTATATACTTAATGGTAATGTCCTAGGCAGTGTTGCTGAACAAAGAGACCTTGGAGTGCAGATTCATGGCTCCTTGATAGTGGATTCGCAGGTAGATAGGATAGTGAAGAAGGCGTTTGGTATGCGTTCCTTTATTGGTCAGAGTATTGAGTAAAGGAGTTAGGAGGTCATTTTGCAACTGTACAAGACATTGGTTAGGCCACTGTTGGAATATTGTGTGCAATTCTGGTCTCCTTCTTCTCGGAAAGATGTTGTGAAACTTGACAGGTTTCAGAAAAGATTGACAAGAATGTTGCCAGATTTGGAGGATTTGAGCTATAGGGAGAGGCTGAACAGGCTGGGGCTGTTTTTCCTGAAGCGTCGAAGGCTGATGGGTGACCTTATAGGGGTTTACAAAATTATGAGGAGCATGGATAGGGTAAATAGACAGTCTTTTCCCTGGGGTCATGGAGTCCTGAACTAGAGGGCATAGGTTTAGGGTGAGATGAAACATGTAAAAGATACCTAAGGGGCAACCTTTTCACGCAGAGGATGGTACTTGTATGGAATGAGCTGCCAGAGGATTTGGTGGAGGCTGGTACAATTGCAAAATTTAGGAGGCATTTGGATGGGTATATGAATAGGAAGGGTATGGAGTGATATGGTCTGGGTGCTGGCAGGTGGGACGAGATTGAGTTGACAGAAGGGCCTGTTTCCAAGCTGTACATCTCAATGACTCTATGATTCTATGCCATGGACACTGAGGTTCGGGGGCATTTAACAATTTGCTTTCTGAATGTCACGATTTTTGTTTGCACATAAAAGATCTACTTTTTGAAACACTCTCCGCATCTCCTGATGTTTGACGACATTTTGTCCATGACAACGGCAACTTTGGGTGCAGTAAAATTGTGGCGAGCGCAGCTCTGTGGCGAAATGAAAAGCGTGTTAGATTTCTACAACATTGGGAAATTTGCTGTTCAATGTTTGGGTTTGAACTGCGTCAGAATTGCAGTTTAGTTCAATTTTCACCCGAATCATTGATTCATCGCCAATTCCTGTCGCCTGGAGTTTTTGTACCTGCTACTGACCAGAGGAAATTCCTGACATTCTTGGTTGTAAGTTTTCATGGAATCAGATCATTTGAAAGATGATCAGACCAGAATCTGATGCTCACCCGCAAAACCTGCAAATTTCATTCAGAAACCCACTGTCTGTAAACACATTTCCCTCCCAAAGTTGTACAGAAACTTTCGATTTCTTAAATGTCTTTATCCCGTTGTGTGACAGGTTGTTGTGGATGCGTTGGTGAAAGACATTGACCTGTTTGATCAGCCATGATGATATCAAACGGCGCTTAGGACACGTGTTTGGAATAGCCTCCTTCTGTTCCTCTCTTTGTGTGCCGGTTGTTAGAGAGGGTTTTCAACAATAAGCTGATGAGGGCCATGTGAATCGACACGACGGAATATCAAAGTCCTCCCTTTACCCCACTGCTCTCACAGCCAGTGTGGACAGCTCCTATTGCAGCTTTAGATCAGATAGTGAAGGATTCTCTCAGGCGCTCTGTTAGTCTGCAAGCTCCTTCACACAGGCTTCCAACTGGGTACACGGAGCAAGCAAAACTGTGCATATTGGGATTCACGGACACATTTCCACTGTGCTGGGCTCAAGTTGGATAACATGAATTTCTGACATGCTGAGTCTTTCTGCGCATTCATCCTACTTTACAATTTAAATTGTAATTTAGTTTATTCTTGCATACCATTCTTACATATTCAATATTCATGGGAACTGTACAACGTGTTCTTGGATGTAGGAATGGTGAAGATTATTGATGAATGTGATAAGTTTCCTGTTACCTGTATGAACTTTCAGGAGTAAATTGGTGAAGTTTCATTAATTCGAATTCTGTGCCGATTGAAGCTGATAGAAAAAAATGCCCTGCGACAGCGGCAATGTAACATTGTTTGTTAACAAGGCAGGAAGCAACTGAAACCAATTTTACAATGTAGTCTATTTTTCACATTTTTGTGTCCCTTTTGTATTGTTTTCGTGAACCTGATGCTTCAGTAATCATAGTTTCATGTCAGTTTCCCCTTGCCGGCATTAGCTTTACTTTCAGAACCAGATGATTCAGGAAAATGAAGAAGGGTGAGTGACTGATGTATCAGTGGGACAGCACATCACCACCAACGATCCCACAGTGTTGTGGTTCAATGGTTAATACTGCTGCCTCAACAGGTTCGATTCCAGCCTCAGTCGGCTATCTGTGTAGAGTTTGCATATTCTCCCTGAGACTGCGTGGGTTTCCTCTGGGTGTTCCAGTTTCCTCTCACAGTCCAACTATGCAGGTCAGGTGAGTTGGCCATTCTAAATTGCATTGGTCAGAGGGAAAATGGTTCTGATTGAGTTACTCTTCGGAGGGTTGGTGTGGACTTGTTGTTCCGAAGGGCTTGTTTACATACTGAAGGGAATCTAATCATCACAGCAGAAGTAGAGCAGTTGAGTTAAATTTCTCCAGGTACATGCCAGTCACGTGACCAATTCGCTGTCTGCAGCTCCAGTCGCGCAATTGGTCAGCGTCTCCTACTTCAAGGTGTGTAAAATGCCAACGTTCAATGCTCATCTAAAGATGCTGTTACTGACATTGACCCGGGATTATTGAAGCATTACACTGAAACGCAGTTGAAAACAATGTTGATTAAAGTAGCATTTATTTGAAAACTCCAGTTTCTGACGTGGGGAAATAATTTGTCTTTAGGAAACATGCCAATTATTAAACGGAAATCTGCAAATATTCCCCAGGTGAATATCCATCTCTGGATAGAGAAACAGAGGTTAAGTTTCAGCTTGAGGACCTTCCTCAAATCGCTGACCCAGCACAGGATTACATCCTGGGAAAGTCTGTTTAACTCGTTTCATATCATTCCATTTCCTGCGATCTGCACAGCTCAATAAACCAATCGAAAGTATTAGATTTATCACATTGTGGAGTTTGAATGTTGTCAATAAAGCTGGTAAAGGATCTGGACAAGTGGTTTTGGTGTTGGGAGAAACAGGATGTCAAACTGGAATAAGGTTCAGTCTTGTCGCAGGATTTTCCAAACGGAGATCAAAGAGTATTAAATAGACTCACTCCACTTTCGGTTGTTTGTGACCACATGTTCAAGGAAACAGCTGGCAATTATAATTATGTTTTCCATCGACAGGCCAAATCTTGGTCACTAGAGGCACCACAGTATTACAGATCAGGTGAGCAGGGGAGATGTTGATCTTTGTGGAAACCTGAGACAGCGAGGGAATTCATCCACGCTGATTGTCTCACTTTTCCCATAAAACAGTTAATCAGTGGACTGAGCTAACCGGCTTCTATTCAGTGCAGCGTTAAACCAAACAGCTCAGTGCATTTACATTATGTAATATTTCATGTGGACGGAGCGGTGCACCTTCCAACTCCACCAGCTCCTCTTATACATAACATTTTCAGTTGCAGATTTTTGCAATTTCTTTCCTATGAATGTTAACCAATTTGACAGTGTTTCCCATTTGCATCCCCATCCAGGCAGGCCAGAATCCCCGTCGCTGTTAAATTTACTCCTTGTGTGCCTGCACGCGCTTTTTAAATATTTTGGAATCAGCTCCTAAAATGTTTTTATTTCTGAAAATTCATCTCAGAATTCAATAACTCTCAAAATAAAAAATGCCTACTCCAAACTTATTCATCGTGCCCTGTTGGGTTTGAAACTCTTCCTCTAGTTTCCACTCACCTAAACGAGGGATTTTCACTTGTATTTACTCTTAACAACTTCACATCACCTGGATAACCTGTCTTCGAACATAACTAAGTATTTCCCGCATTAATCTTTATCTATCCCATCATCCCATTAAACCTCTTCGTTTCTTTTCTTCGTGGCTTTATCTCCCAGTAAACCTCATTTCCATCGCTTCTACCGACATGGTATCGAGTGAACTCTAGCCATGTCATTCCTAACATCTTTATCTTCCAGTAAACGCCGCCATTGTCATTCATCATGTTTTTATATCGCAGTAAATTTCGACCTGAGAAAGGATGCTGGGTCCAATTCAATGCATGAAAACTCACCACTAAACTGTGCAAACTTATTACTGACACAGGAAAGGTGGAAGCAGTTTCAGTTACAGTGGAATCGATCGGCTGAAACAGCATCGGTTCAAATCCCAGTCACATACATGGCTGTTATTCTTATAGTTATTTTTTTCTCTACGTGTGCTGAAGTAACACAGTGAGGGATCAATTACAATTGCCAGACATACATGAGGGGGCGAAAGAAATGCTGAAGTTGTGAGATCAGAGCAGTTTGTATTGACATACACCATTCACTGTTCGAATCTCAGACTCAGGAATTATTCAGAGAACGATATTCAGCGAAATCTGAGCAGGGATGCTTACCCCATGACGAAACACCAGTTAGTGCGGTTACTCTGTTGTTTACCTCATTTGTGTGTTTTGCCTCATTGAGGATTGTGAAGTTGTCCCCTTTGTACAAAAGTTCCGTGCTTTTGCACCATTATACAAAAGATGCAGTACAATAACACCCAACACTGATTCAATCGACTTGTACAGATATTGACCCCTAAAAACAGCACTTACGCAATCTCCTCGAGTCTGGAAAATAATTTGCAACATTCTCGCTCTTACGGCTCATTTCATTCTATCGACTTCTCTTCTTCACGGATTCCGATTCAGCAGGTCTTGTCACTGCATCATTTCTTTGTGTGTTCAGATCATGTGAGCAGAATATCACGGTGGAGTGCCCTGGGTCCATAACACAGAAGCCAAACCAAACTCGTGGAACCGTATTCTGCTCTTAATCATTTCATGAACACCAAGAAGAAATATCTAAGCTCTTCAAAATTTATTAAACTGTTTTTCAGAAGCAACATAAACAATTCGAGGTTTCTGCTTTTGGTGTCACACGGACAAAGATTGTAAATGCTGGAAAAAGTTGAGACTGTCCGCTCACCAACATCCAGGTTGAGAATGACAATCCTCAATGAGCAACATTCTCCCCAGGAGGTGTTAAGATTTTGGTCTGAATCGAATTCTTCTAAAAAGAATAATCTTTTTATCCATTAATTTCAGATTTATGGGCCCACCAGTCTCCCGCTGGCCCTCTGTGTTCGCGCTGACCACCGCAGTTTCCCGCAGTCTACAACTTTTTGTTGCATGTACCTTCGAGGATGACATTAAAAAAATTCACTGTTACTGTGTGATACTCCACCAATCGAGACAGCTCTTCCAATGGAGGCAGCTCAGTCCGCTGGGATGGGATTGAACAGCACAGTCGCGCGTGGGGAAATTCTACAGATACAGTGAATCAGATACAGTGCACTTTATCATTCAGATCATACCAGAGTGAGAGCGCTCAAAAGGCCAATTGGTCACTCGTACCTGAGTCAGCTCGCGAGTGACAAAAGATGGGTTAAAGCAGAAACACTGGTAATTGGATCAGGTTCAAGTGGTTCCGTGATGTAGGAAGCAGAAAATGATGCATGTGAAGCGATTGAGATCTGTCTACAGGAGCAGCAAATATGTTGTACAGCGCAGAGGAGAGCTTTGATGTATTGAATTCTGGTTGATGGCCCGATCATGCTTGCACTAGGCCACGCTGCTATAGAAGATAATATGTCGGAATTGTGATGTCCCAGGCAAATATCACCGTTACTGCAGGAAATTCCTTTTTCCAATGTGAGGGCAGTTTGTATGTAAAACAGCTTGAAGCTTTCTCATAAATAATTCCATTTCATCTCAGTGTGTTGTGTTGTCTCCTTTCCACTTTACCTGTCATTGTGCCTGCACTGAAGTTGATTTGCTCCTTTTGCATGTCTTTTAAAGTCTGGGTGATGTGATGCAGTTGTAAACACGCATCTCCTGACAGAACTTTCCACTTCACTTCAGCCCGTCCTAACTTCGCTATCTGATACCACTCCCGTTGTTTAGGTGTTAAGCGGTCGTCTCGGATCCAATCTGCCCTCACCCAAAATAAAAGCAAAACAAAGTCACACTGTGATCACTGCAATCCAGGGGCATCTTCACTCCCAGTTCTGAGAGATAAATGGGTGGGGTGTGGGGTTGTGTCGAGGTAGCTGGGAAAGCGGTAGTTGGATGAAGGTGAGGGAGAGATGATAGGTCAGAAGGAGCAGTGATCAAATTGGTCTAGAGGGCTGTGCCAATTTGGAGGCTTGGGACTTGGGGGAAGGGAAATGAGGAAACTGTACAAATCCACACTAACACTTTGAGGTGACAGAGTCCAAAGACTGAATATGTGGCATTCCTCCTCCAGGCATTGCGTGGTTATCGTTTGGCGGTGTACGTCTTTGACGGAGTAGGAGAGGGAGTTGAATTGTTCAGTCACGGGATGGTTAAGTTAGTGGGTGCGGGTGTCCCAGAGATGTTCTCTGAAATGATCTGCAAGTAGGCGTCCTGTCTCACTGACGGAGAGGAGACCACACTGGTGCAATGCATGCAGTAGGTGACATTGGAAGCGGTGCACGTGTATTTCTAACGGATGTGGAAGGATCGCTGCGGGACTTAGATGGAGATGAGTGGAGTAGTGTGGGCGCTGGTTTTAGCCTACCTGCGGTGGCAGAGAAAGATGTGGGCTTATTGGGATCGTAGACCTGATGTAGGGTTCGTTGAGGGAATGGTCTTTTTCGGAATGGTGATAGGGGTGGGGAGGCAAATATATATCTGATAGTGGGGTCTGTTTGGAGATGGCAGAAATTGTGGAGTATGATGTGATTTATGCGGAGGATGGTGAGATGAAAGTTGAGGGCAATTCGATTCTGTCCTTGTTGAGGGGGCATGGGGATCAATGGCGGTGGTGTGTGAAGTGGAGGCGATGCACTGGAGGGCATCGTCAACCACGTGGGAAGGGAATTTGCGATTACTGAAGAAGGAGACCAACTGGGACTTTTTGAGATGGAATTGGTCATCATGGGAAAAGATATGGTGAAAGTGGAGGAATTGGGAATAAGGGATGGCGTTTTTACACGAGTTGGGGTGGGAGAAGGTGCAGTGTTGGTTGCTGTCGGAGTCGATGGGCATGCAGTGTATGTCTGTAATTAGTCATTCGCTGGACGCAGTGATGGACAGGTCTGGGCAGGGGAGGGAAGTTGCCAAGATGATCCAGGTGAAGTTGTGGTCGGGGTGAAAGGGTTGGTAACGTTGGTGAACTTTTGAACCTCCTCATGGGAGTACGAATTGACGCCAATGCATTCATCAATGTAGCAGAGGAACGAGTGGAGATTGGTGCCAGTGTAACTGCGAAAGATGGACAATTCCACACATGTGACAAACAGGCAGGCATAGCTCGGTCAGATGCGGGTTCCCATGGCTATCTCTTTGGTATGGAGGAAGTGGGAGGATTGGCAGGACAGGTTGCTGAGGTTGATGACGAGTTCAGCCATGTTGATGAGGGTGTTGATGGAAGGGTACTGGTTGGGATGGGGTGAGATGAAGAAACAGAGGACTTGGAGACTTTCGTCATGGCAGATAAATGTGTACAGGGACTGGATGTCCAAGGTGGAGATGACGCGTTGGGGGCCAGGGAAACAAATCTTTTGAAGGAGGTGAAGTGCATCGGTGGTATCACGAATGTAGGTGAGGATTTCGTGGAATGGGGAGATAGGAAGGTGTTGTGGAAGAAAGAGATGAGTCGATTCGGACAGGCGCAGGCTGAGACCACAGGTCTTAAGAAGGAGGTAGAATCAGGTTGTGCGGGTTTCATGGACAATGAGGTTGGAGGCTGTTAATGGGAGATTCCCCAGAGCTGATGAGATTGTGATGGTCTGGGAGATGATGGGAGGTGAAGCTGTGATTAGGGGCACGAGGAAGAGGTGTCAGCGAGTTGGCGCCTGGCTTCAGCAGTGTGTCTAAGACCGACTCACAAACCTCATTCCTGATGAAGGGCTTATGCCTGAAACATTGATTCTCCTGGTCCTCGGATGCTGCCTGACCTGCTGTGCTTTTCCAGCATCACACTGTCGACTAATACTTATTCTGGTTTCATTTCACACTACCAGGTCCGTGCTGTCTGTTTGCCTCCAGAAAGCACTGTTTTCATAACCTGCTGCAACATCTGCCAATCTCAAATAAAAACATATATTGTTTTAAAACCTCAGCAGAGCTGGCAGCATCTGCGCAAATGAATCATGGTGAACGTTTCAGATCCACTGGGTCCATCCCTCCATAGATGCTGCGAGACTTTCTGAACTTTTCCTTCAAACTCTGTTTTATTTTGATTTTCAACATCAGCCGTTCTTTCGTTTTTTTTCTTATTTTCTACCAATATGATTTGGCTCAAGATTATGTTAAATGTTTTGAATATGACTGCGATAGAACGGCCAGATTCCACCAGCCCGCTATTGCTCCTTGGCTCTCGTGATCAATGCATTTCCACTTGGTCACCGCGCCCTACAGCTGCACTGCATACATATTGACAAAATTATGGTACTCTCTCGGATTGGTAATCAGGAGCGAGATTGTTTGAACTGTTGAAAAAGTAAGATAAACTGAGAAAATACAGAATATTACATGGGGAGGGGAAAGAGAGAACAGTGAATGATCGTGTTCTGACAAAATTTAAATGTCATTGCTCAAGATTCAGAAAATGTTATCATTCACAAACATAGCACAATATGGAATGTAAATTTTGGTATAAGCAATGCAAGCAGATTACAAAAGCTTAGTCTGAAAGTCTTGCTGCAACTGTTTTGGTTTTAATGAACGCACACATGGAGTTCAGTGTTGTAATGATGCCCTAAACTGGAGAAGGAAATCCTTGCCTTCGAGGATACGTGGGGAATGTTCACTGATTCATCCCAGTAATGGCAGCACTGACCTCTGCAAGCATATGAGTACAATTATTCAATGCTCCATGGAGTTTCGAATAAGACGTGAAGGGAATGTCTCCATTCACAAATTAATCATTCAGTAGAACTCAATACAAGGACACATGAAGTGATGAAAAAAGTGGGCAAGAACACAGAAACATGATACACAATAGCTATGATAATTACTATGTGGAAAGTGTTGAACTCAGATCCATGGTGGCCTTTGGTAATGATATTTACTGTCCAGAACCAGTCTACACTGGAATGACTATAGCCCTACTATGATGTATTTGAACTTCAGTTACCTTTATAAATAGCTGAGACTCACGCAGGTCATGGAGATTTAGAGAAATCATATTTAAAAAGCAAAGACTTCATCGCATAACTGTGAAATCTTTTGGGCACCCACAGTGGGAGCTTTGTGTGTAATCCTTGACCTCATTCTCCACCAAAGACATGTGAAGAATTTAGAAAGGGCACAGATGCTGCTTCCTGGATAGCAAGATATTAAGAATCCCAGGGACGCGGTTTACTGAGACATAAAATCATTGGCATGATAAAGAGAATGAAGAAGTTTATTCACGAGATGTGGAAATGCTCGACCAGAAACACGCAAGTTTAAACAGAAATAAAAGAGATTTTCACATAATCTGATGTTTGACGTGATGAAATCGTGGAAGTTCCCTCTTTCGAGTGAATCAACAACTTCACTTAGAGCTTCAAAACCGTTAGTGAATGATTGAGAAAAGATTGGATGAGAGTTTCTTCCACTCAATAAAGTTATTGAAATCCTGAATGACTTTCCGCAAATAAAACGTAGATTTCTAATTTCATAGTGTTTTAAAAGACACACGAACTAACATACAAGGAGGGAATTTACCATTGAAAGAAAGGAAAAGCGTGGGTGTGGATTAATGTCGAATTTGGCTTTTATTCAGACACAAACGCATTTCACGAACACACACAGCTGAAAAAGATTGAGTATAAAAAGTTCATGGATTTGAAAAGTGTAGCGTATTATTCAAGGTGAAGCATTGAAAATGTGGCTCATGTCCTAAAATAACTGCAGACCGAAGTTACAACCAAATGAGTAGCAATTTAATCGTCACTTGGAGACGCAACACCTACATTAAAGATTTGACCACATTCACAGGATGTTAGGTGTATTTCATGCTTTCTTGTCTCCACGCAAATGTCGACCCTGCCTTTGTTTGTATTTTCCAACCTCTGTACTTTTCAGAAGCACACCATTTCAGCTGAAAGATGCTCAGACCAAAATTTAATACAATATTCTGATGGTTGTATGCGATCAATCTAATTGTTTTGATTATTACAGTGACCTTGGCGAGTTTGCAACAAACTGCGTAACATGAAACCAGTTGAACATCTAATTTCTCGGAATTTAACGCACTGCACATGGGAAACGTCATCCATCTGCTGAAAAATCACCTTCGGCTCTCTCTCCACACATGTCTCTTCAAGTTTTAAATATTGGCAGTATGTTTGTTGATCAAGGAGTCATTATCCAGAAAAGGTCGTTTCACAAGCCACAAAAACTGGTAATTTCCCAGAAACTTGGCTTTTCTCAATCTCAGCTGCCATCCCGTACCCCTCAAGACGACGACAAACTGAAGCTGCTCCATGTGAGGCTCAGACCTAAACCTTCAGCACAGCACAGCCCACTATTCTGGAACAGAGATACCGTGCACTGGTCACCTGCACCACAGGAGTGACACATTAATGCTTGCCTCAAAATTCCTAGTTGTACCTTTACAGTAAGGAAACCGAGTTTTTCTGATTCCATCGCTGGTAACTCCTATTATACGATCTTCTTCACCAGTGGTTTGTACCCGTGTGAGGCAAGTGGTGAGCTAATCATTGCAAAAATGGGTCGTTTTTAAAATGTACCACTTCAACTTTTGCCTTCACTCACCCATGAGCCTTTTATTTTGTTTCTCATCTGTAGAAATCTGAAAATCTTCACCTTGAACAGACTCAATGACAGATCTCCATTGTGTCTTTGGCATCAAATTCGGAAGTGTAAACCCCCTCTGAATTCTTCCACCGCAGTCCGCTGTTTTGGAAGTATTCCTGTTGTGGGAAATGCACTTCCCCGTGCACTCATTTTAGTTCTGACACTTGCTCACTGTGTTGCTGTATCAAATAGTGACTTGGTGTCACACAGCGCAGGAAAATGATCCAGTTCAAGGTTTTTGCATTGTTGAATTCAATTGTCAGTTTAGCCTTATTTGGGATTTTGAAATTGTCTGTTCTGTACAAAAGTGCGTGTCAAAAATATCGGAGCGGAAGAAAAGTGTTCAGAAGAATGACAGTGAACACAATGCACTCTCCTCCAGTCTGGAAAAAAATTCCTAAGTCAGGAGGCTCAAACGGGCTCTTCATTCCGTTGACTTCAAATCGTCACAGAATTCAACAGACCTTGTTACATAGTCATTTCTTCATTTTTTTTTCAGATCACTGTGAGCAGAGTGCCACAGTGGGAGTGCGCTTTACCCACAACCCAGAGGTCAGACTATACTCTTAGAACTATACTGCGCTAATTATCATTTCACCAACACCAGGGAGAAATATCTGCTGCTCTGCATTATTTACACAATTCACTTATTCATAAGTTCACTCGCAAAGCGGCCTGCATGACGAGGTGGCCGAGAGGTCAAAGCAATGGGTTGTTAATCTATTGTGCTCTGCACGTGTGGGTTCAAAGCCAACTCTTGTCTCTGTTACCAACGATTTTTATTGTGGATGACCACAACTGGCTTATTGAAATTAGAACTCCAATGATTAGTTTCTATGAATTATGCAATTATAAAATCTCAAAGAATAATTTGAGCCTGTTCATTAAATTGCATTGAAATGTGGAGAGAATTGGGATAATGAAAAGGAACATGTTTCTCTTTTCCAAGTCAAGTTGCTGTGGGCATGGACAGACTGACACATCGGTCTCGCCCTTTCCCCTTGCTCTCCCCATTGGTGAATGCTGGACATAAGACACAGGTAAACGCAAGATGTGGGAAGCAAGCTCCCTCTCGTTATGCACACACTGGATGCATCACATTGAACTATGAACAACTGGAGAAGTCAGCATGTTAGCTGTAGGGACTGAACCTAAACTGTGGATCAATAATCGCAGATTAATGCAGCATAAACATGAAAAATGATTTCAAGTATCTTTAAACGCATGTCATTTACAGACGTTTCGTTCTAATACCCGTGTGGCTGAAAGAAGAAGACACCACATTTCAAGGTGGATGACAACATTACCAATTTTGTCTTGAAATTGAGATCTATTTGATAATTTTACACAGTGAACAAATTCAATTTAAATAATACGAACCACATTCCCTCACATGGAATAAAAATGTGATTTCATTACAAACATTGTCCTTGCTAAGGAGCAGTTACTCAACATGAAAAATAGGATGTAATTTTTATTGAACATGTGTCGATTCGCACCATTATCTTACTTCGGATTGACTGCAGTATGCACATGCTAAATAAGGTTTAAGAAAGTAAGTCTTTTGGAAATAGTCATTCGGTGGTGATTAAAAATGCGATTAGGTACTCATGATGCAGATATTCCACCAATGGTTCCAGTGGTGGAAACGGTCAGTTGGCAGTATTTCTATGATGGTATACGGGTGTGAGAGCTGCCAGGGATGTGTGCTCACACCTCATCTGGAGCGGCGTCTGCTGACATGGACCTGGGAGCATTGTGACATCAGGCTGGGAGTTCCAACCACACCAGGGGCAGCTTTTATTGACATTGGAAAGTAGGGAGCATTGGGACGTCATTCTGGGAGATCCAGCCTCACCTGGAGCAGCTTTTATTGACATGAAGCAGCAGGGAGTATTGGGACATCAGACTGGTAGATCCAATCTCAACTGGCCCCCTCCTATTGACATGGAGCAGGGAACGTTGGGACATCAGACTGGGAGCTACAACTTCAACTGGAGCAGCTTCTATTGACATGTAGCAGCAAAGAGCATTGGAACGTCAGGTTGGGAACTCCAACCTCACCTGGAGCAGCTTGTATTTACATGGAAGAGGCGGGAGTATTGGGACATTCGGCTGGGCGAAATGATATTCAACTATTTTGATCTGAAGTAAAATAGGTTTCAACACCTCAGATGTTAATTGATTTATGAAGAATCGGTCCCGGGAAACTAATTAATTCTATAGATATTAAAGACAAGTCCTGCAAGCATTCAACTCAGGAAAACGCATTGCTACAGAGGGAAATGGGAGTTATGTTTCAAGTCTTTGACTTTTCTTTTCTGGCCGACTCTGCACTGGATTACATCACCGGAAGGACATTTTCATTCATTTCATGTTATTCAGTTTCCTGCAAATACGGGAAGGTCATTAACGTAATCTAAATCTGAAAATTATTGGGAATATGCGATGTTATGAGTTTACATCTAATTATGGTGTGAAACGCAGCAAAGTCAGTTATAATTTCCTCGATCAGCAGTGACGTCACCAACTGGCTGATCAGATTGTGAATGGTAGTTTTTTTCAAGGCCAAGTTAAAGTGAATCAATGATGGTAATTATCCTTGTTCTTTTTCACCTTGTGATTGTTACTGCTATTGCTCGTGTCCTTGTTTGCACCACAGCTTGGCAGCGTGTAAAGTCTCAGCCGTGCATCTGGCCATTGGCACTACGATTCCGAGAGCCGGCTTCTGATCAGGTGGTAGTCGGCTCGACTTTTACTTGGCGCAGTCGCATTGAGGAGATTCATCACGCATCCAAATTAATCTTTCTTGCTACACTGAGGTGGATTATCTTTGAAAGTTTAATCTCCACGAACGAAAATTATTTCACTGACTTCGATCAGTTAAACATTACCAAGAACAATCAGAGTTAAAAATTCTACAGCACCAGGTTGTATCGAACAGGCGTATTTGGAAACACCAGGGCTCCATGCGCTGCTGCTTCATGCAGGTGGTTACCAACTGTGGGGCTCTAATCTGACTTTGTTTGATTCTTAAATTTATCCATCCAAATCCAACACCAACATTTCCAAATCATGGGTAACATCGACACAACGAACGGTCGGTTAAAGTCCAGATGATCTTCCAAAAGATCGCGCATATTGACACACACATCAAGATTCTGCAGAAAGACACCCACCGGATGAAGAGGCGGCTCTCTGAAAGCAAGTGCTTCCAAGTAAACCTTCTGGACTATTCCCTGATGTTGTGTATTTTCTTTTATTTTGTCTACCCAATTCAGACACTGACTCTTCCAATTCATAGAGAGCATCAGTCATGTTAGAGGACAGTCAGAGAAGGCAATCCCGGAATAGCCCGACATAATGCTCATAGGTAGGTGTCGTTTTCAGAAACCAACCTACTCAAAAGCTGAGACTCAGTTTTGACAGTTTTTTGAAACTCTTTGGAAGGGGAATCAGATGAGAATGAAGGATGAACTGTCCGACTGTGAAGAGAGAGGGAAAGCAATTTTCCCTTCTTTTAAGATCTGGTAGAGCTGCTCTCTCTGCTCGGGAACAAGAAGTCCTGATTCCTGAAAGGTAATGAAATCCAGGCCACTCAATTAAAGTGCCGGATACTAACCACTAGACCACCAAGGATGAGGGCAGAAGAAGTTGCACCGTCTCTTCATAACACGGTTTTTTGGAATTATGTCACTGCAGATATGTCTCCCTTCAAAAATGATTGAATTATCGAGTGTTTACAGCACAGAAATGGGTCCCATCATCTCACTTCCCAGCACTTGGTTCGGAATTTACTAAACTCTGACGTGTCATGTGTTCATCTCAATGTTAATTTCTCTTGAACATTTGAATCTCGAAAGAAACAATAAATGGGATTGAAGTTTGAGATGGGAAAAATGTGTTCACACTCAGTCGGGGAACTGAACCCTATTTTTACCCACATACTGAAGCACGCAGACACATTTCCCTAGAGTGACACAGGCCTCGGGAGAAAACAAGCAGAAAGTATGATTTCATCCGTTTGGCTGATATTGTCCCATTTCACACTTTCACCAGTGTCTGGTTACAGCAAAGAAATGAAGCATTCAGCCCCTCCCGTCCCAGTGTTACTTGCCTATTCTTTCCCCATCACGCGGTAGTTTATAATGCCTCACCTCCTTCTTGCTGCCAAACTGGATCATTGCTCACGCCCGATATTTCCTGTCCTGCCGAACGGTTTTCCTCAAGTTCTTGGAATGAAAATCAGGAATAGGCTATTTCAAGCACTTTTCTAGTTTACAAGGCCAGTGTTATCACCACTGAGCAAGCACATTGCCAGCTTAGAGAGAAGGTCTCATACATTAGAAACTGCAATTCAACAGAAGATTGGATAGCCTCAGTATTGTAACCCAACTAACAAGACCGGAATAAAGACGAGGGGATCATGCACAGAAGTATGGGAGTATAGAATGACGAATCTCATGGTGTCCAGGTTGGTGTTAACAGAACTCGTCCCCAGTAGTGATGAAGATTCAATGCTTTCACTGTCATGACTTGTTAAATGTTAACGTTTACAGTAATCAATATGAAATACTACCCGATCTTTCGAAGCAGAATGATGCTGTGCAGCAGTCAGAATCGCTTCCCTACATGTTACAGTTCCACATCAGCAATGCCAACTGCTCTCAAGAACGGAGGAGGCATCAGGAAAATGGAAGGGGAATGGTGGCTTGTGAGAGTTAACAACATGCCGAGTGGAGCCAGGTTCAATGTCGATACTGATTATTGGTTTCGTTGTTTAGCGTCGTATACTGATGACTCCGGATTATTTACCCACATTATCTGCCCTTTGTTTGTTGTTCTTTGTACATTTCACCTCGGTTCAGTGTTCCGGGGGGAGCCATGCATTTTTAATTTGCACATTTTACTCAGGTCGGTTTTCCAGCTTCATATTGAGGCAAACAATTTAAGGAACAGAAATTTAAGGAACCAATCAGACCATCAAGTCTGCTCAGCTATTGAATGGTTTCATATCTGATCTGATAACCTTGAACTACACTTTCTTGCCTTTCCACACAACGCTTGATGTCTTTGCTGTTTGAAGATCTGCCGATTTCAGCCTGATTGCACCTAATGACAATTCCTCAATAGCCTTCTGCCACAAGAAATTCACAGATCCAGAACTGTCTGAGAGAATAAATGCTTCCTCATCTCTGTTTTAATTGTGAGATCCGCATTCTAATATGAAGTTAAAAATCACACAACACCAGATCATAGTCCAACAGGTTAAACTGGAAACATTAGATTTTGGAGAGCTGTTCTTTCATCAGGTGGATGTGGAGTACACAGTTGTAAGATAAAGAATTTATAGCAAAAGGTTACAATGTGACGTAACTGAAATTATACTTTGAAAAATACCTTGATTCTTTGTTAAGTCTGCCATCAGTTAGAATGACTATGTTGGGTTCACTTCTTCCTTATGCATATCGCATAACTTTATTTTCATAGTTACATTATCAGGTGAACTTTAACAACTAGTGTCAACCCAGATAATGTGTTGAAGGTGTTAGTCCCTGTGTGCTGTGTCCTTGCCATAATGTTTAGACTGACGCTCATCCAAAATTAAACAACACGCTCGAGGCAAGAATGCTTTGAGGAATGGTACATTGGTGAAACCGAGCAGAGACCACAGAACGGATGAATGGTGACTGCACATCAATCAACAGACAGGCGTGCCCCTTTCCAGTTGGGGAACAGTTCAGTTGTCCAGGATATTCGACGTCGGAACTTCCGGTGACCATCCTCCAAGGCGGACTTCGGAACAGGCAGCAGCTGTATGTGCCCAAGCAGAGGCTGATAGCTAAGTTCGGTACCCATGGTGATGTCCTCAACCGGGTCCTTGGGTTCATGTCACAGTACAGGTGATCCCATTACCGTATATACACAGAAACCGTCCTACACACACACACACACACGCATATGTATGTTTGTGGTGTGAATTTGTACTTGCAGAATTACATTGTACTTTGCTCAAACACTGCATGAATCCATGTACGTCTCTGTTAAATCATTTTATAAAATTATAGTCAGTCCAAACATTATTGGACAGACAGCAGCACACGGGGGCTGACACCAATTGTTAAAGTTCACCTGAGAATGCAATTTTAAAATAAAAAGTTTTGTGCTTTACATATGAAAGAAGTGAAGCTAACTTGGTCATTCTAACAGATGGGAGACTTAGCAAACAATCAAGGTACTTTTCAATGTACAATTTCAGTTACATCACACTGTAAACTTGTGCTATAAATTCAGTGTCTTACAACTGTGTACTCCACAACCACCTGATGCATGAGCACGGTCCAAAAGCAAGTGTTTCCAATTTAACCTGTTGGACTATAACCTGGTGATGTGTGATTTTCAAATTTGCACATCGCAGTCCAAAACCTGCATCTCCAAGACATTCGATCCGAGGAACTCTGGTCACAGAACCAACCTTTGTGCATTCAACTTATTAAATACTTGAAAAAACCTGGATGTTTCAGTAATGATCATTTTTGTAGTACTGGGTCTGAGTTTGCAAAGGCAACTGTTTTCAGCGATTATTACCATTTGAATTCATCTCCGATATGAAGTATAGTGGTGAAAATTGTAAAGCGATTAAAATAAGAATAAACTGAATGGAATGTAAATAAGCGACTGGCAGTTACAATTCATTTGTCATTGACAGTGGAGATTCCAGCCATCTCCTTGAATGGGTGAGAATGTCTTCTCGAGGATTCTTAAAGGTATTTCCTGCCTGCACGAGTATGTGTAAATGCTCCTTCAGCTCTGTCCATTGTGTTCCTCCTGGGAGCAAAGTCTTCCGGGGTCTCTCAGTCTGCCTGTTTGTTTATGCACCATCGGTTTATATTAGGACTGAAGTGATGATCGAGGCGAGGAGCTGACTGTGAAGGCTGTCTGATAAGTGTATTATCTGGTCTGGTAGTATCTTAGAATATCTGGATTCGATATTCGCCTGTTTGGCCAAGACTGAGGCATTGTGGGTGTGTTCTTTGTATGTTGGCAGGCATGATTTCTGTGTTTCCCCAACATGCTTCTGTGTTTTATATGGTTATGCTGTGGGTGGGCAGTGTACCAAATTTTCTAACACAATTCACCCTTTTCTAGTGAAGAGCATGTTGAAAAGGTGCAATGTAGCCCGGAATGGGGAGGCTTTCAGGTGGTGGGTGTACGGTGTCAGAGTGATAGGAGTCAGTGTCTGAATCTGACTGAGCGTAGTTTGTGTCAGGAGAGGGGATCTCACTCCAGCGAACTTGTACAAGCTGGGTTGTGTGGAGGGCATGAGTAAAAGTGCTGTACAAAACCGGCAGCAGCACATACGGAGGCCTATGGCCAGGATAATGATACCCACAACTGCAATACGGGATATTATTTCCTCTCGCAGTTCAGTGCCCCGTGAGCCAAGCCAGGAGGTTTCCCCGGTCTGCAAGCCCCAGTTGGACTCCGGTTCATTTGGGAGAGCAGTAGCCAGTGGAAAGTGGTGTGTCAGGTCCGTTATATTTTCGTTGGGGTCAGGGATGTAGATACAGCAGTCTGTGCCAATGAAGGCGCTAGTACCCCTTTTTGGCCAGCCAGTAGTCCAGGGCCATTCTGTATTGTAGGGCGACATGCGAATGGCAACAGCCTCTGCATTCAGCTGGGCAAGCCGTTCAGCCGTGACATGTTATCTCCTCTAGCGTGGTGGCCAGCTGATGTGCCCCTCCAGGTCAAGTTGCAGGGTTTCGTAAGTGGTCACAAAAACGTGGGGGTATCTCGTCGAGGGCAGTGAGGACGCATTTTCTGCGGGGTATAAGCTTCTGGAAGGGATACGACTGGGAGTGCTAAAGGAGTGGAACAACCACATACCAGCCCATTACAAAACCAGCTGGGGTATGGCTTGTGTCCACAGACAAAATAAATGCCATTGTAATTTCTGAGGTGTTGGGTTTGGGTTCCTGTCCAAATATTATTGAAAATGTAATTTTGGGCAGACATGTTGTGGCCAAGTAAATCTAGGATGCTGCACTCTGCTGCAGACCAGAGTGCTGCATGTGTCATGAGCAGTGAGTTCGTGCACCACCTCCACCCAGCCACACATGCGGTTTGCTGGCTTCTCGTTAGGCAAATGGTTGCTCTGCGTGACCTCTGTGCGGTCGTGTCAGTGATAGTCAAAGTTGGTTGTTCATGTCAGAGGTTCTGGGATGCGGGGAACCATCCTGTGAATTTGTCGAGGATATATCCTGCGGATTTCCAGTAGTCTGAGCCATTAGCCACATGAATGGCCGGTCTGGTAAGAAGATTGAGCGTTGTGACCTCGGGGACCTGTCCAATTTCAGCCACAATTCTGCCATCTCTGTGGTGTTAAAAGAGACTGCACCATGGGGATTGTACCCGTGGAAATGTTCAGGGACACGGGCACAGACTCAATAGCTGCTCTGGTTTACCCTCTGGCTATCCAGCAACTGCAGTCATTGTTTTTGCATACCTGTGGGCAATGTGAAGGAAATGTTCACCCATGGCTCACGCTGGATGAAGTGCCCTGTTCTGTGTGCCTTGTTACCGATCAGTGGTGATGTGCAGGTCAGACCAAGAGTGATAATCCCGATGGCTGCAGTGAGCAGCTGGATCCCTGTGTGGTTTCTGCAGTTGTATCCTGTTCTGCTTGGTTGTCCTTCTGTGGAGGGGGAGCCCTCTTTCACCGGTCGCATTCTGGTCTCCCTTGGAGCGTGACAGCTCTCGTGGTCGTGAGACTGAGCAAGAGTGTTCCTTTCCATCCAGTGGAGAGAGAATCTTTTGGCAGGGACTGACCCATTCCATCGTAGTGCCCAGTTTAAACGGGTGACGTGGTTCTCCTGTGGTGTGCATACTGAGGCTTTTAGTTTTTTTTGTTTTGTTTTACCCCGACACTATCGCCTAACTATTATAGTGCTTATTTTTAACCCCAGCACCCATATTGTGTGTGTGCAGGTTTGAGAAACATCCAACTGGACAGTAAACCGCAGCTTTTAGCAAATTATGGTTTACAGTGATCCTTCTACTCAGGGCTTGAACGTAATCCAAGAGAGTTTCCTGTGTTAAGAGCAGCGCTGTATCATTGGCTAGTTTAGGGGATGTTGCCTCCCCCAGAGGTCCATCAATGACATAATTCACAAGAACCCAGGACCTGCAGTAGTTTACCAGCGCAGAAAGACTTGCAGCTGCCTGTTTGTGGCAGGCAGTGGAAGCTGGGTGATGAGAGCCAGTTGATCCGTGGACAGTGCTCTGAGGCCATAGGAAAGATCACAACCCAGATATTAGACATTTTCCTGACAGAGCTGCATTTGCTTGATCGACACCTTATGCCCATCCTGTGCCAGACTGCAGAGCAATGCCTCTGTAAACAGTTGGATGCAGTAGCTGAGGAGTAAGCTGATAGCAGGCCATCCGCACACTGGAGGAAGGTGCTGGAGCATGGTAGGTGAAAGGTGGACAGGGTGATGTATACGACAGCAACATAAACTGTGGGGGTCCACGAATACCGTTCGGAAAAGCCGGTCCATGTATTTTGGCAGCCGCCATATGTAAAAACATGAAGTTGCAGGGGTCAACTTAATGGTGAATGAGGCTGAGCAAAGTTCGATTATAAGAATATCAAGTGGAGGGGATACTGGTCAGGATAGCATTTGTGTCCGGAATTACTGGAAAGCAGGGAATAACAATGGCATTGACAGCCCTAAGATCTTGCACAAAGCGCCATTGTCATGGTCTTCCAAGCTTCGGGCTGAGTAAGAAGGGAGTGTTGCATGGGCTGGTTGTGGGCCCGAGGATTCCTTGTTTCAGAAATGATTCAATAACTGGTTTGATTCCCAGTACTGCTGAGGGTGATACGGGTATTGTTGTATTGTTGGCAGGATTGCTCCCTATCTGAGTGTAACTGTATGTGATTGGGCGGACATTAGCTGGCCTGCATGATTCTGTTGCTGTGCCTACAGTGATTACGGGAGATCAGCTGATAAGAGTGGGCTGTCGTTGGAAGAGGCAGTGCCTGGGCCTTTCTTTTGTAAAATTAGCTTGGTATAATGCGGGAGCACAGCGCGCATAAAACTCGTTCTGTCCAATCAGTGCAAGCTCAACTAAGGGGTCTGCGTCTTGTCCAAAAGGTGTGAAATGTATTGTTGGTTGAGCGACACGCCCTATCACGGTTGTGAGGTCTTTGCGGAGCCACGTGTTCTCAATTATAAAGGAATTGTGCGGGACTGGCAATTGGTCTTTGCAGGCCAGTGCAGCCTGACCTGTGCTGCGTTGCATGACTGATGCAACACCTTGTGGTCTGGCAATGTATCGGCCAGTGATGGTTAGTGGGGAGGTGAGCTCTAGATATGAAGCCATGAGTGGAGGATGTATTGATACTGGTTTATGAGGGGCGGACGCTGGACAATGAAATTGACAGACAAATTGGCCTGTCAACAACACCCAAGGAAGAAGAGGTAGTTGATATCGGGAGTGGAGAAGGTCAGGAAGTGCGAGGGAAGGTTCTGGCGTGCATAACGAGGCGCATGAGTCATATCCTAATCTCACAACTAACAGCAGAGCAATTCCAGACTGCTCTTTCAAACATCCTGGAGCCTTAGTTCATCGCCACTTGCCAGAACATGTTGAAACGAGAGAAATAAAGAACACAATATAGTGCCATACAAAGTGCATTTCACCAGTCAGAGTCTCGATTCGATTACCTTTCCCTTCCGATGTCTCCAGAACAGAAATGAAGGAAATGATAGAAAGTTAAGAGCATATAGCATCGCAATTCATTGGAATTATTTCCCCATTCATCAAAACACCAAATAACGATGGGTGGAGTCACCGCAGGACTTTGTTTCACAACAGCGATGAAGTAACAGTCTCTCTTCGGTTCCAGTAAAAACTCAACTTGCTTGGAAAAAAACTGCAGGTGTGGAGCTGCTTGAGCCCGCGATTATCCATGTGGGAGGCGAACAAGACCGTGACAGCACAGGCACTGACCCCTTTGAGAGAGTCTGCACTCTCCCACACCGCAGTTAATTCTCGAAGAAGCAAACCCAACAGTTCTGTTCTGCTTTGAACAGGGCAGTTAAATACGCTTCAGCTTTGTTGTTGACCCCCCGAAATGGCAGAGGTGGGATTCAGAGAGATGATTCCACAGAGACTGGAACCTGGATCCAGCACCTTATACCGCTCGGCCAAGGTAACACCCGCGCGCTCCCGCGGCATATTTTTATACATTTTCAATTGTGTTCTTGCAATACAACAGAATTAATATTACAAAGAAAGCTTTCCGCGATCCCTGTCCTGCTCGCATAGCAGCTGAGATATGACTGACTACAATATTGATTTCGCAACAGATAATGATAGCCCATCAAACCTACAAAAATCAATGGAAAGCTGAATCTATCTTCTGACAATATTTCCAGCTACAAATGTATATGCGAGTGTGAGAATGCTGTTCCGTCATGACTTGATAAAATAACCATGAGCTGCATGACATTACTGGAATTTCGATTCTTGCTTTGGAAAATGCTTTTGCCCATTTCTCGAAACCGAACAAGTTTCACATTTGCCGGGAACATGAAATACACTGGACTACAGGAAAAATGCACAAAGCTGAGCTGGCTGTGTTCTACATTATACCAGGCAGCATAGTTTCAGTCATTGGAACAGTTTTGCAGAATAAGCATCACAAAGCATGTTGTCCACCAGAAAAGCGGAGATGACAGTACAATCCCAGAAGCAAAGGTCACATTGTGAGGATGCTCAAACCTCGTGCCAGGACGAGTTGACACTTTCCTTGCTTTTTACCTTAACCGTGCAACTTGCTGCAGAGATATCCACCACCCGGGCATGAGCGACATGACTGCCACCTGAGGTGGAAACCTGTGTGAGAATCGATGGGAAGCGAGTCAGTATATTTTACAAAATTCCATGGTGCTTATTAGAGATGCAGGTTCTGTTCACGTCAATGTAAAAGACAGTTTCTGAACTTAGTAACAGAAGTCACAAGGTGTGAAAGAGGTGCTAACTGTCCGTGAGTGCTCTTTGTTCTCGATGTGGGGAACACTGAACAACGTTTCGCCCAGTAATGAAATGGAATTGCATTACTTTTCGCTCAGAGAGCAGATTTGCGCGAGCAAACTCAAAGCCAGGTTTTCTGAATGGAAAGCAAGCAGGAAAGCTCCATTGTCATCCATCTAAAAGGCAGCTGTTGGAGACAGGGCTGTTTTGACCCAGCTCCGAACTGGGGCCCTTTCACGTGGGAGGCAAATGTAATAACCACTACACTACAGAAGCAAGCCCCGCCGGATCCTAGAGTTATTCATCGGTGCACGGCACTGACATTTGCAGCATTTCTATGCTTCGCTTGTCCATTCCAAATTGTCTAGTGTAATTGGCATCATCAAAAAAGTAAGACAATCATGTGAAATTGCTCACAAAATATCAACAAGGATGTTGTCATTGAATCGGCTGTCGGGCGAGGCTGAATAGGCTGGGTCAATTTTCCCTGCAGCATAGCGGCTGGAGCGTCATCTTATGGAAAGTTTTAGACTGAGTATTTAAGTATTTTACCCAACGTGGGGGGAGTTGAAAACTGGAGAGAATAGGTTCAAAGTGAGAGGGCTAAAAGTTAAAAAGGACCTGAGGCACATTTCCCACACAAAAAAGTTTGCGTGTGTGGACTAGGCTCGCAGAGAAGGTGGAGGAGGCTCGTACACTCAGAAGATTTCAAAGACAAACGGGTGAGGTTTTTGGATCGGAAGGTTTTAGAGGGCTGGGGCAAAATGCTGGGAAATGGCACTGTTTAATTTTGGCGAAATGGTGAGCATGGACGAGATACACCAAAGACTCTGTTTTCGTACTGTGTCCACCAATAACGTTGTGTTGATTACATTGGCATTAAAGGATTACTTTTAGCGGGGCTTGCCGTTGCTCGCTGTGGCGCAATAGTTTAGTCTGTTCGACTGCTCACGGGAAAGGTAGTCTTGTGAAACACTGCTGAAACGAAAGACTTCCTTACTTTTGCCTCGACTGACCATACTCCTTGAAATATTTCCAGATCCTCAGTTGAGGATTTTTGCAGCTGGAAATTAGCTCATAATCCATTTTATCTAATACTGTACTGAGCGAATGGCAAAACAGTCAGCATTTAACACGGAATGCAAACAAAAACAACAGAATAAATGGATTTTCAGACACAGCGAAGCATGAACGCTGAATGTGATACAGTCGGAGGGCATGAGCCATAAACTAATCTCACAACTAACAGCAGGATAATTCCAAACTACTCTTTCAAACATATTGGAGTCTTAGTGCACCACCACTTCCCAGAAAGTATTGAAAAGAGAGAAAGAAAGAACACAATAAGAATGCGCCATAAAAAGTGAATTTCACCAATCACAGTCTCGATTAGATAACTTTTCCCTTCGGAACTCTCCAGGACAGAAATGAAGGAAATGGGTGAAATGTAATAGCCTATGACATCGCAATTTATTGGAATCATTTACCATTCACCAGAACACCAACTAACAGCGAGTAGAGTCACCGTAGGACTTTGGTTCGAAACTGCAATTCAGTAACAGTCTCTCTTCAGTTCCAGTGAAAACTCAACTTGCCTGGAACGAAACAGCAGCAGAACGACAAAGAAGTTTGCAGCATGTTGTTTTTATTCTGAGAGTTATTGAAATCGGGATGATTTTCCAGAAAGAAAAAAAAAACATTTTCGAAGATGATTCCAGCATATTTGACAGGCCACGTGCAGACACATAAGAAGCGAATTTAACAGGGACAGGGATTCTGGTCTGCCTGGATGGGGAGGCAAAAGTAACACACTCACGGGTTCTTCGGAAAGAAATTGCATAACACCTGCAACTGAACATGTTAAGTGTAAGAAGAGCTGGTGGTGTTGAAAGATATAGCAGCTGTTTCTACGTGAGCTGCTACAAATTGTTAATGTACTGAGCTGTTTGTTTTAGCTTTGCATTAAATGGGAGCTGGTTAGCTCAGTCCTCTGGCTAACTGGTTTATGGTATAGAGTGAGACTAACAAGGTAGGATTAATTTTCGCATTGTCTCAGGTTGCCATAAGGATAATCATCTACTCCGCTCACGTGATCTGTAATGCAATGTGACTCCAGTGAGTAGGAATCGACCTGTCGAAGTCAAGCATCATTATCATTGCCAACTGTTGCCTTTAACATGACAATGACCAGGTCACAATGACCAGGAATGGGACGGAGTCCATTTAATACTAACTGATCTCCGTTGAAAGCCACTGCCTAACACATTTTTATCTGTGGACAGCCAGCACAGCTAAGGTGATTTATGGCACATTTGTGATTCTAAGTGGAATCACAGTTCGACAAACAGAATGTGGGAAGTGAGATAATGGTGATATTGGCAAAGCCGGGACACATCTACGCAACAGAATATAATCCAGCACATATATGTCACAGGGAGGATGGCACTGCCTCAAACTCCTGCAGGGTGTCCTGCCGATCACACACCGCACACTTCACTATGCTGACAAGAACAGGGCTCTGAACCATGGCCAAGCAGCCTAAACTGCTGTATTCCAATTCTCTTTGACATCTTCCGGAGTCGGGGAAGGGTGGTGCAATCACCTTCTGATTTCTGTTAATATGTTCAGAAACTGTCTTTTCCATTGACGTGAACAGAAGCTGCATTCTCCAATAAGCACCATGGAATTTTGTAAACTTTCTGAGTCGCTCCCCGTCCATTCGCACATTGATTTCCACCTCAGCTGGCAACCGTGTCGCTCATGTCGTCGTGTGGACATTCTCTAGCAAGTTGCACGGTTAAGGTAAAAGACAAGGAAAGTGCCAACTCGTGCTGGCACTGAGGTTTGAGCATCCTCCCAATGTGAGCTGTCGTTCTCGGATTGTATTGCTACCTCTGCATTTCTGGTAGACAACATTCTTTGGGACACTTATTCTGCAAAACAGTTCCAGTGACTGAAACTATGCTGCCTTGCATGATGTGGAACACGGCCTGTACAACCTTGTGCATTTTCTCTGTAGTCTGGTATGATTCATGTTCTGTGGAACGTGAAGGTTATTCTGTTTCGAGCAATGGACGAAATCATTTACCAAAGAAAGAATCGAAGTTCCAGGAATGTCGTGCAGCTCATGGTTATTTTATCAAATCACGACGGAACATGCATTCTCACACTCGCAAATGCATTTGTAGCTGAAAAGAGTCTCAGAAGATAGATTCAGCTTTCCATTGATTTTTGTGTGGTTTGATGGGCTGTCATTATCTGCTGCGAAATTGATATTGTAGTCGGGCATACCCCAGCTGCTATGCGAGCAGGACAGGGATCGTGCAATGAGTTCCCTGTGATTTTACTTCTGTTGTTTCGCTGGAGCACAACTGAAAATGTATGAAAATGGGCCGCGGGCCCGTGCATGGGTGTTACTGTGGCCGACTGGTCAACAGCGCTGTATTCAAGTTCTCGTCTTGAAGGAGGCATCGCTTCCAGTCCCACCACTGCCATTTCGGCCGGTTCCAAAAAAGCTTCAGCATGTTTAAGTGTCGTGTACAAAGCAAAAAAAAAGACCTGCTGGGTTTGCTTCTTCGAGAATTAACGGCGGGGTGGTCGAGTTCAGACTCTCTAAAAGTGGCCAGTGTCTTGTTCGCCTCCCACATGTAAAATTGCAAGCAGCTCTATAAGTGCTGCTTGTTTTTTCCAGGCAAGTTGAGATTTCCATGAAACCAAAGAGAGACTGTTATTTCATCGCTGTTGTGAAACATAGTCCTACCATTACTCTATTCACCGTTATTTGGTGTTCTGGCGAATGGGAAAAACATTCCAATGAATTGCGATGTCATATGTTCTTAAATTTCTCCCATTTCCTTCATTTCTGTCCTGGAGAAGGCGGAAAGGAAAAGTAAACTAATCGACAAGATGATTGGTGAAATTCACTTCTTATGTCCAATCTTATTGTGTTCTTTCTTTCTCTCTTTTCAGCACTTTCTGGGATGTGGCGGTGCACTCAGGTTCCAGGATATTTGCAAGAGCAGTCTGGAATTATCCTGCTGCTTGTTGTGAGATTAGTATGTGGTTCATGCCCCTGGTTGCGCCCGCCAGATCATACCCTCGCCCTTCTTGACCCGCTCCGCACCAGGATATCAACTTCATCCTCCACCCATTCGCTTGTGGGTGGCCGTTTTGTTTCTCAATTTCATTGACCAGCGTCCGTTTCACCAGGAACCAGCATTAACATGTCTTGCACTCATGGCTTCATATCTAGAGCTCACCTCCCCACTAACTATCACTGGCCGATATTTTGACAGAACACAGGGTGTTGCAGCAGACGTGCAACTCAGCGCAGAGCAGGCTGCACTGGCCTGGAAAGAACCACGGCAGTCCCGCAAAATTCCTTTATAATTGAGAACACGTGGCTCCCCAAAGATCTCACAACCGTGATACGGCGTGTTGGTTAACCAACAATATATTTCACACCCTTTCGGCAAGACACAGACCCCTTAGGAGAGCTTGCACTGATTGGACAGGGCGAATTTGGTGTGCTCTGTGCTCCCCCATTACTTCAAGCTATTTTTACAAATCAAGGCCCAGACGATGCCACATCCAACGACAGCCCACTCTTATTAGCTGATCTCCCATAATCACTGTGGGCATAGCAATAGAATCATGCAGGCCAGCTATTGTCTGCCCAATCACATACAGTTACAGTCAGACAGGGAGCAATCGTGCTATCAATACAAGAATACCCGTATCACCCGCAGCAGTATTGGGAATCAAACCAGTTATTGAATCACCTCTGCAACAGGGAAACCTCGTGCCCACAGCCAGCCCATGCAACATTCCCTGCTTAACCATCCCGCAACGTGGAAGACACTGAAAATGGTGCTTTTTGCAAGATCTTAGGACTGTCAATGCCATTGTTGTTCTTTGCTTCCCAGTAGTCCCGGACACAAATGCTAACCTTATCAGCAGCCCCGCCTACTCCACCTGTAATCGACCATTGCTCAGCATCATTCCCCATTATGTTGGTCCCTGAAACTTTATGTTTTACATATGGCAGCTGCCAAAATAAATTGACTGGCTTTCCCTAATGGTATTCAGAGAGCACCAAATTTATGCGCTGCAATATGCCTCACCCTATCCACCCTTCACCTCCCATGCCACAGCACTTTCTTCCAGTATGCGGATGATCTGCTATTGAATTCCACCTCCGCAACTGCATGCAGTCAGTTTACGGTAGCCTTGCTCTGCAGTCTGGCACAGGTTCAGCACAGGGTGTCTATCAAGAAAGTACAGCTCTGTCAGCACAATGTCTCATGTCTGTGGTGCCACCATTCCTATGGCCTCACAGCACTGTCCACGGAACAATTGGCTGTCATCACCTATCTTCCCCTACATGCGACAAACAGACAGCTGAATGTTTTTCTGGGGCTGGTAAACTACTGCAGGCCCGGGATTCCTGACCATTGTGCTATTGATACACCTCTGTGAGAGGCAGCTTTCCCTAAAGAGACAGCCAGAGTGAAGTGAACATCTGAAATTCAACAGGCATTCATTGAACTGAAGCAACAACTAATTTCCACTCCTGCTTTGGGGTTCCCATATTACACACAGCCCTTCTACCTTTATGTATCCAAGCCAGAAAGTTTCGCATCTGGCAGTTTAACACAGCTTCATGGGAATCTCTGTCGCTCTGTTGCTTTTTATAATATTTAGTTACCACCTGTTATGAACGGAATGCCGGCAGGGTTGTGTGCGGTAGTAGCAGCCATAGTAACAGTGGATAAGGCCACCCTCAATGTGTTAGATCACCCGTGTTCTATTTTGTTCCCACTGGGGCTGTCTCTGCGACTTAATTCAACAACAATCCAACATTTCAGTGCAACTGGGAGAACTGGTTATGGCAAACCTGTCCCAACACCACACCCTAGTTTTGAACCCCGCCACTCTAATTCCACTCACCTATCACAACTGCTTGGACCGGTTTCATCATTCCTGATAAAGGGCTCCTGCCAGAATCGTTGATTTTCCTGCTTCTTGGATGCTGTCTAACCTGTTGTGCTTTTCAGCACCACTTTCATCTTGACTCTAATCTTCAAAATCTGCAGTCCTCACTGTCACCTGAGAAATCCCTGACCACATTCATTTCACCAGCAGCACTTCCTTCTGACAAACAGACCAATATGCATTAGCAGCACATGCCATCTCTTCGCCCTTCACTACTCTCGAATCAGCTGCTTTACCAAACGGTATGTCCACACAGGTGGCAGAACTCTTTGGTCTCCCCAGAGCTTGCATCCTAGCACAAGGTAGCTCAGCCAATATCGACACAGACCCCAGATGTGCCTTTGGAATCGTTCAGGACTTTGGCACAATATGGAAACAGAGGGAGGTCATCAGCTCAGCAGGGAGACCACTCCAACATGGAGCATTCATTGCCAACATCCGAGATGCAGACCTGCTATCCGCTGCTGTCGCAATTATGAGGCAATTGTGAAACCCACAACTCTGATACCGATCCCGTCACCCAAGCAAATGCCCCAGCTGATGCACCCACCTGGGAATCTGCACTACCCCTGGCTACTTATGCCCTGCAGACCCCCAGGGTGATGAAATATCCAGAGGCCCCTGACCCTCTCGATGCAGTCCGAGCAGCTCAGCAAGCCGCCACACCAGAAGAGTGGGCCGTACAATCACCGCCTTTACAGGTTCTTACCCATCCCGATGGCTGCATCATCTACCTGGAAGCCCACCTGCACTTACTGGCCGTCGCGGCACACGGCATCAGACACACAAGCAAGAAGCTGTCAGCCATTCCTGGTATGCAGCGGGATTCGCTGCAGCTGCCTCAGCCCTGCTGTCACAGTGCCTCATCTGACTACCGAAAACACAGGGAATCCAAAGGCCAAGCATGTCTAAAAAAAAGTTCCAGAGGGTCCATTCACCCACTTACGAATTGCACTTGCCCACATGTCTCAGAAGGAGGAATACAAATTTGTCATAGTTAGTGCCGACATGTTTTCAAAATGGGTAGAGTCATTCCCCATCAAAAAAAATGAAGGCAGTGCAGAGGTAAAGTGTATCCTGCAGGGCTATATTATAAGAGTTTTATATCCCAGGACGCATAGAAAATATGGGGGATGGAGCGCATTTCACCGGAAAGATCATTACTGCTGACTGTGATGCCCTCGGGTTACCCAGGAGATACCGCATTCTGTACCACCCCCCAGTAATCAGGAATGGTGGAGACAATGAACAGCACCCTCAAAACCACCCTCCCTAAATTACTCGGTACATAGGGCTGGCTTGGCCAGACGGCTGGCCACTGTTGCTTTTCACAGTAAGAGTACAGGGAAACCGAACGACGGAAATTACACCCTTTGAAGTGCTAATGGATTAACCCATGCCCACAGCCGCCGGACCCAAAAAACTAGCCAATGACACAGCGCTGCTCTTAACACAGGAAGCTCTATTGGATTACGCTCAAGCCCTTAGTAGAAGGATCACTCTAAACCATGATTGGCTGAAAGCTGCGGTGTACTTGGTTGCCTCTTATCTTCCTGCTGGTCGAAACTGAATAAAGGTTCGAGCACCTTGTGACTTTCACTGTGTCTCAAACCTGCACACACACAACACTGGTGCTGGGGAAAAAATAAGCACGACCTCAGTGAGGCGATAATGTGGGGTAAAAAAGAGCAAACAAAACAAAGCTGCCATGTCCACACCACGGCAGGATCCTCTTCAGCCGTTTAACCTGGTTTCATTTAATGAGACAGCCCCTGCTGAAAGATTCTCTCTCACCGAGATGGAAAGGGCCAATTTTGGTCTGTGACGCGACCACGACTGCTGTCATGTTCCAAAGGAGACCAGAATGTGACCCATTGAAAGAGGGCTCCCTCTCCACAGAAGGACAACCAAGCAGAACAGGATACAGCTCCAGACACCACAGACGGATTCAGCTGCTTTTGCAGTCATCGTGATCATCACTTGTGGTCTGACCTGCACATCACCACTGATCGGTAACAAGGCACACAGAACAGGACACTTAATCCACCGTGAGCCGTGGGTGAACATTTCCTTCCAATGGCCCACAGGTATGTACAAATAAAATACTGTAGATGCTGTATAGCCAGATGGTAAACCAGACCAGCTGCTGGATCGGTGCCTGTGTGACTGAACATTCCCACGGGGCATTCCCCCCGGCACAGTCCCTTTTAACACCACACAGATGGCAGGATTGTGGCTGAAACTGGACAGGTCCCTGGGGTCACAACACTCAGTCTGCTAACCAGACCGGCCATTCATATGGCTAATAGCTCAGACTACTGGAAATCCGCAGGATATCAACTCGACAAATTCACAGGATGGTTTTCCGCAGCCCAGAACCTCTCACATGAACATCCAACCTTGACTATCACTGACGCGACTGCATGGAGGTCACGCAGAGAAACCATCCGTCTCACAAGAAGCCAGCAATCCGCATTACTGATCTAACTCACTCCTCTTGATACATGCAGCACAGTGATCCGTCGCAGGGTGCAGCATCCAGGATTTACTTGGCCACAACATCTCTGCCCACAATGTTCAATAATATTTGAACCCAAACCCATCACATAGAACATAGAACATAGAAGAATACAGCGCAGTACAGGCCCTTCAGCCCTCGATGTTGCGCCGATCAAAGCCCACCTAACCTACACTACCCCACTATCCTCCATATACCTATCCAATGCCCGCTTAAATACCCATAAAGAGGGAGAGTCCACCACTGCTACTGGCAGGGCATTCCATGAACTTACGACTCGCTGAGTGAAGAACCTACCCCTAACATCAGTCCTATATCTACCCCCCCTTAATTTAAAGCTATGCCCCCTTGTAATAGCTGACTCCATACACGGAAAAAGGTTCTCACTGTCAACCCTATCTAACCCCCTAATCATCTTGTACACCTCTATCAAGTCACCCCTAAACCTTCTTTTCTCCAATGAAAACAACCCCAAGTGCCTCAGACTTTCCTCATAGGATCTTCCTACCATACCAGGCAACATCCTGGTAAACTTCCTCTGCACCCGTTCCAGTGCCTCCACATCCTTCCTATAGTATGGCGACCAAAACTGCACACAATATTCCAGATGCGGCCGCACCAGAGTCTTATACAACTGCAGTATGACCTCAGGACTCCGGAACTCAATTCCTCTACCAATAAAAGCCAGTACGCCATATGCCTTCTTCACTGCACTATTTAGCTGGGTGGTAACTTTCAGAGATCTGTGTACATGGACACCAAGATCCCTCTGCTCTTCCACACTACCAAGTATCCGACCATTAGCCCAGTACCCCATTTTTTTGTTACTCATACCAAAGTGAATCACCTCACACTTAGCTACATTGAACTCCATTTGCCATTTTTCTGGCCAGCTCTGCAGCTTCTCTATATCCCGCTGTAACCTGCCACATCCTTCCTTACTGTCTACAACTCCTCCGACTTTCGTTTCATCGCAAACTTGCTCACCCATCCTTCTAACTCTTCCTCCAGGTCATTTATAAAAATGACAAACAGCAATGGTCCCAAAACAGATCCTTGCGGAACACCGCTAGTGACGGCACTCCAAGATGAACCTTTGCCATCAACTACTACCCTCTGTCTTCTTCCAGAGAGCCAATTCCTAATCCAAACCTCCAACTCACCCTCAATGCCATATCTCTGTATTTTCTGCAGTAGCCTACCATGGGGAACCTTATCAAACGCCTTACTAAAATCCATATATACCACATCTTCCGCTTTCCCCTCATCTACCTCCTTAGTCACCTTCTCGAAGAATTCAATAAGGTTTGTGAGGCATGACCTGCCCTTCACAAAACCATGCTGACTATCCTTGATCACATTATTCTTATCCAGATGTGCATAACTCCTATCCCTTACAATTCTCTCAAAGACTTTGCCCACAACAGAAGTGAGACTCACTGGCCTATAGTTACTAGGATTATCCCTACTCCCCTTCTTGAACAAGGGAACCACGTTTGCTAGCCTCCAGTCCTCTGGCACTACTCCTGTAGACAAAGAGGACACAAAAATCAAGGCCAAAGGCTCTGCAATCTCCTCCCTTGCTTCCCAGAGAATCCTAGGATAAATGTCATCAGGCCCAGGGGACTTATCTATTTTCACCCTTGCCAGAATTTCCAACATCTCTTCTCTACATATCTCAAAGCCATCCATTCTACTTATTCGTGCCTCAGTATTCATAGCGACAACAATGTCCTGTTCCTGAGTGAATACTGACGAAAATTATTCATTCAGTGCCTCCCCAATCTCTTCAGCCTCCACACGCAACTTCCCATTACTATCCTTGATTGGACCTATTCCTACCCTAGTCATTCTTTTATCCCTAATATACCTATAGAAAGCCTTAGGGTTTTCCCTAATCCTACCAACTAAGGACCTTTCATGTCCCCTCCTTGCTGATCTTAGCTCTCTCTTCAGGTCCTTCCGGGCTACCTTATAACTCTCAATCGCCCCTATTGAACCTTCACGCCTCATCTTTACAAAGGCCGCCCTCTTCCATTTAACAAGGGATTCCAATTCCTTATTAAACCACGGCTCCCTCACACGACCCTTTCCTCCTTGCCTGATAGGTACGTACTTATCAATGACACACAATAGTCGCTCCTTGAACAAGTTCCACATATCAATTACGCTCTTGCCTTGGAATCTACTTTTCCAATCCACACATCCTAAGTCATGCCTCACCGCATCATAATTTCCCTGCCCCCAGCTGTAACTCTTGCCCTGTAGTACACACTTATCCCTCTCCATCACTAGAGTAAAAATCACCGAATTGTGGTCACTGTCCCCAAAGTGCTCACCTACCTCTAGTTGTAATACCTGGCCTGGTTCATTACCCAGAACCAAATCCAGTATGGCTTCACCTCTTGTTGGCTTATCTACATATTGTGTCAGGACACTCTCCTGCACACATTGGACAAACACTGACCTATCTAACGAACTTGAGCTAGAGCTTTCCCAATCAATATCAGGAAAGTTAAAGTCCCCCATAACAACCACCCTATTAATGTCACTCTTCTCCTGAATCATCTTCGCAATCCTTTCTTCAACGATTCTAGGACTATTAGGAGGCCTGTAAAAGACTCCTAACAGGGTTACCTCACCTCTCCTATTCCTAACCTCAACCCAAACTACTTCAGATGGCAAATCTTCGTCCATCTTCCCTTCCACCGCTGTAACACTATATTTGACAAGCAAAGCCACCCCCCCCCCCCGTTTTACCCCCACCTCTGGCCCTACTAAAACATTTAAATCCTGGAACCTGCAACAGCCAATCCTGTCCCTGATCTAGCCACGTGGAATTAGAGGGGCTGCGCGCTTTTAAAGGGGAAACAAACCTACCCAGGTAAGCTTACGCTCTACCTGCTTCCGGGTCTCGGCTTCCTCTCTGGTCGTCGTCACTGCCCCCTGCTGCTCCCGCTCTTTCTGTGAAGAGAGAGTGAAAAAAAACACCGCTGCCCGCTACCGGTAAGTACTTTTAAAACAAACAGTCTTACCTTCGCTGCTGCTCGCACTCAAAATGACCGTTAGCGTCGAAGGGTGAGTATTTATACTCACTGCTTTCCTTCCCGGCTGCCTCTCTGGTCGTCGTCACTTCCCCCTGCTGCTCCCGCTCTTTCTGTGAAGAGAGAGTGAACTCACTTAAGAACATTCAATGGCATTTATTTTGTCTGAGACCACAAGTCATATCCCGGCTGTCTTTGTCATGGGCTGGTACGTGGGTATGTGGTGCCACTCCTTTCGCACTCCTAGTCGTGTCCCTTCCAGAAGATTACACCTCGCAGAAAACGCGCCCTCACTGCCCTAGACGAGATACCCCCTCTTTTTGTGACCACTTACGAAACCCTGCACCTCGACACAGAGGCACATCTGCTGGCCACCACACTAGAAGAGATAACATGTCACAGCTGAAGGTTTTGTCCAGCTAAATGCAGAGGCTGTCGCCATTCGCACTGTCACCCGACAAAACAGAATGGCACTGGACTCACTGGCTGGGAAAATAAAGGGCACTAGCGCCTTCATTGGCACAAACTGCTGTACCTACATCCCTGACCACAACGAAAATAAGACAGATCTGACAAACCACTTTCCACAGGCTGCTGCTGTCCCAAATGAACCGGAGTCCCACTGGGACTTGTGGATCTGGGCATCCTCCTGGCATGGCTCACGGGACACTGAAATGATAGAGGTACTGTTATCCTTTATTGCGGTCGTGGGTATCATTATCCTGGACATGGGCCTCCTATGCGCTGCTACCGGTTTTGTCCAGCATTTTTACCCCTGCCCTCCTCACAACCCAGTTTGTACAAGTTCGGTGGAGTGACATCCCCTCCCCTGAAACAAACTACTGTTGGTCAGATTCAGACACTGACTACTACCTCTCTGACACCGAACCCCCACTACCGAATAGCCTCCCCAGTTTGAGCTACATTGCACCTTTTCAACATGCTCTTAACAACAAAAAAGGGCGAACTGTGGGAGAAAATCTACTACACTGCCCACACAGCATAACCACATAAAAATCGCAGAAGCATATCGCCGAAACACAGAAATCATGCCTGTCAATACACACAGAAGACACCCACAATGTCTCAGTCTTGGCCAAACAGGCCAATATTGAATCCAGACATTCTAAGCTACTCCCAGACCAGATAATACATTTCTTAAACAGCCTTCACAGTAAGCTCCTAGCCTCGATCATCACTTCAGTCCTAATACCCTAAGTGCAGGCTCTTTTCCCATATAAACTGATGGCGCATAAACAAAGAGGCAGAATGACAGACCCCGGAATAATTTACTCTCAGGAGGAACACAATGGACATTACTGAAAGCCAGGAGAAGGAACATTTACACATATTTGTTCAGACAGGAAATACTCGAGAAGATATTCTCACCTATTCCAGGAGATGGCTGGGATATCCAGTGTCCATAAGACCATAAGACCATAAGACATAGGAGTGGAAGTAAGGCCATTCGGCCCATCGAGTCCACTCCGCCATTCAATCATGGCTGATGCGCATTTCAGCTCCACTTGCCAGCGTTCTCCCCGTAGCCCTTAATTCCTCTAGACAACAAGAACCTATCAATCTCGGCCTTGAAGACATTTAGCGTCCCGGCTTCCACTGCACTCCGTGGCAATGAATTCCACAGGCCCACCACTCTCTGGCTGAAGAAATGTCTCCGCATTTCCGTTCTGAAATGACCCCCTCTAATTCTAAGGCTGTGTCCACGGGTCCTAGTCTCCTCGCCTAACAGAAACAATTTTCTAGCATCCACCTTTTCAAAGCCATGTATTATTTTGTACGTCTCTATTTGATCTCCCCTTAATCTTCCAAACTCCAACGAATACAATCCCAATCAATGAATTCCAAACAATACAATCAATGAATTGTTACTGCCAGACACTTGTTTAAGTTCCATTCAGTTTATTCTTGTTTTAATCGCCTTCGACTTTTCACCACTATACTGTTAGTGCTTTGCAATTATCAGCTTTGTGTTGTACCCTCTGCTTGGGGGAGTACATTCTGGCCATCTGTGTGGAGAATCAGTTCTGTGTCAACGTTGTAAATTTCCTTTCCGCGATGTCAATTTGTTTAAACAAACTGTTTGCCAGCTTCGTATCTGGTCTCTTCTCCATTGGGCTGAATTTCTCTGACACCACGTTATCGTGATTTGCTTATGTTTTTTACCCTCTTATCAGTCTTCCGTAAAGGATCTCGCTGAAACCCACATACACTACATTATTTTCACTTCCCTCATTTAAACATCTGATCACTTCCTCAAAACATTCAATCAGATCTGTTAGGCATCACCTCCTCTGACAAAATCATGCTAACTCCTTGATCAAACCTTGCCTGGACAAGTCGCAATTAATTCTCTCCTTTAGAATTTCCTCCAAACGTTTCCCTACCACTTCTGTGAGACTCACTTGGCTGTATTTCCCTGGTTTATTTCTTTCTGCCTTGTTAAAAAGTGGAACCCCATTAGTCCTCGACCAACTCCCCTGTGGCCAAAGGGGAATGTGAAATATTGGTCAGCCCTTAAATTCCTCCTTTGTCTCACAGAGCAACGTGCGATACAATTCCAGTCTGAGCTGGGTATTTGTCAACGTTTAAGACTCTCAAAACCTCCAGTATTGTCTCAGCGCCTATATGAAATTGCTCAAGAACCTCTCAGTGCATCTTCCTGCATTCTATACAGATGTCTTCCCACAAAATACCTGTTCGCCATCTGAATGTATGAAGTGATTCATCCAGTTATCCTATTTACAACTATTCACAAGAGTACTGTCATTCTGCAGTCAACACATTCACATAGTTTAAGTGGAAAACACTGTTTTAAGCCTTTGCGCCTATGAACCCTTTAGCTTTGATACCCAATGGCATATTGTTACAGTGAGAAAGCGTTTGAAAGTTCTCTATCTGAAAAACAACAGTTACTTGATTTCACCTCCTGCGTGGCCTCCAATTTGGTTCACATCTGACATGAGGGATGTTTTTCTCTCTGCTGTTCATCACATCCAGGATGGAACTGCGGCAGAAATGATTGCTGATTTCTTTGACCTAAGACGCCGATGGCTCACCTTGTAATGGGAACTATCCACAAGAGAACATTTCAACAGGAACAGATTTCTGTCATCTATGTAGGGGATAATGTCACAAACATAGTTTCAGGCTTCGACCAGGCCATGCACAGTCATTCTTCCTCGAATCATATATCGTGTGTCGTGAAAGGTTATGTAACAACAAGGCCTGGCGTTTGGGATAGGGGGATAGGACATGAGAGAGTTCAGGCTCTAAAAAATTGAAATTGGTATGGGGCCTGAAGGGCTGCAGACTCCGAAAATAGAAACTGTGGTGATATGCTTCTGGCATGCACTGAGTTTCGCTGGCACTCTTCTTGAAGACAGAACTTGGATGATTTGCAATGTGGTCAGCCAATCCAAACATCGTTGCCCAAGATACTGAAAACCACATTGCGAGCAGTGATTGTAGTAGAGTGGATTGCGTGAAGTCCAGTTCATGTGTTGCTTCACCTGGAAGGTGTGTTGGGCCATTGGAAACATAGGAGAGAAGACGCCAATGGATAGGTGAGGAGAGACAAGAAGCAAAAGGAGATATTATTACATAAATCATTAGGACAAGAAACTTAATGAAATGGCGCTTCACCTGAACGATTGTTCCATTTGTAACATGGTTGAAGAGTTAAGGGCACAAATCAACACGAAAGAAAATAGCCACTAGAGCGACACAGTTAAAGGATGGCCATGACTGGGAGTTAAATATCCAGGAGTACGAGACTATTTGGAAGATCAGACAGCAGAGTAAAGAAGGTGGTGTCTCTCTGTTATTCAAGGCCAACATCAGGGCAGTTTGGAGAGACACTATGTGTTCTACGGAGAATGAGTTTGGTTTAATTTGCGTGGAAAGTAGAAATTCGAAGAAGAAAAACGTCACTGATAGGTGCAGTCTATAGGCCAGGAATTAATGACATCAAATTGGTAAAGGCAATATACAAAGAATTAAACTATGCATGTGAAAATGGATCGGCTATTATTATTAGGGGTTTCAATCTACATGTAGCTTTGTCGAACCAGCTCAGTTACAGTACCTTTGATGAGGAGTTTGTTGAGTGTCTTCGTGATAGTTTTCTTGAACATTATACAATGGAACCGACGAGAGAGAAAGCTATCTGCGATCTGATACTGCGTAATGGAATAGGAATAATTAATGATCTGATAGTTAGGGATCCTCTTGGAACGAGTGATCACGGTATGGCAGAACTTAGAATTCAAATGGGGAGTGTGAAGATAAAATCCAATATCAGGGTCCTGTGCATGTACAGGGGGAACAACAATAGAACGAGAGAGCACCTGGCTAATGTAGACTGGAAACAAAGGTTATATGGTGGGACAGATATCGAGCAGTGGAGGACTTCCAAAAGAAGACTTTTTTTGCAGAAGTATATTCCAGTGAAAAGCAAGGACTGTAAGAAGGTAATCTGCACTCCGTGTCTTAGGAAATAACGGAGGCTATCAAAGTGAAAGAGAAGGCCAAGTGGCCAAGAACAGCATGAAACTGGAAGATTGGGAAAACTTTAAAGTTAAACATGAGGAAAAGAAACTAGTATCGAATACAAAGACGGACAGCAACCGTTTCTATAAAAGTACGACACAAAAAGCAAGTGTCTAAAGTAAAGGGTGGTTCTTTCGAGGATGAGAAAGGGCACTTAGTTATACGATGTGAAGAAATGTCCGAGGCATTGAACAGATATTTTGTATCAGTCTTCACAGTGGATGATACCAATAACATGCCAGTAAGTGACAAAGAGACAAATGTACGTGAACACCTGGAAACAAACATTATTACGGAAGATGTAGTGTTAGGCAAGACAATGGAGCTGAGGATGGACAAGTGTCCTGGCAGTGAGGGAATGCATCTCAGGGTATTAAAAGAGATAGCGGGAGAAACAACAAGTGCTCTATTGGCAATTTTCAAGTTCACTAGACTGTGTGGCAGTCGCAGAAGATTGGAAAAAAGCTAGTGTGACACTACTGTTTAGAAAGGGAGGTAGATAAAAGATTGGGAATTATTGATCAGTTCGCTTAATTTCTGCAGTGGGGAAGATGCTTGAGTCTATTATCAAGGAAGAAATAGCAGGGCATCTCGATAGAAATTGGACAGATGCAACATAGGTTCATGAAGGTTCAAGCAAAGATGTTATTTTGCAATTGTAAAAGGTACTGGTGATGCTATCCTTGATGAAATGCGTGCACTTCTGGTACCCTTATTTGAGAACGGCAATGCTGGTTCGACGGGGGGGGGGGGGGGGGGGGTGGTGCAGAGGAGTATCAATAGGTTGATTGCGGAGTTTAGGGGGTTGGCCTATCGAGAGAAACTGCGTAGATTAGGATTATTCTCTTTGGAATTTGGAAGCATGATGGGGGAGTCTTGCTGAATCATAAAACTTTGAACAGAATAGGTTAGGTAGAATTGGAAAGGATGCTTCCACTTGCGGGTGAAACTCGGACAAGAGAGCATAGCCTCAGGATTAGAGGGAGCAGATTTCGGACTGAGTTCAGAAGGACCTTCTTCACCCAGACGGATGTTAATATATGCAATACATTGCCCAGTGAAAGAGTTGACGCTAGTTCAATAAAAGCTTTTACAGCTTAGAGCGATACTTCTTTTTAAAAATATATTAAATAAGGGTTCCAGTGAGAGAAGCACATTTGAGTCATTAGAAAGATCAGCAATGATGTCATAGATCGGCAGAACAGGCTTGAAGGGCCAGACAACCTACTCCTGCTCGGGATTTTAGTTTTATACATTTATGTGACACGAAAGCAGGGATGCATGGGGAAATCTCCATGGGGCGAGTTGGGGGAGGCGTGGGCAGTGAAGGCAAAGTGCAAAGGGTTTCTTGCAGGGAATGGTCCCTGTGGATGGTGGACAGGGACGGGAGAGGGACTTATCTCTGATGATGACATCTTGCTAGAGTTCGTGGAATTTTTTTAAAAAATTGACAATCACTTGAACCATCACTGCGAATACATTTGGCAACTTTCATAGGTCCGCCATTGAGAGCATTCTGTCTGGATGTATCACTACCTGGTATGGCATCTGTACCATTCAAGATTGGAGACACAGCGAGTGGTGAACTCGGCCCGAACAATCACAAAGGCCAAACTATTATATGTTTACATGTTATTTACACATCTATGCTACTTAACACTGCGATTTGCTTGTATTGATCGCAAGACAAAGCTTTTTACTGTGCCTCAGAACACGTGACAATAAATTCAATTCAATTCAATTGTGAAATATCGACGAGATGGATTTTTGGAGCAGCTTGTGGAGGAGCCAAGTAGGGAACAGGCAATACTGGATTTAGAGTTGTGCAATGAGGCAGACGTAACAAGGGAGCTGAAGACGAAGGAACCCTTAGGAGGCAGTGATGATAATATGATCAAATTTACCCTGCAATTTGGGAGGGAGAATATACAATCAGCGGTAACGGTTTTAAAGTTGAATAAAGACAATTGCAGAGGCATGAGGGAGGAACTGGATGAAATTGGTGAGGAGAGGATCCTAGCAAGAAAGCAGGAAAGTGGAAATGCAATGAAGGAGTGTCTTAGAGTAATTCGGCTGACACATCAGAGGCACATCGTGAGGAAAATGAGGCATGGTGCAGGGAGGATGAGGCAACCAGGCTGACTGAGGAAGTCATCGATAGCATAAAAGCAAAAGAGAAAATATATAATGTGGCGAAGGGCAGTGAACAATCAGAGGATTGGGAAGCTTAAAAAGACCTACAAAGGGTAACACTAAAAACAATGAGGAGGGAGAAGTTTAAATCTAAGACAACTAAGAATATAAAGGAAGATTGCAGTCGTTTCTTTATTCATATAAACGCAAAAGAGAGGAAGAGGTGGACAATGGACAACTGGAAAATGACACTTGACAGATAGTTGAGGGGAACAAGAAAATGGTCGAGGAACTGAAAAAAATATTTTGTGCCAATCTTCACAGTGGAAGACATGAGGTATACCCAAACATACAAGAGAATGGGGGAACAGATGTAAGTCTAGTGGCCATCACTGAGAAGGTGCAAGAAACAATGTATGGCCTGTAGGTGAATAAATCATCTGGATCAGATGGAGTACCCTCCCGAGGTCGAAGGTAGACAAGTGAAGAAATAGTGAATACGTTAGTGGAGAACTTTGAGGAATCGCTAGAATCAGGAAGGGTGCTACAGGACTAAAAAGTCACAAATGTGACACCCGATTTGAAAAAGGAACAACACAAAAGCTGGCAAATTGCAGACCAATCAGCCGAAGCTTGGTTGTGGATAAGGCCCTGGAATCTATTGCATTGGAAGACATTTCGGAAGTCTTGGAAGTGTATGTAAATTTTAGGCAAAGACAGCATGTATTCAACAAGGGGAGGCCATGCCTGACAAATCTGCAAGAATTCCTCTTTGAGGAAGTAACGAGGAAGGTAGACCAAGGAGAGCCAATGAATGTTATGTGTCTGGACAACATGAAGGCCTTTGATATTTGCCGCACAGGAGACTACTGAATAAGATAAGGGCTCATGGTGTCGGAGGCAAGGTGCGCTCGCAGGACAGAAAGCAGTGATTGGGAACAAAAGCATCCTTCTCAGGATGGCAGCTGGTGAGAAGTGGCGTTCATCAAGGCTGTGTTGGGACCACAACCTTTCATTTTCTCCATTAGCGATCGAGATAAAGTACCTGAAGGCAATGTGTGTCAATTTGCAGACAATGTAAAGGTAGAAGGACAGGTAGCATTGAGGAGGCGGGGGTGCTGCAGAAGGATATGGACATGTCGGGAGCTTCTAAAAAAATGGCAGATGGAGTATAATGTGGAAAAGTGCGAGGTGATGCACTTTTGTAGGTAGAATAAAGATACGGACTACTGTCTAAATGGGGCGAAAGTTCACATGTCTGGTGTGCAAAGATACTTGAATATAAAAGTTTTAGCCCAGGATTCTCTCAAGATGAACTTGCAGGTTGAATCTATAGTTAGGAAGATAATTGCAATGATGACATTTATTTATGGAATACTTGAATATAAGCGTCTGGTCAGACCACATCTGGATTACTTTGTGAACGTTTGGTCCTCAAATTTCAGGAAGGATGCACTGGTCCTAGGGTGTGTTCCGAGGTGATTCACGATTATGGTTCCAGGAATGAAAAGCTTGACACATGAGGAACGTTTGACGACTCTGGATTTATACTCGACGAAGTTTAGAAGGATGAGAGGAAATTTAATTGCAACTTATAGAATCGTGAATAGCCTGGACACAGTGGATGCTGAGAAGGTGTTTCTATTTTTTTTTGCAGAGATTAGAACTCAAAGGAACAGCCTTGGAGAAAAGGGAAGACATTTGACAGCATTAATAAGAGACACTTATTCAGCCACAGAGTGGTGAAAGTATGGAATTCATTGCCAGATAAGGCTGTGGAGGCAAGGGTCTTTGATTATATTTAAGAGTGAGACATGTAGCAGCGTGGTTTTCAAGGACATCAAGGTTTATGGGGAGAAAGCATAAAAATTGGGTTTAGAAAGATTTAACGGCAGAGCAGACTCACTCCGCTGAATGGTTTAATTTCTGCTCTATTGTCTTATGGACTTATGCATCGAATGACCTCCATCTGCAAGTTCCCCTCCATGGAACGTGCCAGCCTGACTGGGAGCATTGTCAGCGAAGATGATTTGTTCTCTCCGTCGCTCTGAAAGATAGTGTCCTTCCAATTAAACCCGTTGGACGATAACCTGGTGTTCTGTGATTTTTAACTTTGTACCCCACAGTCCAACATCAGCATCTCCAAATCATTTTTTTTTAACAGAGGATGGTTTATGTGTGCAATTCACTTCCTGAGGCAGTGATGAATGAATATACATTTACAACATTTACAGGTTATTTGAATCAATAAGTGAATTGGAAAGTTTCAGTGGGATTAACAAAAGCTATTCATTCATGCCTAGTACATTATTTATTGCCCAGAGGGAAGTTGAGAATCAGCCAAGATATTATGGATCTGGAGTAATATGCCAGCCAGACCAGTTAGGTGTGGCAATCCCGTTCCCTATCAGTTATTAATTAATCAGATCTACAACAACAGATTCAAAATAATCATTAGACTCTAGGTTATTTTTTAAGTAAAATTCCAGCATCTGCCGTGCCACGGTTTGAACCCGTGTCCACCGAATTATATCTGGACATTCATATTAACAATGCAGTAATAATATCACAAGGGCATTATTAACCCTCAGCAGTAACAAGAGCCGTCAGATGCGACTCGTTTCATTTGGCATTATGTTCAGTATGAGCTGGGAGGAGTGAAAGGCCTGTTTTCATGCTGTGTGAGTCTATGACTTTGACACTATGAAACCGGCAGCTGGTTGGGATTAACAGCAGCATTATCAGTTTAATTGATCTCCTTCTGGGATATGTAATCTTGCTGGCAACTCTGGAGGTTCTTCTGCTCATTGAGCCCGTCCCACAAAGGGGATTGTTGAATACTCTGTCCCCAGTTTGACTGAGTAGATGAGTTTCCACTTCAGCAGGTAATTGAATCCCGCATTGCCCTGGTTTCTCTGTGATATCGGTGTCCTTGTATCTACCCAGGATGAACGATTGGTTCAAATCATGTCCACGCAGACCCAAGTCCCGTTGTCCATGTTGTGAATGTGTTTTTATTCTCCCTGATATACCCACAGGGTGTGGATGTCGCTGGTCAGGACAGCTTTTCCTATTCATTCTGATTCGCTGCTGTCTCGCTGCACGAGAGACATGGATTCGATCCCAGTCTCGTGTGACTGTTTGCAGTTTACACATTCTCTCTTTGCTTGTGTGAGTTTCCTCCCACAGTGTGAAGATGTGCAGGTTACTGGGATCAGCCATGGGAAATGAAGGGGAACGGAATAGGTATGGAGTATGGGTCTGATAGGATATGCTTCGGAGGGATGGGGTCGACTGGAACGGCCAAATGGCCTCCTTTCCCACACGGTCGTCATTCTCGGATTAAGGGTCAGATATTTTATTCAGGTCCTGAAGTCACAAGTAGGCTGGATTGTATAAAGAAGTTACCATCCCCTGCATAAGGAACAAGTATGAATGGGATTGCAGGAAATTAAAGGCATCTTCTCTGTTCCTGAGGTCAGGCTTCCATTCCAGGTTTTATTCATCGATCTTTAACATTATCAGTTCCGTGTGTGAGTGCCCAAGGATGACTCGTTTATTATATAACCACAACACCACCTTCTCCATGTTGCAGTATTTATTGGGAACAAGAAGCTGATTCTGAGCTGATGCGAGCAAAAGCAGATGCTACTGTCAATGTCAAAAACATGAATCCAAACAGGAAAATGAAATTTCGAACCTTGCCACCCCTAAGTTAAAGTCTCCACACGCTTTAGATGCGTCAATCATTGTCTCAGCAACATGTACAGTTTATGGTCATAATATTATAAATGGGGGCAAGTATTCTCTTCCGCCCCGCTTTTGACCAGGAGCTGCCGAACCTCGGAAATACACGCTCCTCTCTCTCGTCATTCCATCCCAATTTCCAATTGCATCTTCGTGCATGCTTCACACAGTTTCTCTGATTCTGAGTCTGGAACTGGGATTATGTGTGATTGCATGCAGCAATTGGTCCTGCCTTATGTGGGCAAAGTGATGAAGTATCTGGATTAGTGGTGCTGGAAGAGCACAGCAGTTCAGGCAGCATCCATGTAGCTTTGGGCTACTTGGATGCTGCCTGAACTGCTGTGCTCTTCCAGCACCACTAATCCAGAATCTGGTTTCCAGCATCTGCAGTCATTGTTTTTACCAAAGTGATGAAGTAGCCGATGTTCAACTACAATGCTATTGAAGCATACGTTTCAACAATATTCTGCACTCTCCCAAGAGTTTGGACAGTTTCATTAATCCCTTTCTCCCGTACTCTTATTCATGGAATCTCCACAGTCTCTGGGGACGCTAAAGTTAAAGATTCCGTTCATTCTGCGTTCCCACATGCCTGTCGCTAGGTCCTGATATTGTACATTCTTCCTGACATTTCCTCTGCTACCATACTGGTTGCAGTTTGCAAGCGTGCTCTGTGCAGTGCTATAACCGTTTAGTAGTTTGTATTCTGCGTTGTGATTGCAGCGATCTCGGTTCGAATCCACATGATGGCGGTCAGTTCTCTCAAAGTTTTACTTTTGGTGAAACACGGTCAGAAATTAATCGTTTTTACAAGATAATATTCTCCGAGGTTTTCCATCGAATTTTGTTCTCTGATATTTCTGCGTTTCATGTATCAGGATTTAAACCCAAAAGTTCTCGGAGATGTGTCTCTCTCGCACTCTCCCTAGCTCTCTTTTCCGTCCCTCGTCCCATTTGACTGAGACATTGCACAACCGAACATACACTTTCACGTTGATACCGTCCAGTCTGTGGCGTTGCAGTCACTGTTGCTGAGTGACCATGCCCCAATCTCTTCATTGGAACCTTCAAACCATTCGATCCGTTTGGATATCGTGGATGTGAGATCAATTTTCTTTTAGCAGCTTTTACTGACATGGACCAGAGATTATTGGAGCGTGAGGCTCAATAAAAGGGCATAGGGAATAACTGGGGAAGAGACTCTATTGTAAAAGATCCCCCATGAGTGCTTTCTGCGAAAGCCTAGTGGGATTATCGCTGGATTGTGAACACAGCAAAGCCAGGTAATGTTCTTTGGATTCCCACCACACCACGACGATGATAGTATGTGAATGCAATAAATGCCTAGAATTAAGAATACGTGGTCTGAAAAACCCATCTGTTTCACTGACGTCCTTGCGGAAAGGAAACTACCGTCCCTATCTGGTCTGGCGTCCACGTGACTCCAAATCGGAAGGCAATAAATGCTGCAGAGTCATCCCCGATGCTGTTACAGAATGGAAATATGTTCATTCGACTCAGTGCTAGAATTGTCCAGGGATGTGATCGCACTGGGAAAGTTGCAGGAGAGATTCACTCGGATATTGTCTCGGCTGAAGAGTTTCTGTCATGAAGGAAGACAGGACAAACTGGGGTTGTTTGTCACCGTGCAGAGGAGTTTGTGAGGGGTATAGATAAGGTAGCCTGAAAGAAGCGTTTCCCATCGATGGAAAGAACGATGATAGGGGGCCAGAAATTTAATGAGAAAGGCAGAAAGGTTAAAGTAGATGTGTAGAAAAGCGGTATAGGCCGACGGGTGTTCGAATTTGGAACACGCCATCTGTCAGGGTAAGAGAGGCAGCAACCCTTATAAACTGAAGGAACATGCAGATGTGAACATGTTCTGCCAATACCTGTAGGTCTGTGGGCTAAACCATTCGGGTCGTAAAGCAGTTGCTTTTGACAAATGCAGCCACAATGGGCTGAAGTGTCTCCTTTGAAACTGTTGTCCTCGGTGTTTCGTGTCGCAGTATGGTATGTGGGAGATAGGAGCTCAATTCCTGGCTGGGGCACTGTGAATGTTTTAAAACTGTCGCTCCGTTTCCAAATGCGGGTTATTAATGCCTGTCCTTCCATTCTCCATGGGACATATCACAGGAAGGACAGTGCTATCTGAATCAGCGTGGGGAAGGACTGCAGCTCCCGGCGAGACAAAGTGTCAATGAAAGTGCAAACACGTGACTTCCGGAACCTGCACCTTGTGTCTGTATTGGAATCTAAACTATTTAATAGAAAGAAGAAGGAAGCTGAGGAAGAAACAGGGTAACCCAATTCAGATGTGAGCGCAGAAGCAATTTCCTCAGCATCATGAGGAAAACTGACAAATGGCTCAGAGAAAGAGTTTATCTTTCAGAACTGTTAGTTCACAGAGATGGTTTTGTTCCACTCAATCCCTTAAGAAATTGAATAACAATTTACCTGAAGACTTGAAATGGTAGAACACACCAGGGGATGAGTCATGTCTGGAAACTGTGTTTACAAGCCAGATGTTTGATAACAGATAATGATGCAATAGGCTTAAGGACCATTCTCCATGCTTTTAAAAACTCAATAACTGTCATTTTTCAATTCAACAAAATAGGCAAAAACAAAGTCATCAAGAAAAGTTCCAAACATTGCATATGTCATCATTAGTGCGAAAGTACTGAAATGCAGCTGTCTCACTGCTATTTCCCAATGTTGATTTCCAGTCATTGAAAAAAAAATTGTTGTTCCTCATGGAAATCTTAAAGTGAACATGAATTCCTTACATTAAAAACAGCAAAGGTAGCAGTTCTGTCAGAGTCAGTGAGAATTTCATATCGGAGATGAAATCAAATGGGAAGAAATGCTGAAATCAGTTGCCTTTGCCTACTCAGACTCAGTGCTACAAAATGATCCTTATTGAAACATATACGTATTTTCACGGATTTTATAAGTTTGATGCAGAAAGATTGGTTCTGTGACCAGAGCGCCTCATATCTAATGACTTGTAGATGCCGATTTTCGACTGGGGAATGCAAAATTGAAAATCACACAACCGCAGGTTATAGTCCCACACGTTTAATTGGAAGTACTAGCTTTCGGACCACTGCTCATTCATCAGGTGATCGTGGAGTACACAGTTGTAAGTCACAGAATTTATAGCATAGGTTTACATTGCGATGTAACTGATATTGTACATTGAAAAATACCTTGATTGTTTGCTAAGTCTCCGATCTCTTAGAATGACCGTGTTACCTTCTCTTCTTTCATATGTAAAGTACAAATCTATTTTATTTTAAAGTTTTATTCTCAGGTGAAGTTTAGCAACTGGTGTCTGCGCCCCCACCCCCCCCCCGTGCTGCTATCTGTTCCATAATGTTTAGACTGATTCTAATTTATAAAGCTTTACCAGAGACTTACATGGATTCATCCAGTTTTTGAGGAAAGTACAATGTAACTCTGCAAGTACAAATTCACCCCACAGATGTATGTGCGTGTGTGTGTGTGTGTGCGCGCGCGTGTGTGTGTGCGTGTGTAGGAGGTTCTCTGTTTGTAGATAGGGCAATGGGATCACCTGTACTGTGACAAGAACCCAATGACCATGCGTACTGAATTTAGCTGTCAGTCTTGCGGGGGCACTTTTAGCTGCTGCCTGTTCCGAAGTCCGCCTTGGAGGACTGTCACCCGAAGATCCGAGGTCGAATGTCCTGGATCACTGAAGTGTTCTCCAACTGGGAAGAGGCACAACTCTCTGTTGATTCATGTGCAGAGCCCATTCTGTTTTGGTACCCTCTGCTCAGCTTCACCAATGTCCCATGTCTTAAAGCATCCTTGCCTGCAGCGTGTTTTTTTTTGTTCGATTAGCGTCAGTCTAAACATTATGGCACGGACGCAGCACACAGGGACCTTCAACATATTGTCTGTGCTGACACTAATTGGTAAAGTCCACCTGAGAATGTAACTGCTAAAATAAAGTTTTTCAATTTACATAAGAAAGAAATGAACCTAACATAGTCATTCTAACAGATGGAAGACTTAACAAGCAATCAAGGTATTTTTCCAATGTATAATTTCAGTGACATTACACTGTAACCTTTCGCTATAAATTCTGTATCTTGCCACTGATCAAGGAGCAGCTCTCCAAACTCTATTACTTCCATTAAACCTGTTGGACAATGACCTGGTGTGCGATTTTTAACTTCGTATTAGAATGCGGATCTCACAATTAAAATAGAGATGAAGAAGCATTTATTCTCTCAGACAGTTCTGGTTCAGTGGACCATCTTGTAGCAGAAGCCTGTTGAGGAAGTGTCATGTGGCGTAATGAGGCTGAGATCGGCAGATCTTCCAACAGCAAAGATATCAAGCGTTATGGGGAAAGGCAAGAAAGTGCAGTTCAAGGTTATCAGATCAGATATGAAACCATTCAATAGCAGAGTAGACTTAATGGTCTGAATGGTGTCTTTCTGTTCCTAAAATTGTTAGCCTTAATATGAAGCTGCAAAACCGACCTGAGTAAAATGTGCCAAATTTAAAAAAGCGTGGTCCCCCGGAGCACTGAACCGAGGTGAAATGTACAAAGAACAACACACAAAGGGCAGACAATATTGGGTAATTGATCCGTAGTGATCAGTATACCAAGGTAAACAGGAAAACCGATATTCATTATCTACGTCGAACCTGGCTCCACTAGCCATGTAGTTAAGTCTCACAAACCACTATTCCCCTTCTGTTTTCCTGACGCCACCTCCGTTCTTGTTTTAAACTGATTGAATGCCAGGCAATTGCAGATGACATTGCTGATGTGGAACTGTAGCAGATGGAACATGGAACATTACAGCGCAGTACAGGCCCTTCGGCCCTCGATGTGGCGCCGCCCTGTCATACTAATCTGAAGCCCATCCCGTCTACACTATTTCATTTACGTCCATATGCCTCTCCTATGACGACTTAATGCACTTAATCTTGGCGAATCTAGCACCGCTACAGGCAAAGCATTCCATGCCCTAACTACTTTCTGAGTAAACAAAATGCCTCTGACATCTGTCTTATACATATCTCCCCTCACTTTAAAGTTGTGACACTCGTGTTTGCCGTCCCCATACTTGGAACAAGGTTCTCCCGGTCTACCCTAACTAAACCTCTGATTATCTTGTTGGTCTCTATTAAGTCACCTCTCAGTCTTCTCTCCAACGAGGACAGCCTCAAGGCCCTCAGTCTTTCCTCGTAATACATTCCTTCCATACCAGGCAACATGCTAGAAAATCCCCTCTGCACCCTTTCCAAAGCGTCAACATCCTTCTTATAATGCGGTGACCACAACTGTGCACAATACTTCAAGTGTGACCGTACCAGATCTTTGTACAGCTGCAGCATAACCTTCTCATTCCAGAACTCAATCCCTCTATTAATAAAGGCCAAAACACTGTTTTCCTTCTTAACAACCCTATCAATCTGGGTGGTAACTTTCAGGGATCTCTGTACATGTACACCGAGATCTCTCTGTTCATCTGCACTCCCAAGAATCTTATTATTAGCCCAGTATTTTGCATTCCGATTACTACGTCCAAAGTGTATCGCCTCACACTTGTCCACATTAAACTCCATTTGACACCTCTCAGCACAGCTCTGCTTTCTATCTATGTCTCTCTGAAATCTACGACATCCTTCGTCACTATCCATAACTCCACCGACCGTAGTGTTGTCCGCAAATTTACTAACCCACCCTTCTAAGCCCTCATCCAGGTTATTTGTAAAAATGACGAATAGCAGTGGACCCAACATCGACCCTTGCGGAATGCCACTATTAACTGGACACCAAGATGAACATGTTACATCAACTGCAACCCTCTGTTTTCTTTCATCGAGCCAATTACTGATTCAAACTACTATGTCTCCCACAATCCCATTCCTCTGCATTTTGTGCAATAGCCTACTGTGGGGAAACTTATCGATCGGCTTGCTGAAATCCATATACAGCACATCAACCTGCTTACTCTCATCCACCTGTTTGGTCACTTTGTCAAAAAACTCAATAAGATTCGTTAGGCTCGACCTACCCTTTACAAAACTGTGCTAACTGTCCCTGATCAGATTATTATTTTCTAGATGATTATAAATCCTATTTCTTATAACCTTTTCCAACGGTGTACCAACAACTGAAGTGAGACTCACTGGTCTCTAATTACTAGGGTTGTCTCTACTACCCTTCTTGACAAGGGAACAACATTTGCTAACTTCCAGTCCTCAGGCACTATTCCTGGAGACAATGATGATATCTAGATCAATGGCACAGGCACGGCAATCTCTTCCTTTGCTTCCCAGAGGATCCTAGGATAGATCCCATCTGGCCCAGAGGACTTGTCTATTTTCACACTCTGCAGTATTTCTAATACCTCTTCCTTGTGAACCTCAATCTCTTCTAGTCTAGATGCAAGTATCTCTGTATCTTCCTCGCCAACATTTTCATTTTCTACAGTGAACACTGTCGAAAAATATTTATTTAGTGTTTCCCATGTCTCCTCTGACTCCACACACAACTTCCCACTATTATTCTTGATTGGCCCTAATTTAACTCTCGTCATTCTTTTATTCCTGATATACCTATGGAAAGCCTTAGGGTTAACCCTGATACTATCCGCCAACAACTTGTAATGTCTCCTCCTGGCTCTCATGTCTTCTCCTGTCTCTTCTGAGCTCTCTTATTAGTTCATGCAGGGAAACGATTCTGTCTGCTGCAAAACATCATTCTGTTTCGAAATATCAGGCAGTATTTCATATCGATTACTGTAAACGTTAACCTTTAACAAGCCATGACAGTGAAATCACTGAATCCTCATCACTATACGACCAGAGAAGATTTCTGTTAACATCACCCTGGACACCATGAGATTCGCAATTCTATTCTCCCATCCTTCTGTGCGTGACCCCTTGGCACTATTCCGGTCTTGTTGGTTGGTTTACAATACTGAGGCTATCCAAACATCTTTGCATCTCAGTTTCTAAAGGATGAGACCTTCTCACTGAACTGGCAATGTGCTTGCTCAGTGGTGATAACACTGTCCTTGTAAACTGTAAAATTGCTTGAAATAGGGCATTCCTGTTTTTCATTCCAAGAACTTGAGGCAAACCGTTCGGCAGGACAGGAAATAGCGGGCATGAGCAGTGATCAATTTTGGCAGCACGAACGAGGTAAGACAGTATAAGCTACAGAGTAATGGGGAAACAATGGGCAAGGAACACTGGGACGGGAGGGGCTGAATGCTTCCTTTCTTTGCTGTAACCAGACATTGGTGTTGAACTCTGAAATGGGACAACATCAGGCAAGTCGGTGAAATCTTACTTTCTGCTTTTTTTCTCCCGAGGACTGTCACACTTGGGGAAATGTGTCTGCGTGCTTCAGTCTATGGGTAAAAATGGGGTTCAGTTTCAATCTCAAACTTTAATCTCATTTATTGTATTTTGCTAGGTTAAATCGTTCCAGAGAAATTAGCATTCAGGTGAAACGTCAGAGCTTACAAGTTTACAGACGAAGTGCTGGGAAATGAGATGAAGTGACCCATTTCTGTGCTGTAAGCACTCGATAATTCAATCATTTTTGAGGGGAAACATATCTGCAGTGACATAATTCCAAAAACTGTGTTATGAAGAAACGGTGCAACTGCTTCTGTCCTCATCCCTGTTGGTCTAATGGTTTGATTCAGCGCTTTAACTGAGTGCCCTGGGTTTCATTACCGTTCAGGCAATCAGGACTTCTTGTTCCTGATGCAGAGAGCGCAGCTCTACCAGGAATCTGTTTCATGCCTTTGATCAGTCAATATCCCAGCTCTTCAACGAAGGGAAAAGTGCCTTCCTTCTCTCTGCACAGTCGGACAGTTAATCCTTCATTCTCCTCTGATTCCACTTCCCGAAGAGTTTCAAAATAATGTAAAAACTGAGTCTCAGCTATTTCTTTTCTGTGCTTTTCAAACACTGGAGCTGCAGCGATTGAGTGCGTTGGTTTCTGAAAATGCGTGGGGCTATTCCAGGATTGTTTTCTCTGACAACGGTGGGACATGACTGCTGTTCTCTATGATATGGAAGTGCCAGTGTTTTTGTTGAGTAGACAAAGTTAAAAATTCCACAATATCAGGGCATAGTCCACCAGGTTTATTTGTAAGTATTAGCTTTCAGATAGCAGCTCCCTCATCAGGTGGGTGTTTTTCTGCAGAAACGTGGTGTGTGTGTCAATATGTGCGATCTATTGGAACATCATCTGGACTTTAACCGACCGTTCGTGGTGTCGATGGTACCCATGGCTTGCAGGTGTTGGTGTTGGACTGGGGTTGCCAAATTTAAAAATCACACAATGCCATTTTAGATTCCAACAATTGGCAAATACCTGATGAAGAAGCAGTGCATGGAACACTGGTGCTTCTAAATATAAATGTTCTGTACAGTCTGGTGCTGTGTAATTTTTACTCTGATAGCTCTTGGTAATGTTTAACTGATCGAAGACAGTGAAAGAATTTTCGGTCATGGAGATGGAAATTTCAAATATTATCCACCTCAGCGTAACAAAAATGATGAATTTGGATGTTGATGAATCTCCACAATGCGCTTGCGCCAAGTAAAAGTCGAACTTTCAACCACCTGATCCGTAGCCAGCTCGACGAGTGGTTCTACCACTGGCCAGATGCACAGCTGAACTTTTACATGCTGCAGAGCTGTATGTTAACAAGGACATGAGCAATAACAGTAACAGTCACAAGGTGAACAAAGAACAAAGATAATCACCATCATCGAGTCACTTCAAATGGTCCTAAAAAAAAACGACCATTCGCAATCTGATCAGCCAATCAATGAGGTCACTGCTGATCAAGGGAATTGCAACTGACTTTGCTGCGTTTCACCATAATTTGAGGTTAACTCCAGCCTAATCATAACATCGCATTTTCCCATTAATTTTCAGCTTTAGATTACGTTAATGACCTGTCCGTATTTGCAGGCAACTGAACAGCATGAAATGAGTGAAAACGTCCTTCCGGCGAGGTAATCCAGTGCAGAGTCGGCCAGAAAAGAAAAGACAAAGACATGAAACATCACTCCCATTTCTCTCTGTACCAATGCATTTTCCTGAGTTGAATGTCTGCAGGACTTGTCTTTAATATCTGAAGAATTAATTATTTTTCCGGGAAAGATTCTTCCTAAATCAATAAACAAATGAATTGTTGAAACATATTTTACTTCAGATTAAAATAGTTGAATATCCTTTCCCCCAGCCTAATGTCCCAATCCTCCCTCCCTTTCCATGTAATTCCCAACTGCACCAAGTGAGGTTGGAGCTCCTAACCTGACGTTCCAATGCTCCTTGCTGCTCCATGTCAATAGAAGCTGCTCTACTTGAAGTTGGAGCTCCCACTCTGATGTCCCAATGCTCCCAGCTGCTACATGTCATTAAAAGTTGATCCTTTTGAGGTTGGAGCTCCTAATCTGATGTCCCACTGCTCCCTGCTCCATGTCAACAGGATCGGTCCAGATGAGGTTGGATCTCCCACTCTGATGTCCCAATACTCCCAGCTGCTGCATGTCATTAAAGTTGATCCTTGTGAGGTTGGAGCTCCCAGTCTGATGTCCCAATGCTAACTCCTCCATGTCAATAAAAGCCGTCCAGATGAGGTTGGATCTATCACTCCGATGTCCCAATGCTTCCTGCTGCTACATGTCATTTAAAGCTACTCCACGTGAGAGTGGAGCTCCCAGACGGATCTAGCTAAGCTCCCTGCTCCATGTCAACTGAAGCTGCATCAAATTAGGTGAGATATCGCAGTCTGATGTTTCAATGCTCCCTGCTGCTCCATGTCAATAGAGGCTGCTCCATGTGAAGCTGGATCTCCCAGTCTGATGTCCCAATGATACCTGCTGCTCCACATGAATATAAGCTGCTCCACTTGTGATTGGAACTCCCAGCCTGATGTCACAATGCTCCCTGGTCCATGTCAACAGACGCTGCTCTCGATGAGGTGGGAGGTCCCATCCCTGGCAGCTCACACACCTCTATACAATCATAGAAATACTGCCCACTGACCATTTCCACCACTGGAGCTATGGATGGAATATCCACATCATGTGAACCTAATATTAGTTTTAGTCACCACCGAATCATTATTTCCAAAAGACATTTTTTCTTGAACCTTATTCAGCATGTGCATATCGCAGTCAATCCGAAGTTAGATAATGGTGTTAATTGATGTATGCTCAATAAAAATTACGTCCTATTTTTCATGTTGAGTAACTTATACTTAGCAAGGATAATGTTTGAATGAAATCACGCTTTTATTCCAAGTGAGGGAATGTGGTTTGCATTATTTAAAATGAACCTGTTCACTGTGTAAAATGATCAAATAGATCTCAGTTTCAAGACAAAATTGGTTACATTGTCATCCATCTTTACATGTGGTGTCTTCTTCTTTCAACCACATGGCTATTAGAACGAAAAGTCTGTTAATGACATGCGTATAAAGACACATTAAATCATTTTTCATGTTTATGCTGCATTAATCTGCGGTTATTGATCCACAGTTTAGGTTCAGTCCCTACAGTTAACATGCTGATTACTCCAGTTGTTCATAGTTCAATGTGATGCATCCAGTGTGTGCATAACGAGAGGGAGCTCGCTTCCCACATCTTGTGTTTATCTGTGCCTTATGTCCAGCCTTCATCAAAGGCGAGAGCAAGGGGCGAGTGCGAGACCAATGTATAAGTCTCTCCGTGCCCATGCACGGCCCCACATTGGCAATTCTCTACTGTGCATTTACAGCCAGTTCTCGGTGCCCCTCCACCGACGCCCTGCCCTTTTGAAATATCTCCATTATTTTGTGCTCTCTCTCTGTGCTCTTCTCACCAAGATGAATCACTTCTACTCAACCTGCTCCAGATTTCATCTGACAAACCATTCATTAAGAATCCCATTGTATAAACAAGCCCTTCACATCTCTCGTTATTTGGTTTTCCAGGATTTCTTTCATAAATTAAAATGTCAGAGCAGCTTGACTTGAAAAATAAAATCGCGTTCCTTTTCATTATCGCAATTCAATCGACATTTCAATGTAGTTTAGGCAACTCGCTCAAATTATTCCTTGAGATTTTATAATAGCATCGATGCATATAAATTGACCATTGGAGTTGTGGTTCTGTTCGCCGAGCTGGGAATTTGTATTGCAAACGTTTCGTCCCCTGTCTCGGTGACATCCTCAGTGCTTGCGAGCCTCCTGTGAAGCGCTTCTGTGCTGTTTCCTCCGGCATTTATAGTGGCCTGTCTCTGCCGCTTCCGGTTGTCAGTTCCAGCTGTCCGCTGTGGTGGCCAGTATATTGGGTCCAGGTCGAAGTGTTTGTTGATAGAGTCTGTGTACTGGGGACGAAACGTTTGCAAGACAAATTACCAGCTCGGCGAACAGAACAACAACGAGCACCCGATCTACAAATCTTCTCCCAAACTTTGAACATCTACGGACGAGAGACCCTAAGACAAACCAGGATATGGGAATCCTATGCCAACCGCCTAAGCGCCACATACGAATAACTCCAGTTCCTGCATAAATGCCGAAAGAATCGAATCCTTCCACCATGTGTCAGATACACACCTGGGTTAAAAACCTCTCCCACAGACAGCTCACAGACATGGAAAGACAAATCCTGGCCAAGGGACTCAACTACAACCACATGGACGCCAAGACAGCAGACTTCCTAACAGCACTAGAATGCACACACAGGGGCAATGGACTGACAGAAGAGACACAACAAAAAGTGAGACAAAGTATCGTACCGCTGATAACAAGAAAAAAACAAACACATAACCTCAACACCAAGGAGAGGGAAGCACTAAAATCACTAAGAAACGAGAAGAACATAATCATACTACCAGCAGACAAAGGCAGAATGACAGTCATCCTGGACAAAGCAGATACATCCAAAAAGCACAACAACTACTTGCAGATACTAACACCTACCAAAAGAGGGAGTTTGACCCCACTCCACAGCTCACCAATAGGATAAACATCACACTGAGGAATCTACAAAAAAAACGGACAGATAACCAGGTATGACCTACAAAGAATGAAATCTGAAAGCAACAACTCCCCCAAAATCTATGGACTACCCAAAGTTCACAAACCAGACATCCCACTCGGACCCATAGTATCACTACCAGGGACACAATCACACAAACTAGCTAAAGAACTGCAGCAGAAACTGAAACACCTGATCAGCGGATCCAGACAATCTATACAATTGACACAGGAATTCTTGGAAATATAAACGTAGACAAGGAAGAAACTATGGTCTCATTCGATGTAACGGAAAAGTTCACATCTATCGACAAAACCCTAGCCAGTGAAACAATAGCCAACCTGCTAGACAGACATAACAGACAGCAGGACGTCGAACCTATCAACAAAGACGGCATACGTAAACTACTGGACTTGTGCCTCACAACACACTTCACATTCAACAGCCAGATACACGAACAAATCAACGGAACACCCATGGGCTCACCAATCTTTGGACTCATAGCAGAAGCAGTAATGCAAAAGTTAGAACAAACAGTCTTACCGCAGTTTCAATACAAACTCTGGGTCAGATATGTGGATGACACCTTTGTAATAATTAAAAACACAGAAATAGGGAACACACACCAGATCATCAACGCCACACTCACAGGAATCCGATTCACTAGAGAGGAAGAAAAGGACAACCACCTCCCATTCCGAGACGTGATGCTACAGAGAACACCGAACGGAGAATAATGGCACTCATCCACAGACTCTATCGACAAACACATCGACCTGGACCCAATATACCGGCCACTACAGCGGACAACTGGAACTGACAACCGGAAGTGGCAGAGACAGGCCACTATAAATGCCAGAGGAAACAGCACAGAAGCGCTTCACAGGAGTCTCCCAAGCACTGAGGATGTCACCTAGACAGGGGACGAAACGTTTGCAAGACAAATTCCCAGCTCAGCGAACCGAACCACAACAATGAGCACCCGAGCTACAAATTTTCTCCCAAACTTTGACCATTGGAGTTCCAATTTCAATAAGACAGCTGTGATCATCCCAAAATAGCAACATTGAAAACAGTGACGAGAGAGGCATTGGAAACCACACGTGCAGTGCACAACAGATTAGCAACCCATCACTTTAAGGTTTCGGCCAGCTCGTCACATATGCCTGAAAGCCTATGACCTTATGCATAAGTGAATTGCATAAACTATGCAAAACAGCAGATATTTCTCCCTGGTGTTGGTGAAATGATAAATAGCACAGTACGGTTCCAAGATTATGGTCTGACCTCTGGGTTGTGGGGCAAGCGCATTCCCAATGTGACATTGTGCTCACAGTGGTCTTAACAAAAATGAAGAAATGACTTTGTAACAAGGTCTGTTGAATTCTGTGAAGATTTGAAGTTAATGGAATGAAGAACCCGAGACAGCAGGGTGTGTTCTTTCAAGAAAGAGTTGGATAGAGCTCTTAAGGATAGTGGAATCAAGGGTTATGCTGATAATGCAGGAACAGGATACTGATTGAGGATGATCAGCCATGATCATAGTGAATGGTAGTGCTGGCTCGAAGGGCAGAATGGCGTACTCCTGCACCTATTATCTATTGTCTATTGAATGACCTGTGAGGAATTGTTTACCAGACTGGAGGAGAGTGCACAGTGCTCAATGCCATTATTCGGAACACCTTTCTTCAGCTCAGATAGTTTGACACGAACTTGTGTACAGAACAGTCAATTTCAAAATCCGAAATAAGGCTAAACTGACAATTGAATTCAACAATGCAAACACCTTGATCTGTATCATCTTCCTGGGCTGTGCGACACCAAGTTACTGTATGTTCACAGCAACACAGTGAGCAAGTGTCAGAAGGAAAATGAGTGCAGTGCCAGAGCGCATGCTGGGAGCAGCAGGTGACACACGGGAAGTGCATTTCCCACAACAGGAACACTTCTCAAACAGCAGACTGCGGTGGTAGAATTCAGAGGGGGATTACACTTTGGAATTTGATGCCAGAGATACAATGGAAATCTTTCATTGAGTCTGTTCAAGATGAAGATTTTAAGATTTCTACAGATAATAAACAAAATAAAATGCTCATGGGTTAGTGAAGGCAAACGTTGAAATTTTATATTTCAACAATCTACGCAACTTTGCAATGAGTAGTTCAGCACTTTCTCACTCGGGGTCAAGACCACTGGTGAAGATGATCGTATAATCCCCGTTACTAGCCATGGAATCAGAGAAACTAGGTTTCTGAAACGTTATGGTAAAACCAGGAATGTGGAGTTAAGCATTAATGTGTTGCTCCTGTACTGCAGTTGACCAGTGCATTGTATCTCTGTTTCAGTATAGTGGGCAGTGCTGTGCCGAAGTTTGAAGTTTGAGCCTCACATGGAGCAGCTTCAATTTGTCGTCGTGTTGAGGGGTACGGACAGAAGGTGATATTGAGCAAAGTCAAGTTTATGTGAAGATATCCGTGTTTGTGGATTGAGAAACGACCTTTTCTGGATAGTGACTCCTTAATCTACAAACATACCGCAAGTTTTTAAAACGTGAAGAGACCTGTGTGGAGAGAGAGCCGAAGGTGATTTTTCAGCAGGTGGATAACGTTTCCCACGTGCACTGCGTTAAATTCCGGGAAAATCGATGTTGAACTGGTTTCATGTTATGCACTTTGTTACAAACTCACAAAGGTTATTGCAATAATAAAAAAAGCAATCATATAGGGACGTTTCAATATTGTATTGGATTGAATTTTGGTTTGAGCATATTTTATCTTAAATGGCGTGCTGCAGAGAAGTACAGAGGGTTAACAATACAAAAGGACAGAGTCTTCTTGGTGGATTTCTTGGGTGGAGTTACGAATTTACGAAATATACATAACATCATGTGAATATGGTCAAATCTTTAAAGTAAGTGTTGCGTTTCCAAGTGACGATTCAATGCCTACGCATTAGGATATAACTTCTGTCTGCAGTTATTTTAGGACATCAGCTCGACTTGCAGAGTTTCAGCTTGAATAATACGCCACACCTTACCAATCTATGAACTTTTTATACTCAGTCGTATTCACTTGTACGTGTTCATGAAATGTCTTTATGTCTGAAGTCAACCAAATTCGAAATTGTTACGCAAACACACTGACTTTCACTCAATGGTAAATTTTCTCCTTGTACCTTTGTTCGTGTATCTTTTAAAACACTCTGAAGTCAGCTTCTACGTTTTATTTCTGGAAAGACGTTCACGATATAAATAAATCTATTGAGTGGAAGAATCTCTCATCCAAACTTTTCTTCATCGTTCACTAATGGTTTTGAAGCTCTAACAAAAGTTATTGATTCACTCGAAAGAGGGAATTTCCCCGATTTAGTCATTCAAACCTCGCGTTATGTGAAAGTCTCATTTGTTTACTTCAAAATTGCGTGTTTCTGCTCCAGCATTTCCAAATCTCGTGAATAAACTCCTTCATTCTTTCTATCACCCCGATGAAACCGGTTGTATCTTTTCTGATATTTTTATGTCTCAGTAAACAATGTCACTTGGCTTTCTAATATCTTGCTCTCCAGGAAACAGCGTCTATGCCCTTTCTAACTTCTTGACATGTTTTTGGTTGAGAATGAGGACAAGGATTATACACAATACTCCCACTGAGGGTGGCCTAAAGATTTTACAGTTACACAATGAACTCTTTGCTTTTTAAATATGACGTCTCTATTTATAAACTCCAATAAGGTAAATTATTATCCATCCGGTTCATGAACATCGTCTCCATGGAGACAAAAATTATCTATCATTTCCTTTATTCTTCCACGGAATGTTCGGAAGGTTTGTAAGGCCAACATCTCTAACTCCCCGTGCCCTGAATGATTCTCAGCTATTTCTAAAGGAGATTGAAGTTCAAATACTTCAGAGGGTGTCTCCCGTCATTCCAGTGCAGACTGGTTCTGGACAATAAATGCCATCACGATAGGCCACCATGGATCTGAATTCAACAGTTTTCCCATAGTAATTGTCCTAGCTATTGTGTATCGCATGTCCGTGTTCTTGTTCAATTTGTTCATCATTTCATGGGTCCCTGTATTGAATTCGACTGAATGATTAATTTTGTGAATAGAGACATTCCCTTCACCACTCATTCGAAACTCAATGGAACATTGAATGATTTTACTCTTCTGCTTCCAGAGGAGACTCCTGCCATTACTGGGATGAATCAATCAACATTCCCCACGTATCCTCGAAGGCAAGGATTTCCTTCTCCATTTTAGGAGATCATTACAGCACTGAATCCCATGTGTGCGTTCATGAAAACCAAAACAGTTGCAGCAAGACTTTAAAACTAAGATTTTGCAATCTGCTTGCATTGGTTGTCTCAAAACTGACATTCCACATTGTGGTATGTTTGCGGATGAAAGCACTTTCTGAATCTTCAGTTTTTTCAAAAAATTATCATTCGATCTTCTTTCTCTCCCTTTCAGTTTCCTGTTGTATATCTCGTATTTTATCAGTTTATCTTACGTTTTCAACAATTTCAATCAATCTAGCTCCTGAATACCAATCTGAGAGAATGCCACAATTTTGTCAATTTATTTGCAGTGCAGCTCTAGGGCGCGGTTAGCAAGTGGAAAGGCATTGGTCACGTGAACCAAATAGCAGTAGCGGTCTGGTGGAACCTGGCCATTCCATCGCAGTCATATTTAAAACATTTAACGTAATCTTAAGCCAAATCAGATTGGCAGAAAATAAGAAAACAAAAATGAAAAAAATGCTGATGCTGAAAATCAAACAAAAACAGACGTTGCTGGAAAATTTCATGACGTCTGGCAGCATGTGTGGTGAGATGGATCCAGTGGATGTGAAACGTTAACTGTGATTCAGCTGCACAGATAATGCCAGCTCACCTGTGGTTTTACAGCAATTTATGTTTTTGTTTCAGATTGGCAGATTTTGCCACATTTTATGAGAACAGTGCTCACGAGAATCAAACAGACAGCACGGACCTGGTAGTGTGAAATGAGATGTTGAACTGGAAAAGTACAACAGATCAGGTAACATCCGAGGAGCAGGAGAATGGACGATTTAGGCATATGCCATTCATCAGGAATTAGACTTGTGAGTCGCGCAGAGGGACAAAGCTTAAGCCAGGTGCCAACTCGCAGGCACCTCCTCCTACAAACCCCGGTCACAAAATCTCCTCCCCTCACCAAACCATCATCTCCCAGACCATCCACAATCTCATCACCTCTGGGCATCTCCCATCCACAAACTCCAACCTCATTGTCCGTGAACCGTGCACTCGCCGATTCTACATCCTTCCTAAGATTCACAAACCTGACTGCCCCAGTCGACCTATTGTCTCATCCTGCGCCTGTCCCATCCGAAAAATCTCTTCCTACCTTGACACAATCCTCTCTTCCCAGTTCAGGAAATGCTCACTTACATTCGTGACACCCCTATGCACTTCACCTCCTCCAGGAATTTCGTTTCCCTGGCCCCCAAAGCTTCATCCTCACCATGGACATCCAGTCCCTGTACAAATCCATCTGCCATGACAGAAGTCTGCAAGCCTTCCATTTCTTAATCTCACACCATCCCAACCAGTACTCTTCCACCGACATCCTCATCCATCTGCTGAACTGGTTCTCACAATCAACAACTTCTCTTTCCAATCCTCCCACTTCCACCATCGAAACTGGTAGCCATCGGTACCTGCATAGGACGTAGATATGCCTGCCTGTTTGGCAGATACGTGGAACTGTCCATATTTCACAGTTACACGGCACCATCCTCCACCTGTTCCTCCGCTACATTGATGAATGTTTGGGGCAACTTGGTGCTCCAACGAGGAGGTTGAATAGTTCACCAGCTTTGCCAACATATTCCACTCCGACCTCAAATTTATCTGGACCATCTTGGCGACTTCCCTCACCTTCTTGGACCTCTTCATCACCGAGTCTGGCGACTGACTAATTACAGACATATACTACAAGCCCAACGACTCCTACACGTATCTAGACTACATCTCCTACCTAGTGTAAAAACGCCATTCCTTATTACCAATTCCTCCACCTCCACCAGATCTGTTCCCAAGATGACCAATTACACCTCAGAAGGATCCAATTGGCCCACTTCTTCCACGATCACAAATTTCCTACCCACGTGGTTGACAACTCCCTCGAGATCATCACCTCCATTTCACACACCACCACCTTTGAACCCACGTCTCTCAACGCAACAAGGACAGAACCCCCTGGTGCTCACTTTCCACCCCACCAACACCGCATAAAGCGCATCATATTCTGCCACTGATGCCACCTCCAAACAGACACCACCACCAGAGATATATTTCACTACCCAGTCCTGCCAGTATTCCGAAAAGAACATTCACTCCACGACCCCCTCTTCATGTTCACACATCCCCCCACGAGCCCATAAACATCTCCTGGCACCTTTCACTGCCACCAAAGGAGGGGTGAAGCTAGCACCCACACCACTCCCCTCATCTCCAACCAAGGCACAAAGGGATCTTTCCACATCTGTTAGAAATTTACCTGTACAGCTACCAATGGCATCTACTGCATCCGTTGCGTCCAGTGTGCTCTCCTCTACGTCAGGGAGACAGGACACCTTCCTGCAGATCATTTCAGAGAACATCTCCAGCACCCCCGCAACCACCAACTTCACCGTCCCGTGGCTGAACACTTCAAATCCCCCTCCTAGCCTGTCAAAAACATGCAGGTCCTGCATCTCCTCCACTGCCAAACCGTTACCACACAACGCCTGGAGGAGGAACGCTACACCATCCAGCTTGGGACCCGAACAGCACACGGGATAAATGTGAATTTGAACTGTTTCCTCAGTTCCCCTTCCCCAAGCACAAGACTTCAAATCGGCACCGTCCTCTCGACACATTCCATCACTGCCATTTCTGACCTATTTTTTTCTCACTCCTATTCATTCATCTATTACTTTCCAGCTAATTCCCCTCAACCCCAAACCATTTCCATTTATCTCTCAGTCCCGACTCTCAAGCCTTATTCCTGATGAAGGGCTTAAGCCTGAAACTTGAATTCTCCTGCTCCTCGGATGCTACCTGATCTGCTGTGCTTTTCCAGCATCACACTACCATCTCCAGCATCTGCAATCTTAAATTTATCGTTGGAATTATCAATGACCTTGCAGTGAAGATATCCCTGTATTGCAGTGATCACAGTGGACTGAGTTTTCCATTTATTTTGGGTGAGGGCAGGCTGGATCTGAGACGAGCGTTTAACATCTAAACAACGGGAATGGTATCAGATAGCGAAGTTAGGGCGGGCTGAACTGAAGTGGAAACTTCTGTCAGAAGATGGGCCAATACAACTGCCCCACTTCACCCAGATTGTAAAAGACACACAGAAGGAGCAAAGCACCTTCAGTGCAGGCACAATCACGGTTAAAGTGGAAAGGAAACAATACAACACACTGGGGTGCAGTGGAATTATTTATGTAAAAGGATTCGATATATAAGCTACTTTACATATGGACAGCCCTCACATTGGAAAAAGGAATTTCCTGCAGAATGACGGCGACATTTGCCTGTGACATCACAATGTTGAGAGACACTGATACAGTTTCTTCTGTCGCAGCGTGGCCTAGTGAAATTATGATCGTCCCATCAACCAGAATTCAACACTTCAAAGCTCTCCTCTGCGCTGTACAACTTATTTGCTGCTCCTGTAGTCAGATCTCAATCGCTTCACAGTGTATCCTCTTCTGCTTCCTGCTTCACGAAAACACTTGAAATGTGAACAAATCACGAGTGTTTCCACTTTCAACAATCTTTTGCAACTCCCGAGTTCGCACAGGTCCGAGTGACCGATTGGCCTTCTCGAGCGCTCTAACTCTGGTATGACCTGAATTATAAAATTCACTGTGTCTGATCTGCAGAATGTCCCCACCGGGACGATGCTGTTTATCCCATCCCCGTGGACTGAGCTGTCTCTATTGGCAGAGTATTCAGCAACTCCCCTCCACTTGCAGGCATTATGAGGGGGTGTAAGTGCGATATGCTCTGAAGATTCCTCTCACGGGCACGGCCAGGTGCAAGAGCGCCGCTGGAACTTAGCAACTTTGATTGCGAACTTCCTCCAAATATCATTTATTTGATAAAGAGAGAGAGAAAGGCGCTGAGCTGGTGGGAAAGAGAGAACATAGAACATAGAATATAGAACATAGAACAGGACAGCACAGAACAGACCGTTCAGCCCATAATGTTGTGCCGACCATTGATGCTCATGTATGCACCCTCAAATTTCTGTGACCGTATGCATGTCCAGGAGTCTCTTAAATGTCCCCAAAGACCCAGCCTCCACAACTGCTGCTGACAACGCATTCCATGCTCTCATAACTCTCTGTGTAAAGAACCCGCCTCTGACATCCCCTCTATACTTTCCTCCAACCAACTTAAAGCTATGACCCCTCGTGTTAGTCATTTCTGCCCTGGGAAATAGTCTCTGGCTATCGACTCTATCTATGCCCTTCATTATCTTGTATACCTCAATAAGGTCTCCTCATCTCCTCCATTTCTCTAATGAAAACTGTCCGAGCTCAGTCAACCTCTCCTCATAAGATAAGTCCTCCAGTCCAGGCAGCATCCTGGTAAACCTCCTCTGAACCCTCTCCAAAACATCCACGACCAGAACTGGACGCAGTATTCCAAGTTCCAAAGTTTTATAGAGCTGCAACAAGATCTCACGACTGTTAAACTCAATACCCCTGTTAATGAAAGCCAATACAGCACATGCTTTCTTAACAACCCTGTCCACTTGGGTGGCCACTTTAAGGGATCTATGTACCTGCATACCAAGATCCCTCTGCTCCTCCACACTGCCAAGAATCCTATCCTTAATCATGTACTCAGCTTTAAAAATCGACATTCCAAAATGCATCACCTCGCATTTATCCAGGTTGAACTCCATCTGCCACCTCTCAGCCCATCTCTGTATCCTGTCAATGTCCCGCTGCAGCCTGCAACAGCCCTCTATGCTGTCAACGACACCTCCAACCTTTGTGTCATCTGCAAACTTGCTGACCCATCCTTCAATCCCCTCATCCAAGTTATTCGTAAAAATTACAAACAGTAGAGGGCCAAGGACAGAGCCCTGTAGAACAACACTCACCACAGACTTCCAGGCAGAATATTTCCATTTTACTACCACTCGCTGTCTTCTTATCAAATGCCTTGCTGAAGTCCATATACACCACATCCACAGCTCGACCCTCATCAACTTTTCTAGTCACATCCTCAAAGAACTCGATAAGGTTTGTGAGGCATGACCTGCCCCCCACAAAGCCGTGTTGACGGCATTTAAACAAACCACGCTCTTCCAGATGGTGATAAATCCTATCCCTCAGAATCCTTTCTGATACCATGCGGACGACAGACGTGAGACTTACTGATCTGTAATTGCCTGGAATTTCCCTATTTCCTTTCTTGAAGAGAGGAATTACATTTGCCACTGTCCAGTCCTCAGGTACGACTCCAGTGGAGAGCAAGGATGAAAAGATCTTTGCAAATGGCGAAGCAATTGCATTTCTCGTTTCCCAAAGCAGCCGAGAACAAATCTGGTCCGGCCCTGGCGACTTGTCAATCTTAATGTTTGACAAAATTTTCAGCACATCAGCTTCCTCTATCTCTATCCATTTCAGCATGCACTCCTGGTCTTCAAAGGTTTCATTTACTACAAAGTTCGTTTCTTTCGTAAATGCAGAAGCAAAAAAAATCTCATTTACGGCTTCCCCTCCTTCCTCAGACTCCACAACAAATTCCCTCTGCTATCCCTGATCGGCGAAACACTTTCTTTGACCATTCTCTTATTCCTCACGTAAGTGTAAAATGCCTTTGTGTTCTCCCGAATCCGTTCTGTCAAGCCTTTCTCGTGCCCCCTCCTGGCTCTCCTCAGACCATTTTTAAGCTCCTTCCCCGCCTGCCTGTAATCCTGTATAGCTGAGCTTGAACCTAGATTCCTCCACCCTAACAGAGAGAACAGAGAGAAAGAGACAGACAGTGGGACAGAGACAGAGAGAAAGAGGGTGACAGTGAGAGACACACACACAGACAGACAGACAGGGACAGAGACAGAGATGAATTCTGGGAATCACACATACAGCAGGAAAATCCCAAGAGATCCTCAGCAAATATCCCCCTCTCCATTCCCAGCCCTGTGTATTTGTGTCTCAGGAAGCCTACCTGCAGTCAGGCTCTGAGACGCTAGTGTGGGAGTAATTTAAATATTTTCAGACAGCACTGACACAATTAACAAGGCTTCAATAAAAAGAGTTGTAGTAATTGGGAAACATAACACTTTGTTGCCGCAGAAATAACATCTCTGAAGGCAGCAAGATCCCACAAGGCTACTGTCCTGGGAATTAACATATCATTCAGACAGAGCCCTCCCTAGGGGACAGACTGACAGACGATGCAACCTGTCAGCGTGGTCAGGGTTGGGGTCCATTAACCCCTCACCCAGGATAAATGTGTGCAAGGAATTGGTCAGATTCATTCTCAAACCCTGTTTTCTCTCTGTATGGAGAGCAGCCCTTCCTGTCCGGTTGAGAGAGAGAGAGAGAGAGAGAGAGAGAGATAGTGTGTGTGTGTGTGTGTGTGTGTGTGTGTGTGTGTGTGTGTGTGTGTGTGTGTGTGTGTGTGTGTGTGTGTGTGTGCGTGTGTGTGTATGTGTGTATGTGTTTCCAGGCTCTGCTTAGTTGATTTTTATAATTTGCTTGAATTTTGATGTGCTGTGATGTTATTAAATGCATTGGGGATGAGGGAAGGGGTGGTGGGATTGTGCTTAAACTGGGATCTTGCTGTGTAATTTTGCATTACACTGCTCTCGCTCACCCGGCCAACCACCAACTCATCTCTTCCCTCTTTTATACCGTGGAATCTTTGTTGGGAAAGCAGGAAAGTGAAGATCCAAAATGCCTGGGAGCCAGGAAAGCCTTGGATAAGAACAACCACCAGAAGGGGAGCACAGGCCTGAGGCCTGTTGTACAGGCTGCAGCCCGTGGGGCCCAGGTGAGTGGGAGTCTGTCTACTCCCGCGAGGCTTCATCTCCTCCGGGGGTGGTATCGTGGTTTGTCATGGCCTCTGTTTCACTTGGTCCCGTCAGATCGTGGCCTTGTCGGTATTAAAACGGGTTTGAAGCCTCGGGTTAAAGTAACCGGGGCATTGGCATTGTGACACAAACAGGTTAAACCCCCAGGACTGGAGACGGGATTCCCTCAGGAGGGAATTGTAATCCAAAATATCTGACACTCCGGAAAGAATTGTTATACTCTCAGACGAAAGAGGGTCGTAGAGATGGCAGGATGATCGAATTTGACACGGAGAGAAAGAGAGGGAGAGAAAGAAATGGAAAATGGTAGGAGCAAAAGAAACTAGAGAGAGAGGGGGCAGTGTGAGATAGTGAATTGACTGAAATATTTGATTCTGGGGTGACAGGAAATAATTTAACTGGAAATAAAAATGATCAGATTATTGAACGTCTGCAACACTATCACTTGTTGGATCTTGCTGTGCGTCAATTGCTCAAATGCCATCGTTGCAGGCAGTGAGTGGTTTAATCAGATAACCCGTCATTTCAAAAACGTTTCAACTCATCACCCGACGTATTTGTGTTTGAATATTGCTGAGAAATTGTCTCTCTCACTGAGAGGGGAAAACCTGGGATCTTGCTATGCTATCTCACCGTGAAAGGTTTTCCTGCTCAGACTCTCCACTAATGCTGCCTCTTTCCTCCAAAAGGGATCTTCCTGGCCACTTGAGGATTTCAAATCTCTGTGTTTGGGAGGAGGAAACCTTCAAACAAGAGCTTTCTCCAGAGGGGGATGCAGTCCTGAGGCCTATTCGACAGGCTGCAGCCTATTGGGCCCAGGTGAGTTTTGTCTGAGCATTCCCCCGAGGTTAATCTCCTCTCTCCGGGGAGGGGGCTGGCTTTTACCGGGACCTCTGGTTAACCGGGTCTCTTCGGATTGCAGCCTTTTCGTTTTTAAAACACGTTTGAAGCCTGGGGCTAAGGTAACTGGGGCCTTGGGATTTGACACAAATACGTCAACCCTTTCCCAGCATCACCCACGATGTGTGTGGGGTTAGATTGTTGCTTGTGGGATCTTGCTGTGCGTGCACGTTTATTTATGTTTCTAGCCTCTGCTTAATTGTTCTGTGATGATGTCTGTATATTTCAATGTCGCTGTGATGGTCAGCAATTCATTAATTCTGCAATGAATAAACTGAACCAGACACAGCGTCACGTGGGAGATTGGGGAAGGCAGAGAGCTGTGGCATCTTGCTGTGCTTTTCGTGCCACTGTTGTATTTTATTTCAAATTGATTTGTTTTTATTTCTAAGTGTGTTTCCCCACCCCCCTCCCTCCCCCTAACCCTGGAGGTGAGGAGGAGATTGGATCCAGGAGCTGAAACTCGGGACGATACAGAGACAGAGAGAATTAAATCACTTCTGCTGCAAGGAATCATCAGCCACACAGAGAGAGAATAAGCAGAAACTGTCCTGTCTCCTTGTCGTTCATTTACACACACACACGCACATGCACGGGGAAATGAATGGTGGGGTTCAGGCTGTCTCTGGGATTTTTACCACAAGGGGGCGTGTTCTGGTTTGGACCGGGGAGACAAAGGGGAGATAAGATGAAGGGGGCGCTGCTGCACAGTCTGATCCCACAAATATCACTTCGTCCCTCTCTCACTCCAGCTCCAGGGTCAGAGAGAGGGGAGAGAGCGAATTGGGGTGTGAAGGGGGGAATGAGAGGGAGACAGAGAGAGAGAGAGGAAGTAGTAAAAGAGGGCAGTGACTGTCGCAGTGGAAGATTCATTGGTTTAAAATGGATTCGAGGCCTGGGATTAAAGGAACCAGGGCCTTGGGATTTTGACACAAACAGGTTACACTCCCAGGATCAGGGACGAAGGAATCCCCGAAGAGGGAATTCATACCTTAAAATGAGAAACTCTCTCCAAAGACCCATTCTAATGTCAGAGTCATGTGCCGCACTGAGGGGGATAAAATGTGCGCAATCTGAGAGACAGAGAGAAAGATCTTCGAGATTGAGCTAACGGGTGGGAGGGGACACAAAGGAAGAGATTTCAGAGATACAGGGAGAGAGGGGAGGAACAGAGATATCTTGGAGATGGCGAGAGTAAAAGGGGGAACAGAGAGAGGGAGGGAAGAGAGATCAGAGATGGAGACAGTGAGGGGGAGAACATAGAGAGAGAGATAGAGAGAACAGAGAGAGATCTCAGATGGAGTAGCACAAGACGAGGATCAGAGAATACGGGGCACAGAGAAGGAAGGAGAAAATGTTTGGAATTTGTTCAACAGGAGGATTGCTCCCTCTTGACCAGAAGACAGAACTAAACCCTTAACCATCATCAGGGATGCACACAGTGTGTCTGTGGTTACACTGCTGCTTGTGGGATTTTGCTGTGTGTGTTTCAATCAAGCATCTGGTTAAGAGCTCGATGGTGATCTTTATGTTTCGATTATGGAGATGCTGGTGTTGGACTGGGACAACACCAGGTTACAGTGTAACAGGTTTTTCTGAAAGCTAGTGTTTCCGGGAAAACCTGTCGGGACTGTAACCTGGCGTTGTGTGATGTTTAACGTCATGTATTGATATATATAGACACAGTGGATGGGAGGGGAGGAGGGGCTTGTGTTTTTTTTGGGGGTTGTTCATGTGGGGGTCCTGTCGTGTTTGGATGGAGAAAGAACTCTGCATTAAATGAGATCCGCTTTTTAATCTGCACATTCAACCCCAGTGCTATCGGGGACAACATCAGGGTGGGGGGTGGAAGTCGAGCGGGAAAAAGGCGAGGGGGAGAAAGTCGAGGGGTGAGATAGTGACGCATTGAGTGTGAGTGGGTCAGGGTGACAGTCAAGCAGTAAGTGTGAGGGGGCCAGTGTGACAGTGACGCAGTCAGTGTGAGGGGGTCAGTGTGACAGTGACGCAGTCAGTGTGAGGGGATCAGGATGATCACGATGCAGTGCGTGCGAGTGGGTCAGGTTGACTGTTACGCAGTAAGTGTGAAGGGGTCAGGGTGACAGTGATGCAGTAAGTGTGAGGGTGTCAGGGTGATAGTGATGCAGTAAGTGTGAGGGGGTCTGGGTGGTAGTGATGCAGTGAGTGTGAGCGAGTCAGGGTGACAGTGACACAGTAAGCGTGATTGTGCCAGGGTGATAGTGACGTAGGCAGTGTGAGGGGGTCTGGGTGACAGTGGCAGTAAGTTTGAGGAGGTCAGGGTGACAATGAAGCAGTGAGTGTGAGGGGTAGAGGCTGGTAGTGATGCAGTAAGTGTGGTTGTGCTCGGGTGATAGTGACACAGTCATTGTGAGGGTCCCAGGGTGGCAGTGACGCAGGAAGGATGAGGGGTTCAGGATGATAGTGACACAGTACGTGTGAGGTGGTTATGGTGACAGTGACGCCGTAAGCGTGAGGAGGTCAGGGTGACAGAGACGCAGTAAGTGTGAGGAGGTCAGGGTGAGAGTGACGCAGTAAGTGAGATGGGGCCAGGGTGATAGTGATGCAGTAAGTCTGAGGGAGTCAGGGTGATAATGATGCAGTGAGTGTGAGGGAGTCAGGATGATAATGACACAGTAAGTGTGAGGCATCAGGGTGATAGTGATGCAGTACGTGTGATGGGGCCAGTTTGATAGTGATGCAGTAAGAGTGAGGGGGTCAGGGTGGTAGTGACCCCATAAGAGTGATGGGGTCAGGGTGACAGTGACACAGTAAGTGTGAGGGGGTCACGGTGACAAATACGCAATAAGTATGAGGGGGTAAGGGTGACAGTGATGCAGTGAGTGTGAAGGGGTCAGGCTGGTGGAGTCGCAGTAAGTGTGAGGGGTAGTGGCTGGTATTGACGCAGAAAGTGTGATAGTGCCAGGGTGATATTGACACAGCAACTGTGATTGCGCCAGGGTGACAGTTATGCAGTAAGTGTGAGGTGGAGAGGCTGGTAGTGATGCAGTAGTGTGAGGGGTCAGGCTGATAGTGACGCTGTAAGTGTGATTGTGTCCAGCTCATAGTTAAGCAGTAAGTGTGAGGAGGTCAGGGTGACAGTGATGCAGTAAGTGTGAGCAAGTCCAGCTCATAATGAAGCTGTAAGTGTGAGGGTGTCAGGATGATAGAGACACAGCCATTTTGCGGGTGTCACGGTGATGGTGACACAGTCATTATGAGGGGGTCAGGGTGATAGTGATGCAGGAACTGTGAGGGTGTCAGGGTGATAGTGCTGCAGTAAGTGTGAGGAGTTCAGGGTGATAGTGACACAGTCAGTGTGAGTGGCTCAGGGTAATAGTGACACAGTCATTGTGAGGGCATGAGGGTGATAGTGATGCAGTAAGTGTGAGGGGGTCAGGTTGAGAGTGATGCAGTCGGGGTGAGGGGGATCAGGGTGACAGTGATGCAGTAAACTTGTGGGTGTCGGGGTGATATTGATGCAGTAATGTGAGGGCGTCAGGTTGAGAGTGACGCAGTAAGTGTGAGGGGGTCAGGGTGATAGTGATGCAGTAAGTGTGTGGGGGTCAGGCTGATAGTGACGCAGTAAGTGTGAGGGGGTCAGGGTGACAGTGATGCAGTGAGCGTGTGGGGTTCAGGGTCCTGTTGTATTTGGATGGAGAAAGCATCCTGCATTAAAAGAGATCCTCTTTTTAATCTGTCATTCAACCTCAATGCTATTGGGGACAATATCGGGGAGTGGGGCAAGTCGAGCGGGCGAAAGGCGAGTGGGGAGAAGGTCGAGGGGGCAGAAAGACGAGGGGGCAGAAAGTCGAGGGTATGATAGTGACGCAGTGAGTGTGAGTGGGTCAGGGTGACAGTCATGCAGTAAGTGTGAGGGGGACAGTGCGACAGTGATGCAGACAGTGTGAGGGGGTCTCGATGATCGTGATGCAGTGAGTGCGAGTGGGTCAGGTTGAAAGTCACGCAGTAAGTGTGTGGGGGTCAGGGTGACAGTGACGCAGTCAATGTGAGGGGGTCAGGGTGACAGTGACACAGTAATTGTGATGGGATCTGAGTGGTAGTGATGCAGTGAGTGTGAGGTGGTCAGGGTGTCAGTGATGCAATGAGTGTGAGGGGGTCAGGGTAACAGTTACACAGTAAGAGTGATTGTGCCTGGGTGATAGTGACGCAGTCAGTTTGAGGGCGTCTGGGTGACAGTGACGCAGTGAGTGTGAGGGGGACAGGCTGGTAGCGACGCAGTAAGTGTGAGGGGTAGAGGCTTATAGAGACGCAGTAAGTGTGATTGTGCCAGGGTGATAGTGACGCAGTCATTGTGAGGGGGTCAGAGTGATAGTGACACAGTGAATGTGACGGGGTCCGGCTGTTAGTGACGCAGTAATTGTACGTGTTTTAGCGTGAGAGTGACGCAGTCATTGTGGGTGTGTAAGGGTTACAGTGATGCAGTAATTGTGTGGGGGCCTGGGTGATAGTGATGCAGTAAGTGTGAGGGGGCAGGGTGAAGGAGACGAAGTCAGTGTGAGGGATTCAGGGTGACAGAAAGGCAGGAAGTGTGAGGGGGTCAGGGTGGCAGTGACGCAGTAAAGGTGAGGGGGGTCAGGACGATAGTGACACAGTACGTGTGAGGTGGTTATGGTAAATGTGACGCAGTAAGCGTGAGGAGGTCAGGGTGACAGTGACACAGAAAGTGTTTGGGGTCAGGGTGATAGTGATGCAGTAAGTGAGATGGGGGAGGTTGATAGTGATGCAGTAAGTGTGAGGGAGTCAGTGTGATAATGATGCAGTGAGTGTGAGGGTGTCAGGGTGATAGTGATGCAGTAAGTGTGAGGGGGTCAGGGTGACAGTGATGAAGTAAGCGTGTGGGTTTCAGGGTGATAATGACGCAGTAAGTGTGAGGGGGTCAAGTTGATAGTGATGCAGTAGGTGTGAGGGGGCTCAGGGTTATAGTGATGCAGTAATTGTGGGGGATCAGGTTGATAATAATGCAGTAAGTGTCTGGGGGTCAGGGTGATATTGATGCAGTAAGCGTGTGGGGGTAAGGCTGATTGATTGTGACGCAGTAAGTATGAGGGGGTCAGGGTGATAGTGATGCAGTTAGTGTGAGGGGTCAGTGTGATAGTGACGTAGTAAGCGTGTGGGAGTCAGGCTAATAGTAACGCTGTCAGTGTGCGGGGGTCAGGGTGACAGTGATGCAGTAAGTGTGTGGGGGTTAGGCTGATAGTGATGCAGTAAGTGTGAGGGGTCAGGTTGATAGTGATGCATTATGAGGGGGTCAAGGTGATAGTGACGCAGTAATGCTGAGTGATCAGGCTGATAGTGATGCAGTAAGTGTGAGGGGGTTAGTGTGATAGTGACACAGTTGGTGTGATGGCGTCAGGGTGATAGTGACACAGTAAGTGTGATGGCGTCAGGGTGATAGTGACGCAGTTACTGTGAGCGGGTCAGGGTGATAGTGACACAGTTAGTGTGAGGGGGGTCATGTTGAGAGTGAAGCAGTAACTCTGAGGTTTTTCTCTCACTGAATCTCTTTATCTCCTTACCCTCCATCCTTTCCTCTCTGACAAACTCTATCTCCATGGTCCATTCCACTCCCTCTGACCCAGAGACTGGGAGGGTTCATGGTGAGGCTGCATGTGGGAGGGGGTGGGGTGAGATGTGGGAAAAAGGGAAAATGAGGTAGAGAGTGACCTAGGGAGGGAGACAGTGATGGCAGGTGAGTGAGAGTGATCGGAAGGGGTAGAGGGGAGAGTGGAGGTAGGTGGAAAAACCAGGGTTGGGGGATGTGTGTGAGAGATGGGGGACGAGGGAGAGTGAAAGGTAGAGATGGTGTGAAAGAGTAAGTGTGCAGAGAGAGAGAGACGGGGAGAAGTGTGGAGTAAAGTGGGGAAGAGGAAATGGGGAGTCCAGGTTGGAATGGGGGGACACAGGAAGTTAAACCCAGCTCCTGAGCTCAGGGCGCAGTACCCTCCCCTTCCCTGATGACCAGGACTTGGGGCTGGGTCTGTCTCTCTCCAGCTCAGCTTCTCCACACAAAGACACACAACAACATCGGGCACTCTGCTGCTCGGCACGCTTTCATCAACATTTTTATTGTTTACAAATGAAAGTGATGGACACAGTCAGTGGAATGGCGCCTTTTTATCACTGGCCCCTAAGTTGTGAGAAACAGTGAAATGTTTCCCTGTTACCCCGCTGTGGGATAAGGATGGACAAACCAGCGACACCTTCAGTCTGTGACCATAGTGACAGGCTGCTCCATCGCAGAAACACTGAACTGAAATGAGAAAATAACGGATGGTGTGATTATTGAGGCAATTTGATTGATTGATGGATTTTGGTAAAGGGATATTGCAGCACATTCTTTAGCTGCTGCCTGAACTTAGTCTGGGTCACGGCATAAATCGCAGTGTTAGTGCAGCAACTGAGGAGCTGCAGCATGAAGCCCAATTCCCTCACAAAGCCATGGAGATACACAGGGGTGTCCACAACATCAGATATCCGGCCCCATAAAGAATACAGCATGAACGTTGACCATAACAGGATGAAATTGGCCGAGATCACAAACAGTAAAATTATGGATTTTTTTCGGTTTCTCATTTCTGTGTCAGAATGAGTGTCCCCAGTGGTGTGAGTGCGGAGTCTCCTGCGGGCTTTGCTTGTCACTAAAATGTGTCTGACGGTGAGAACATTGAGCAGCAGAATCAGGAGAAATGGGACACACGGGTTTAGAATGTGGTGGAGGAACTCGATTGTGACCCAGACACTGGAGGATCGAACAGCATTTGTTACACCACAAAACCAGGGGAGGTTCCACAGCAGATACGGAGCCTTGAACATAAAATACCAGCAAGTATTCTTTAAACAGCTCAGCACAGTCACTGCTCCCAGAACCACAGCCGCCGTTTTCTCACTGCAATATTTACTTTTCAGCTGCTGGCAACAAATGGCCACAAATCGATCAAAGGTGAAAGTGACGGTGAACCAGACAGAGCAGTCGGTGGCTGCATAAAGCAGGACGGCGTGGATATTACACACGGGGATGGAGTACACCAGGAAATAAAACTGTTCCCGATAAACAATAGGAATGTGTCTCAGTATCAGGTCGAGTATCATGACCAGGAGATCCGCCGCTGCCATGGCCCCCAGGTAACGTCTGACACATGGAGACAATCCACAATCTTTATAAAGCAGTACGTAGATGGTCACTACGTTAACTGTGAGGAAGGAAAACAAACCCATTATCCATCAGCATGTAGGCAAAGGGGCCCATTGAATTGGGGACCCAGTGAGATTTTCAAATGTGTCCCTGTATTCAGGGATTTATTAAAATAATTGGAGCTGAAATAACAAATGGGAAGGTCAGAATTACTGACAAAAATGTGTCATAAACCACAAGAAACCCTCCCTCCCCAAACACACAGAGACATCCATAAGGATAGATGGTTTCTCGAACATTCCCACAGGCTCAATCATTCGAGAGCAGAGACAGGTCACTCCTTCCCAGTTCATAATACAGAGGGTGATAACTTTGCTGTCCTGAAGGATTGTCTCCCAGTTTTCTGAAGACAAACAGAGTTTGGGAATTTCTGTCTTTTGGTCTAAATTGTGGTCGATCTTGTGTCGTGAAGAAATGTAACTGCAGGGAAAATGTATTCACTCCTTTAACTGCCTGAGGGGCCTTCGGAACAGTGTCTCCCTCTCCCTGGAACGGGATCTCTTCCTTCAGGATCTTATCGTAATGTTCAATTCACTGACGTCCGGCAGTTCACAAACAATGTCAGGGAGAGGACGTTCCGGGGAATGTCAGTTATAGAATGTTGGGGACAGCATGTTCCGTGGAATGTCAGTTATAGAATGTTGGGGACAGAATGTTCCGGGGAATGCCAGTTATAGAATGTTGGGGACAGCATGTTCCAGGGAATGGCACTAATACAATGTTGGGGACAGAATGTTCTGGGGAATGACAGTTATAGAATGTTGGGGACAGAACGTTCTAGGGAACTCCTTGACCTGTCCATCATCTTTCTCCCCACCCACCCCACCAACATGATGTACTGTGCTTTGACACACTGTAACATTAATGGGGTGAGACGAATGGTCCAATCACAGGAATGAGAACTGAAGGCATCGCCAGATTCGCTGAAAGGGTGTGATATACCACATTCTCAATCCATCTCACAGAACCAGACCAGACACCACAGAGGAGATACCTGTTCTCCCTGGAATACTGTGTGGACCAGGCCAGTGTAATGCTCAGTGCAACCCAGCAATCTGTGCAGATTCACCATTGCACTGGCCAATACAATCCATCAATCTGTACAGATTGGAAAAACAGCGCATAGATCATGTCGGGGCACTTATCTTCAAACGCAGACGAGATGTCTGTCCAGTACGGGAAGCCGGGATAGAGATTGAAAAGTTGCAGATGCTGGAATCCAAAGTAGACAGGCAGGAAGCTGGCAGAACACAACAAGCCAGGCAGCATCGGGAGGTGGAAAAGTCGACCTTTCGGATGTAACCCTTCTGCAAGAGTCCTGAAGGAGGGCTACACCCGAAACATCCAATTCTACACCTGCTGTTACTGCCTGGATTGCTTTGTTCCTCCAGCAAATATTCAGCAAGTGAAGCAGTGCAGACAACACCCGTGCATTAGTGTATAAACCAGTTCAAGATATCTGTCCAGAATGAGGACCTTTGCTGACCTCAGCGGAGCACTAATGTGTAAACCTGAAACAAATATCAATCCAGCACAAGGAACTACACAAACCACATCCTTACATCATCTATAAACCTCAAACAGATAGTCTGACCAGCACAGTGAACTGTGCAGTTATCACCCGTTAATTATTCTGTCAACCAGGTGCAGAAAAACCCAAGCACGTTAGACTGTTTACACCACCCCACTGCATTGCTCAGGAACACTGTGTTAGATCCCTGTCCAGCGTGGGGAAACTTGCAGCCCATGCTGGAAGTGACAGGATGTGCAGCTCCCATCCATTTCCAGTTCCATATCTCCATTGTACCATGACGAAGGGGTGCTGTGGGTTTGAATATCACTGTCAGAGAGAGATGGCAGGGGAATCAGTTTAAATATCACCACATGGGAGGGGTTTGGAGTATAGACAGAGAGGGGGAGACTGAGCGACAGTGTCATGGAAGGATGTGTTCCCAGGTTTCAGAATGCTGAAATGTAGAAACTTCGATAGCATCCTGTAGCATGAGCCTGTCTTCCCAGGAAAGGTGGGAAGAAGGGATATTGGTGTGAGGTCAGATGAAACAACAGCTGCTGTGTGGTTTTGATATTAAGTTTATGTAATTTTAATAAGCATCTTATTGAAACAGTATATTGCTGTTGATTTGCAGCAGGATAATAAGCAGTTAAGAAAAAGGGGGTCTCAGAGTTGTGAATCGTTGATGTAAAATGTTCACTTTCAGAGTTAAAAAAATAAATTGATGTTTTTGTTTAAAGAGTGGAATTTGGGAGTTCTCGGTCCCTCATATTTTAACAGTTTGCAAGGCAAATGGAGCATTTCTTTAAGTTTATTTTAAATTGCCAAATGAGCTCAATGTTGTTTCCTAACAATTGTTGTGTGTGTATCTGTGTGCCTCTGTGTGGGGCAGGTCTGGCAGTCTCTGTGGTGCTTAAAGTGAGGTAATGCCACCCTCTGCTAGCCTCCACATGCCACTGCACAGGCATTGGCAGAGGGTGAAAACAAACAGGGATTCATTCAGAGAGGGGGGGAGCGCCATCCAAACAAATGTCTTGTCTATGTACTGATCTAAATGTCCTTTAAACATTGTCACTCTCCCTGCTTTCACCACTTCCTCTGGAAGTTCATTCTACACAAGCCAGATTCTGTCTAAAATAATTACCTCTGATGACTTTTATAAATCTTTTTCCTCACACCTTAAACTATCCCACAGTTTTGAATTCCTAGCTGTAGGGAAAAGACATCAGCCCTTCACTTTATCTGTACCCCTCATGATTTTATAAGCCTCTGTGAAGTTACCCCTTAATCTCATACTTTCCAGTGAATACAGTCCCAGCCTATCCAGACTATTCTTATCGCTCAATCCCTCCATTCCCAGCAACATCCAGGTTAATCTCTACTGAACCCTATCCAACTTAATAATATCAAGGTCAATAATATCAAAGTGAATAGTAAAGTCCTTTTCTGAGGGTAGGGAGGACCAAAACTAGAGGACATAGTTTTCAGGTAAGAGGGGAACAATTTAAAAGTGACCTAAGGGGCAGCATTTTTACCCAGAGGGTGGTGTGCCGGTGGAATGAGCGGGCAGCATGACCAGACTGGACACTGTATTCCAGAGGGGCCTCACCAATATGCTGCACAACCACAACATGACGTCTCAATTCCAATACTCAAATTTCTGACCAATGTGGAAAGTGTGTTGAACACCTTCTGAACCACACTATCTATATGAGGTGCAAATTTTGAAGAATTATACCTGACGGCTTCGGTCTCTGTTCTACAACACTCCCAAAGACCCTACTATTGATTGTATAAGTCCTGCTCTTATTTGATTTACCAAATCCAATACCTCGCATTAATCCAAACTAAACTCAATCTGCCACCCCTCAGCCCAGTGTGTGATATTACTGCCACCTCCCCCTCCCCCTTCAATTTAAAATACCCTCCCCCTCTCCAGGACGCCTGCACATTCCGGCCTTGATTTTCCCAAAGACCCTGAGCTTGATTTGCCTTGTGTGGTTAGGGGGAGGAGAGACAGATTGCAGATACAGTCATTGGGGAGGAGAGGCTGGACAGTAATCAGCAGCCTGGTTGTATTTCATCGTGTTAGGAAGAGGGCAGTCGCACGTTAGAGTTGGGTAATATCGTTCGGTGATTTGGGGCCAGAAATTATGCTCTTTCTTCGTCTCTGGCGTTCAGTAATGAAAATCTATTCGAGACCCTTTGTTCTGCAGAGGGCGTTTGCAGGACGTCTTTCCCTAATATTGCAGACTACAGATAATAGCAATTAAAGACGTTCAGAGTTAATTTCGATGGCACAGCACATGCACTCAATATCCTACAGTTGAGACAAATATCTGACATTTGTTTAACAATACAAAGTTTAGTTCAGAGATGGTAACCTGTTGATAATCAATCCATACCGAGCTGAAAGCTGGCACTTTAAATGGTCGTATAGTGGGTAGTGTCCCCGCCTGTGAGCCAGAACTCTCGATTTGATTCCAGTTCATGAACTTCTTTGGTAGTGTTCCTAGCTCTGGACTAGAAGGTCGGGATTCAAGTCCTGCCTATTGCAGAGGTATGTCACAGCATGTCAGAACTGGCTGATGAGAAAACACACAGGAGAATACTGTTACAGCTTTATGGGTATTGCCGACTGGTGCTCATGTCCCTACCTCAGGGCATAGAGGTCTATGTGCAAATCCCACAGAAGTGTTTCATAATACATCTGAACTAACTGATTAAAATGAATTTAGAATCATGACCTGATGTAGAAGGAAGAGATGTCAGTATTGCATATCAGAATTTAGGCCCGGGAGGACTGGAAGTACAGCCATTCGTGTTGATTGGAGTCACATTTCGCAGCAGTCAAGGCTTATACAATTAGAATGGTCATGGATAGGGTGAGTAGTCAGCGTTTTCCCCATGTTAGGGCGTCCAAAATCACAGGTCATTTGGTGCAAAGTGAGACAGGAAAGATTTTGAAGAGGCCTGAAGGGCACTTTACACACAAAAAGTGGTTTGTGTATGGAATGAGCTGCCAGAGGAAGAGCGAGACTGGTACAACTACAGCATGTAAAAGGCATCTGGATGCTGACAGACCTGCTGAGCATTTGCAGCAATTCCTGTATTTATTGAAAAAATGGCATTCATTTTAACACAGGCATTCTAAATACATAACACATTTTTGTTTTCATGACGCAGGGACATATAAACATATCTTCAAATCGACTGGGACCATTTTCTGCTAAGGGTATAGTTCTGTGTATGACAGCAGCAATGACGCACCTACATGGAACAGGGAATGTGATGGAGACATAGTTTGGACAATTTACAAGGAGATCTCACATGGTCCAGTTTGGAAGAGGATGATATTATTGTGTGATTTAATTCAGAGGTGTGATTTAATTCAGAGAGAGAGAAAATGTCATCTGCCCGAGAAGGAACTGCCCATTGCACTCTCTCTCCTTCATTATACCTCATCACAGCAATGTGCACGAGCTAAAACAAAATCTTCAACTGTCATCGTTACCATTCTTATTTTTATAGAATCCCTGCAGTGTGGAAACAAGCCCTACGGCCCAAAAAGTCCATACCAAACTTCCAAGGTCGGTTCCCTTACAGTTACCCCTGCCAGGTGCACCTAAACATGAAATCGCTGAAGACGATAGACAATCCCACCTGAGCTACACTGCTTTGGATTGCTGGGAGGAAACTGGAGCACCCATGAGAAGCCCACAAGAACAAGGCATAAGCTCGACAAAGACAGTCACCCGAGGCAGGAATCAAACCCATCTTACAAGTGCTCTGAGGTAACAGTGCTAACCACAAAGCCACTGTGCTAACGTTTAGGTGACCCTTGACCGGAATTCATTGGAACCTTCTCACTGCCTAATGCAAAGGGAATTCAGCCAAATCCAACTGTTCCAGGATGAAATCCCATTGCTAGCAGCTTGTGTGAGTAGAATGTCTTCATAAGCAGAATCACATTTTGGACAATGTCTCTTTTTTTTTCTTTTGTCATGAGTTACACCATTATCTGGACAAGGTTCTTTCAGCTTGAAGTTGGAGAGGTTTTGTTTATCGTGTGTGTGTGTGTGTGTGTGTGTGTGTGTGTGTGTGTGTGTGTGTGTGTGTGTGTGTGTGTGTGTGTGTGTGTTTGTGTGTGTGTGTGTGTGTGTGTGTGTGTTTTAAACAGAGAAATATCGATTCTTTATTTGGAATATCCAAACAGTTTGTCATGTATCTTTCCATTAGAGTTTGAGTAACATTGCTCTGGATCATAAAGGTGATGTTTGAGCAGAAACTAGCCTGACTTGTTGCTAAAACTGACCCTGACCCTGACTGAGACTGATATCATCGGCCACATCACCGACCTGGTTACACTTAACGTTTGTTATGAGTAGTGTAGCAGTGGGACTAGAAAAGGAAACAGTGACCCCAAAAGCCGACGAATTATAGACCGGTGAGCCTAATGTCAGTGGTGGGTAAGTTGATGGAGGGGATTCTGAGGGACAGGATTTGCATACATTTGGGAAGGCAAGGGTTGAATGGGGTAGTCAACGTGGATTTCTGCATGGGAAATCATGTCTCATTAATTTCATTGAGTTTTATGAAGTGGTGGAAAAGAAGATTGATGAAGGCAGTTTGGTAGACATTGTCTATATGTACTTCAGCAAGGTGTTCATAACATTCTGATTGATAGACAGATTAGTAAGGTTCGGTCACATGGGATACAGAGGATGCGAGTCACAATTGGCTTGAAGGAAGAGGGGTATTTTTCAAACTGGAGGGTTCAGAGGAGCAGTGTGCTATACGAATCCGTACTGTGTTCACAACATTTCATCACTTATGTCAGGGATTTAGATGTGAATTTCGGTGGCATAGCTAGTAAATTTACACATTACATCAGAAAGTTGGTGTAGTAGATTATCTCAGAGTACAGCAAGACCACAATGAGATGGGACAAAGGGTCAAGGAGTGACAGATGATGTGTAATTTAGATAAATAATAGGTTTTGCATTTTGGGAAGGCAAATCAGGGCAGAAATTATACACTTAATGGTAAAGTCCTGGGGAGTGTTTTGGAAGAAAGGGACCCAGGACTGCAGGTACATTGTTCCTTGAAAGTGGAGTCGCAAGTAGACAGAGTGGTGCAGAACACCTTTGGCACATTGGCTTGGCCTTAATCAGTCAGAGCACTGAGTAAAGGAGTTGGGGTGCAATGTTGCATTTGTACAGGATGTTGGTGAGACCACTTTAAGAATACTGCATACAACGCTGTTGTCTGCAGAAAAAAATTACACGGATGTTCCAGGACTGGAAGTTTGAGCTTCAGGGAGAGTTTGATAAGGTTGAGGTGTTTCTCCCTGGAGAGTCAGAGGCTGAAGGGTGACAATATAGAGTTCAGAAAATTATCAGAGGCGTTGATATTCTGAACAGCCACGTTCTGCTCCGCTGGGTAACGGAGTTCAGAACAAGAGAGCATAGTTTGAAGGTGAGAGGGTGAATGATTCCGAAGGGACCTGAAGGTAAATGTTTCACAGAGGGAGTGGTGTGTGAACGGAAAGTGCTGTCAGAGGAAGAGCTGAAGGCGCTTACAATCGCACATTTAAAAGTATCTGAAAGAGGAGGGATATTGGTCAAATGCTGGCAAATGTTACTGGATCAGAGTTGATATCTGATCGGAGTGAACAGATTGGACTAAAGGGTCTGTTTCCGTTCTGCATGACTCTCTGATTCGAAAGAGGGATGATGAAAAAATTCTGAAAGGACCTTTCAAGTGGGAATTCTCTTCACTGGAAGTTTATCGTGCTTCTGTGTTCACATTGACTGAAAGCTGCATTACCAAAGATTTTACAGAGAAGTGAGTCACGGATATTGGGATACAGACAGGAAAGTGGGGCTGAGTCCACAACCTGATCAGTCACAATCTTATTTCGTGGTGGAGAAGGGTCAAAGTATCTAATGGCTCACTCCTGCTCCTCAGTCCCATATTTCTGTGTTCCATTCAGCCCCTCAAATACGCTAGACAGGAACAGTGAGAGGCCACTTATTCATATAACCTGGTGCAAAGAAACAGAGGAGACCATTCAGCCTCTCAAGGCTGTCACGCGCGTTTGAAGTGATTTGGCAAATTTAATTGGAAAGTCCAGGCACGGGTATGAAAGAGGCCCCTCATCTCTCTTCACAGAGATTCCCCAATCTGCAACTTGTGCTTCAGTTGTTGGTCATGTTGTAGACCCAGATTCACTGTGAATACAGCCCATATAACTCATCAGAGATGGCTCACAAAATCATCTGATCTTCCTGACTGCAATATTCAATAATATAACGTTCATGAAAATATCACCCACTAACTTTCCAATAACAGAATGTGAGAACATCAAAAACAGGGGCAGATCGTTCACTCCACAAGCCTCCCTTGACCTTCACGAAAATCATGACTGATCTGCTCTAGGTCTCAAATCCTCTTTCATACACAATTCTTCATTGCTCTCAACTCTTTGACAGGTGAATATCCTTCTACCTCCTCTTCAAATACTTTTGGTCATCTTGCTCCCCAACACTCTTGAGAAGAGAAATCCTGACATTCAATACCACCTGCTTGAAGAAAACACTCGCTGCTCCTCTATCATGGCCTATTGATGTGAACAAAAGAGGTTGACACAAGGATTCAGGTGCAAATGACTGCCCCTGGTATCAAGGCAGTGGTTGACTTCTGTTGACATCAAGGACCTTAACAAATCTGGACAGAATTGGAATCAAAGTAAAGTCTCCAGTGTTTGGTGTCAATAATGGCACAAAGGAAGATGTTCATCATCTCAGTCCTGGGTCAACTCTGTGGAAGATCTGCAGGGTAGCTTCCTCTTCACAAATATCTTCAGCTGGTTCATCAATGTCTGCCCGCCCCCACCCTCCCCACCACAAGATCAGAAGTGAGGATGGTCAGTGAAGATTCAACAATGTCCAGAACATTTTGTTCCCCGTCAGTTCCTGAACTGGTCTGTGTCCATGAGCAGCAAGACCCAGACTCCATTGAGGCTTGTATTGTTAAAGGGTCCGTAACATTCATGTATAAGCACTGCCTGACACTGCACATTGCCACAGTAAAGTAAGACTTCATTCAGCATCTAACGTTGTTTCACAGGTATATGAGGAAATCGTTCAGCCCATTGACACTGTTGGAGAAGAACAGAGACAGCCCATTCAGTGCCTCCAGCCTATTACTCAGGAAGAGAAGGAGTATAGTGTGATGGGCTACACCAGAGCCCCTCGAAAATATTTGAAGGCGGCAATCTAGACTTTTTGTATTTTAAAGGAAATGTCAAGTGTCTGTTCCAGATGCAATTTGACAGGTCAAACTACTTGGTGTGAAGCAAAACACCATTTATTTAAGCGTGATAGATAAAAAGAAACCAAAGAAAGAGGAATCTAGAATAACTTAATTCTATTGGCCAAGTTAACAGAAAAAGGATCTAGGAACTATTACTAATGAACTGTTCGAATGTAGGAAAATCCCATAAACACAGCCACTGGCAAAACAAGAATATTCAGACACAGCTTGTCACAACCATTTATCCAATTCAGGAATTAAAAACAGCATCAAGAGAAAATTCAGGGAGAGTAGAAGGAGACATTGACTGAAGCTTCCAACTCTGTGGAGACCCCAACAGTTTCTGATGTCAGTGAAAAACCAAAACCCAGAGATCCTAATCTGTGAGAGCTGGCCACACCCATTCAGTCTGCATTAAAATAAACCCAAGACCTCCCTCGCTGTTTGCTCAAGTGGTCATAACTAGCCAGCTTGGTAACGGTCGTTCAACCTCTCTCTGATAAGAAACCAGGACAAAATAACCTCCTAAAGCTACAGCTTCATCGCACTTTCAGCACATAGAGCTGTCAAATAGGAACCAGGGGTAACCCAATACGGCCCTTGACACTGTCTAATCGGACCGAGGAAGAAGGCAGTCAGTCCCTTGTGTCACAACAGGATGAGGCCATTCAGTCCCTTGAGTCACTTTCACAAGAAAAGTAAGAGGCCATACCCCCCCTCAACGTACTTACACAGGGACAGAATGAGGTAATTGCTGCTGATTCCTGATGAATGGCGTATGCCCAAAACATCGATTCGCCTGCTCCTCGGATGCTGCCTGACCTGCTGTGCTTTTCCAGCAATCCACTCTTTATTCTGATCTCCAGCATCGGCAGTCTTCACTGTCTCCTAATTGATGCTCTAACATGATGAACAAGTGGACCAGAGTGTGCACAGACAGACTGCTCCACATTGTTCCTGCTGGCTTCGTTGCTCATGATACACACGTGGGACATTAACGTGTTTTTCTAGTGGTGAGGAGAGAAGCCTTGAGTGAAGTCTCAAGAAGGCATCTTTTATCACCGAGAAGACAGCCTGCTGTTCTCTATGTCGGGCAGAAGCATGTGGGAATGGCTACCTGTTTCAGAATGGAGGTATTGTGTCAGCTGTTGGGGATTGTCAACAACATGGTGTTCAGTACGGGTTCACACGCCGACTGCACAATAACGTGGGGAGAGTGAGTAAAGGCATGTAAACTATGAGGAAAGTCACGTTAGGCTGATGAATGGACTCTCCAGGTTCAAATAATGCTGACCATGTTCATGTTGATCATGTCGAGTGCATGCCCTGTGCAGTGTATCCTGCATGCATTACTCTGTCCAAGTCTATTTCCAACCTATGAGCTGTATTTCCATGCTTACTATGATCTGCCTCCACTTCTCATAAATAAAGTGTTTCCCTGTACTGAGATACTCGTGACAATAAACCAATCAATCCTGGTTAAAGTATGGAATTTCTCACCCTACCAATGTCTCTTTTGGAAATAAGTGATCGCTGCCACAGCTCGTGTTTCAGCGTCACAATTTCTTCGTCTCTCACAGCTCTACAGATTATACACTCACCTTCTTTACTCTATCCTCATGTTACCATCACCTGTGTCCGTGGTAAGGAGATCATTCCTTACAAAGGAGATCAAATCTGTACAGAGTGCCCCTTATGCTCTCTCAGCAAGGCTATACAACAACAGGAAGATGGCTTTACTTCTGTACTTGAATCATCTTACAATGAAGGACAGCATATCATTGTCTGCACCCCTTACTTACACAGGATTTGATTCGGAGCAGTCAGCATAGACTTGTGAATGGGAGATCATGCCTCGCAAATTTGTTAAAGTTCGTTGATGAAGTGACCAAGAACGTTGAGAGGACAGAGAGGTAAACGTAGTCTCTATGGATTTCAGTAAGCCCTTTCAATAATGTTCCACCTGGCAGGCTGCTCTGGAAGGTTCCATCACGTGGAATGCTGTGGATACTGGCCAATTGGATACACAGTTGACTTGATGGTAGGAAGCAGAGTGTTTAGTGGAAGGATGCTTTTCAGACTGTAGGCTGGGTCCAATTCTCTTTGTTATCTATGATTTGGTTGAGAATGTACAAGGCATGATTAGCAAGTTTTCAGATGACAATAAAATAAGTGGGAGCATGATCGGTGAGGAAGTTTATCAGAATTTGCAGCAGGACACTTAATCAGGTGGGGAAGTGGGCCGAGAAATAGCAAATGGAATTTAATATATATGCCTGATGTGTTGCATTTTGGAAACTCAAATCAAGGTAGGAATTTCATGCTGAATGGGAGGGCCTTGAGGGGTGTAGTCGGCAGAGAGATCTTGGGGTTCAGATGCACGGTTCTCTGAGAGTGTAGTCATAGGTAGACAGGGCAGTGAAGAAGGCTTTTGGCACACTGGCCTTCATCTGGCAGGACATTGAGTATAGAAATTGGGAATTTGCACAGGACATTGGTAAGGCCTCACTTGGGGCATTGTGTTCTGTTTTTGTCACCTTGCTTTAGGGAGGACGTCATGAAATTAGAAAGAGTGCAAAAGAAATTTACATAGACATTGCAAGGACCCAGTCTGAGATATAGGGAGAGGTTGGACCAGCTAGAATCTTTTCTTTAGCGTTTAGGAGACTGGGGGGTGGGGAACCTGAAAGAGCTGTATAAGATCATGAGGGGTATGGATAGGGTGAATACTCTCAGTCTTTTTCCAAGATTTAGCGAATTGAGGATTAGAAGGGATCAGTTTAAGGTTAGACGGAAGGAATAAAAGGGATCCTGAGGGCCCACTTCTTTGCACAGAGGATGGTATGTGGATGAGCTGCCAGCAGATGTGGTTGGGGGTACATTAACAATATTTGAAAAATATTTGATTAAATATGAGGATAGGAAAGGACTGGAAGGAGATGTGCCAACTGCAGGGAAATGGGGTTCGCGTGGATGGACATTTACAAGGTGGAGTCGAAGTCCTCTTTTGATTAAAACCCAACACTCAGAAAAGCTTGCCTCACCTCACAATCTTTTAACATATGAGTGACACAGATCTCCGACATTCAGTATTTAAACAAAAATTAACAAGTTAGATTCTTTGTTTTAATAGTGAACACTAAACAACAACCATTCATAAATACAAGTCCCTCTTTTCGTAACAACTTACTATCGGACTCCAACACTGTTAAAATATGCTGTTCAAAAAACCCACATATTAAATATTACAATCTCGAGGCCACACGGCTTCTATCTTCCCCGCTGTGTTCACTCTTCCAGTTGCTGATCTCTCTGGGTTATTTTACTGTTATTTTACTGCAAGTAGGTTGGACATGAACTTGTATCTCTGATAGAGTGTGTTTGAAATGACCAGTTAGCACTCCTGCTCCACAGCAGTTACTCTGCTGTTGAATGGCAGTGGCTCTCCCTTGAGTTTAAAAATGCTGGGTTTATATCCTTCCCATGATACAATAATTCTCATAATCTGATTGCTTTCCAGGAGCCCAAACAATTAAATTCAGATTTTGTTGGCTTCTGGCATCCTGAGCGTTATTTAGACACTTTGGTTGCATTTGAATGGCTGTCAAAAAAGCCACCAAAACTCAAGTATCAATTTCCCAGTTAATGGTGACATGTGGAACAGGCTGACCTTTAGCTGGCATCTGTGGTTGTACTTTGTATTCAGCAAAACCCGTTCTGTCTTCAAGTGACTGGATATGCTTATGGCTTCATTACACCTCCCCCTTCAGAATAAAAACATGAATCAGCAGAATGAAAAGATGGCTTCATTTCTTTTCCTCAAATTCGTAATCCCAATATTATACAAAAGTATTTATCTCAGTTATACGATTCATATTAATTCTGCATACCTATAAAACACTGGAATAAGTCAAATCTTATCTCAAGGTTTTCCTTTATATCCGCGATAACACATCTGCAATCACATTTTCGGACCCACAGCATGTACATTTTATATGTTTAAAGTCTGTAACGTAAGACTCCAATGAGATATTCTCATATTCTGGTCTTCAAAATTCCAAAAAAATGCGAGAGTTTTATCGTAGTTCACAACCATCTCCGATGATTTGTTAGTCATATAAACATTAAAATATTGTCAGGCCCGTACCAAACTCAATCATTCTTTTTTAATAATGGAGATTTCGTTTTTCTTTCTGGAAGATATTGATTTTTTTCGACAAGGGGCTAATTGGACATTCAATTCCATCATCATCTTTCTGTATCAATACATCTCCGACCCCGATATCCCGCGCATCAATCACAATTTTCAAATGGCTTCAAAATATTTTATGCAGCTAAAACTGTTGCAGTGATTAATCCTGCTTTAAAATTCTCAAATGCCTCCTGGCATTGTTCTGTCCACCACAATTCTGTGTTTTTCTGTGTTCATCCAGCACAGCTTTAGAGGATTACAGGCTTGCTAGAAAGGAGCTCAGAAATGGACTGAGGAGAGCCAGGAGGGGGCACGAAAAATGCTTTGCAAGAAGGATTAGGGAGAAATCAAAAGCATTTTACTCATACGTGAGGAATAACGGAATGATCAGGGAGTAGGTAGGGCCGATCACGAATAGCAGAGGGAACTTGTACGTGGAGTCTAAGAGACAGGAGAAGCCCTAAATAAGTTTTTGTCTTCGGTATTCACCACGGAAGGGGAACTTGTTATAAATGAGAACTTAGCGGAGCTGGGATACAGTCTTGACCAGGTCAAGATTGATTGATTTGATGTGCTAGAAATTTTGGAAAACATTAATATTGATAAGACCCCAGGGCCAGACTAGATTTATCCTAGGCTGCTCCGGGAAGCGGGAAAACAGGTTGCAAAGCCGCTGGCGAGGATATTTGACTCCTCATTCTCATCAGGAGTCAAATGAAATTCCTCTTTTCTAGAAGAGTAATAGGGAAATTGCTGGCAATTACAGACAAGTCAGTCTTACGTCTGAGGTCAGCAAAGTTTTGCAAAGAATTCTGAGAGATAGGATTTATGACTATTTGGCACAGCATAGTATGATTAAAGGCAGTCACCATGGCTTTGTGAGGGACAGATCATGCCTTACAAATCTTATTGAGTTCTTTGAGGAGGTGTCATGACAGGTCGATGATGGTCGAGCAGTGGATGTGATGTATATGGATTTCAGCAACGCATTTGTTTGGGTTTCCCATGGCAGGTTTATTCATAAAGTCAGGAAGTGTGGGATACAGGGAGATTTGGCTATCTGGATTCAGAATTGGCTGGCTGACAGAAGGCAGACAGTGATTGTAGATGGAAACTATCCTGCCTGGAGGACAGTGTTGAGTGGGCTCCCGCAGAGTTCTGAACGTGGGTCCCTTCTCTTTTTAGTTGTTATAAATGACTTGGATGAAGAGGTTGAGGGGTGTGTTAGTAAATTTGCAGATGACACAAGGTTTCGAGGTGTCGTCAATAGTATAGAGGGCTACTGTAGTTTGCAGCGTGACTGAACCAGAATGCAGAGCTGAGCTGAGAAGTGGCAAATGGAGTTCCACCTGCATAAATGTGAAGTGATGCATTTTGAAGTTTGAACTTGAATGCTGAATATAAGATTAAGAAATTATTCTTGGCAGTGTGGAGAAATAGAGAGATCTAGGTCTGTAAGTACATAGACCCCTCAAAGTTGCCACCCAAGTGAATAGAGTTGTTCAGAAAGCATATGGTGTTTTGATTTCATCAATGGGGGATAGAGTTTAAGAGCTGTGAGGTTTTGCTGCAGCTCTATAAGTCCCTGGTGAGGCCACACTTGGAATATTGTGTCCAGTTCTGGTCCCCCTACTGTAGGAAATATACAGAGGCTTTGGAGAGGGTGCAAAGGAGGTTTACGAGGATGCTGCCTGGACTGGAGGGCTTGCCTTATGAAGAAGGTTTGAATAGGCTTGGACCTTTCTCTCTGGAGAGAAGCAGGAAGAGATGAGACCTGATCGAGTGTAAAAATAATGAGAGGAATAGATAGATTCAATAGCCAGAGACTTTTCCCCAGGGCAGGGTTGATTGGTGTGAGAAGTCATAGTTTGAAGATATTAGGAGGAACATACAAAGGAGACGTCAGAGGTAGTTTTGTACAAAGACAGTTGTGAATGCATTGAATACGTTACCAACAGTGATGGCGAAAGCAGAGTCACTGGGGACATTTAAGTGACTGCTGGACATGCACATGAATAGCATTGAGTTGAGGGGTGTGTAGGTTGTTACTATATTTTACATTAGAATTAAATCTCGGCACAACATCGTGGGCCAAAGGGCCTGTTCTGTGCTATACTTTTCTATGTTCTATTTATGTTCTAATAAATCCACCAGTGGTGCAAATTCGCTGCTGACGTTTGCAACAAATTTCCATTATTGTCCACTCACTTCCAAAAATCGAAGCACCAATGGATTGTCCCAACTCTGCCTTCGCAAATTCTGTTTTCTTTCAGTTCATTTGCAAGTTGGCTTCTTGTAATCGTTCAACATGCTCTGCCAACTGTAACGTGAGTTTTCAATCACTTGCTAAAGATCACTACACCATACAGATAAACTGCACAATTTGTTCATTTGGCCACAGCTCTGCTCCTTAGTCTTAAACGTGGCTGGAGCATTATTAATTCACATGACATACTCGATAATGTTTTTATCACATCCGGTATCTTTACCAGATGGTTTAACTGACTCAACATTTTTTTTTAATTTGAAAGGGGCCACTAAATCTGGCTTTAAAGTGATTTCCTACCACTGGTGGCAATACAAACACGTCATCCCCACGGAAAATCGTACAAGTTTCAGAGTTTTTATCTGCCACCTGCTTCACTCTATCCTGTGCCCTCTTCAGGTGCTGTTTAGTTTACTCACCTACTCCATCGAATCTCTCCCTCACCTCAGATACATAATCAAAGGGTGAGATTTCTGACTTCGGTCCTGTCAATTTGTATTGAATTAATTTCAAAGGACCTCTCACTTCATATACGAATATTAACTCAAAGGAACTAAACTGAGTCGATTTATTTGGGACATCTCCGATGGCAAGCAATTTAATGGGACACCTTTATCCTAATCATTCAGGCATTCTTGACAGTATGCCGTTAACATGGTCTTCAGCGTCTGATGTTAACTTTCCAAGGCTCCCTGGGATTCCAATGTGACGCACTTGATTTGAAGTGCAGTCTGCCTAAGCTGCCCATGACTTCCTTAAACAGCTGAGCGGTAAAATGAGACCCTTGGTCTGACTGACTCTCTCTGCGTAGCCCACAGTGAGTAAAGAAAGCTACCAACTCCTCTAACTCCCCTTTTGCCTGAACATTCCGCAATGGAATTGCCTCTGGAAATCGGGTAGACACATCCTTTATGGTCAGCAAATATTGGTTTCCACTTTTTTTTTGGAAAAGGGAACTACATAATTAATCATAACTCACGTGAAACGTTCTTCAAATGTTGGAATGGCAACAAAGGTGCTGGGTTATTACTGTCTGTGACTTACCTACCATTTAGTAAGTGTGACATGTACATCAAGTATTAACCACATTCTTATGCATTCCTGGCCACTGGAAATGCTTCTTTACCTTATTCTGAGTCTTCTGTTCTCCTAGGTGACTGCCTGCAATTCGTTCATGTGCTGCCCGTAACACTGTGCTACCTGTAACACAATCTGGTGCACTTCGGCACATTTCCCTTCTGCACTAACCTGTCGTGGTCTCCATTTTAATTTTAAGATTCTATCTTTAAATTAATAACGTTCGACAATATATTCTGTTTCCTTTTCTCTCTCTCTCTCTCTATCTCTCTCTCTCTCTCTCTCTCTTTATATCCTGCACCGTGACATCAAACAAGGTGTCAGTTAACTGAACATCATCTCGTTTATCTTTTTTTTTCGTTTCTCCTTCCTGCTGTAACTTATGACAGTGGGATCTTGTAACTACACAGCCTGGAAAAATTCCTTGGTATTTTTCTTTTAACTCCCCAGTTTCCTCGTCTTCCTTTCAATTCTCCACCACAAGGGGTGCCTCTCCCACCTTGAATCCTGCTAAATCGTTCCAAGTACAAACTGTATTCCTGGAACTGACACTGTGCCAGTCACTCTCACTGTTACTTCCCAATCTTGATTTGGCACTCCAACCTGATGTTACGCAAAGGAATGCTTAATTTCTGTTAACAAGTTATCACACTGTTGAGTAACATGTCAGAAGGAATGATAATACTTCCATCTCTTACTATTAGAGGCAGAGAGGAAATGAGGATTGCAGATGCTGGAGATCAGAGTTTAAAAGTGTGGAGCTGGAAAAGCACAGCGGGTCAGGCAGCATCCGAGGAGCAGGAGAATCGACATTTCAGGCACAAGTCCTTCATCATGAAAGTGGGGGGTATAGGAGGGGGAAGGGGGTTGAGAAATAAATAGATGGGTGGGGTTGGAGCTGGATGGAAGTTAGCTTGGAAGGCGATAGGTAGATGCAGGTGTGTGGGTGTTGGTGACATTTCGGAGAGCAGGTTGAAGTGGATAGGTGGTTGGACAGCTGGACCCCTCAAACTATACAGCATCAACATTGACTTCATCAATTATCAAATCTTCCCTCCCCCAACCTCATCCCAGATCCGAATGTGCAACTCAGCACCACCCTCTTGAACTGTATTAACTGTCCATCTTCGTTCCCACCCATCCACTCCACCCTCCTCCCCGACATATCACGATCACTTTGACGTACATATTCCCATTGCCTTCCCAGTGACCCTCCTGCCAGCCTAGCTCCTACTTTCCGATTTATCTTTCAGCCCCCTTGTCCCCCCCACACATTCGTGACGATGAGTTTATGCCTGACATGTCGATTGTCCTGCTCTTCGGATGATACCTGATACATTGAGCATTTGCGCCATCTCACTTCTTAACTCTTAGAGACTGAGCAGTTCCCGTACCTCGCAAAGTTATAACTTTAATTCCTCCCTCCACCCATTCTTTCTGAGTAAAGTTTATCCACAGAGAAGAATTCTTTTTAGAGATCAGGCACTGACTCCATACCCAGCCCTGCCGAAGCTGTGTACTCTCCAGCAGCTCCTTGGCTTCACTTGGGGTCTCCTTTACCAGTTTCGCTAATATCACTGACTTAAACTCTTTTGCAACATCTTTTCCCAAAGCGTCTTCCTTCAACGCCCAGTCCTGTGTCCCCCAGCTTACTGCAGTGAAAACATCTTTTCCCAGTGCCCTTCTTAAACCTTCAGCACTGTAATTGTATGTGTTCCACTCCCTTATAGTGAGAACATATGAGGCCTTTCCCCACCGTTCAACCCCCTTGGGCATCTTTATTCACCTGTGGTAAACTATTGCCAGTGTGTTTTACTCGATGTCTTGTAGTGTAGAATCTCCCCTTCTCCCAATTTCTATCCTTCACAGGATGAAAATCCTCCCAGAAGGCAAATTTCAATTCATGCACCAATGCATATTTACCTGCCATTTCTGCCACTCTCCTCACTTCTTGAAATTTCTGTTCATTCACATAAATTCTTACTATCTGCAAGTGTTTGTGAAGGTTTGTAGCTCAGCTTGAAGTTGAGCGTGTAGGTTTGCTCGCTGAGCTGTAGGATTGATATCCAGATGTTTCATTACCTGGCTAGATAGCATTATCGGTGGCGACCTCCAAGTGAAGCGAAGCTGTTGTATCCTGCTTTCTATTTATATCTTTCTCCCGGATGGGGTTTCAGGGGTTTGTGGTGATATCATTTCCTGTTCGTTTTCTGAGATGTTGATAGATGGCATCTAGATCTATGTGTTTGTTTATGGCGTTGTGGTTGGAGTGCCAGGCATCTCGGAAATCTCTGGCATGTCTTTGCTTTGCCTTTTCCAGGATAGATGTGTTGTCTCAGTCAAAATGTTTTTTTCATTCGTGTGTAGGGCTACTGGGGACAGAGGGTCGTGTCATTTTGTGGCTAGCTGGTGTTCGTGTATCCTGGTGGCCAACTTTCTTCCTGTTTGTCCAACGTAGTGTTTGTGGCTGTCCTTGCATTGAATTTTGCAGATGACGTTGGTTTTGTCCATGGGTTGTACTGGGCCTTTTAAGTTTCAGAAATGACAGCCAGACGACTAAGACCCCTCGGATTCTTAGTAGCACACAAACCCTCCAACACTCTCAAGCAAAAATTAGCAAACTTAAGCACTCAAAATACCATGCTTGACATCTGCTTGTAATCTCCTGACCCCTCATCTGACAGCACTGTTCATACCTCTCAAGGTGTGTCAACTAGCTTAGTCTAAACTAACATTACCCACAAGTTCATTGGACACATAATTTGCCGAGTCAGTTTTCAAATGAAATAAAAAAGGCTTTGACAGTTTTCTTGCCAAAATATAGCAATATATTAACATAGTTGTATACATCCCTAAGTTCTCCCTTCATCTTCATCCTTCTTATTTAACTTTCTTGTCTAATTCCCAACCTCTGAATTTCAAATTCTCTCTCTATTTATTTTCCCTCTGTTTCTCTTTCTCTTTCTTCTCTTTCTTTATCTTCTAACTCCAGTTGCCATATTTACAATTTAAGATTTTCTATCTCTACTGCCTGTTACTCTGATACACCAACGTGCTTGATCAACTTGTTTACGATTTCAGCTTTGCTTTTGTCCATGGTTAAACCCAATTCTAACCTATCTGTTAATATTTAAAGTATGCCCTTCTTCTGCCTGTCTAAACTTTCTTGGCAAATTTGGGAATCATCTCAAATCGCAGAACCTCTTCAGTAATGTTAAAAGACATTTCTTTTAATTTAACCAACCGCAGGGAAGCAAAATTAAGTGAATTATCTCACCTGTTTTATTTGAAAATCTAGGTCACTAACTGCCAATTGATAGAATCTGCTGGGACATTTCATACCTCAAATCTGTTCAAATTTGTCCAAATCCCATCCGACAAGACCTGTTATCATTTTGATATCGAACCCTTCTGTTTTTCAAAACCACACACACTGAAAAGCTCACCTCGCCTCTGACTCTGTTCAAAAATGAGTGACAGAGAAGTCCCAAATTCAACTATTAAAAGAAAACATTATATTAATGTAAATTAGCTCATTGAGTTTGAAGGTTAATTTTTAGATGTTTCGTCACTATGACCAGATAAGATAATCATCGAGAGTCTCTGCTGAAGTGCTGGTGGTAACTCCCACCTTTCTTTTTATAGGTCTTTGATTCTTATGTTGGTGATGTCATTTCCCTTTCTTTTCTTCAAGGGAAGGTAGATTCGATATAATTTGATGTGTTTATGAATGTACTTCTGGTTAGAATGCCATGCCCTAAAAACTTTGTTTCGCTTGTCCTAGAATGTGTATGTTGTCCCAGTCACAATGCTGTCCTTCTTTGTCTGTATGGATGGAAATTATGATAGTTGGTCATGTCTATTGGTTGCCAGTTTTGTGTTCATGTATCCTGGTAGCACTACAACAGCATAGTTTGAAATTGAGGAAAAATGATTTTATATACACTGTTCAATCAGTGTGTGTTCAGATAAGTAAGATTGTTCATATGTGCACAACACATTCTGAATGAAAAACGGAGTTAACAAAAATGATGCACATGTCATATAACATTTATAAACATTAAAGCATTATTTGGTCGTCATCTGAAGTGACATGTTCCCCTTCTCTCAACATTCCCCATTTTCTGGGGTTCCCCACTCTTGAATCTCACTCTTATCAGGATGTGTGTTATAAATTATTGTTTCTGAATCCAACCTATTTCAGTTATTCCCCTTTCTACCGGGTCTTCAATATATTGGCCTGCTGGGTTGTTTCCAAAACTGGTGTCTCTCGTATTATTGGAGATTAAAATTCTGGCATCAGACCCAGCATCTGAACAACTTTCACTGTTGTGCATGCACTGTCCAAAGGACCATAGCACTTAGGAATTGACAAATCATTGGGGGATGTACACCTACGTCTTTCGTTGATCTAGTTTTCTCATTGTCCAAATCTCCATATCTATATCCTCTCTTTCGTTCTCTCTTTGTTTCTAGTTAATAAATACACCACTAATTCTTCGTGTCACATCTCTCAAAACTTCTTCTTTCGGTTTATATCTATTGAACTCTTCTTGATGTAATGTGATTATAATTGAGCAATGTAACTGCAAAGACATGTGAGAGGAGCTGGCCAAATTTAATTGGAAGAGGAAATTGATGAAGGGTTTTTGCCCGAAACGTCGATTTCGCTGCTCGTTGGATGCTGCCTGAACTGCTGTGCTCTTCCAGCATCACTAATCCAGTTAATTGGAAGAGGAGCCGAGCAGGAAAGACCATGGAGCTCTTATCTGGGGATAATTTGGAAGATAATAAAATTCATCCCAAAGAAAATGAAACATACTCTGGGGAGGACAAGGCAGCCATGATCCATAAGGCATCAAACCAAAAGAGAAGACATACAATGTGGTGTAGATTATTGGGATTCCAGAGAAATCATTGGCTCTGAAACTACATAAGGCTGACACCACTGACACTACAGAGCTCTTAATCATTGTCAGCGCGAGAAACAGAGGGAAAGACACTCACTTTAAACACAAAAGATAGCATTACTCAAGGAAAGGTTATCAGATGACTTAAACAATTGAATTAAAATCAGTGTATTGGTTTTGCAGAATGTTTCAGATTGGAAGCATGACCCGGGGAGAGACCCTCAGCAGTATGAGAGTATGGAAATGAAAGTATTGGCACATCAGAAACCAGAGGTAAGTCATTGAGTGCAGGGCTGATGGGTAAATGGGGCTCGGTGTGAACTGGGGGACAGACAGCAGAATTGCATTGCAGATGTTGCAGCTCAAAACTGTGTATCCATGTAGTGCAGTTGAGCACAGCAGCAGGAGAAGCAGAACAGCATTCAATCACAACTTGTAACTTTTTGCCCGGGATAATCCCTCAGTCTGCCATTGTCATCAACCAGATCTATTGTTCAGTGACGAGTCTGGGTGCACATGTCACGGTCAGAACCACGTGAACCTAAACCTGATGACAACCCATTAAAACACTTGACCAACAGATCTGATCAAAACTCCGCAGTCGTGCCACATTCAGTCATAAATGACGGTGTAAGTTTGAACAAATGACTGGAGGAAAGGGGTCCACAAATATCCCCATCCAAAATAATTAAACCGCCCGACACATCAGTGTAAAAGACCAGAATGTAGTGTCTGTACTGTCCTCAGCCAGAAGTATCGAGTTGATGATCCAACACTCACGTCATGTCACCCACAGAATCACAGATGCCGGTTTTCAAACAATTCGATTCGCGGCACGTGATATGGAGAAACAGCTGAACACAGTAGATACGACAAAGGCAATGGGCCCTGACTCCATTCCTGCAATAGGACTGAAGACTAGTGCTGCACAACAAGCCGTCTCCCCGGGGAAGTTGTTTTATTCCACCTCCAACTCTGACATCTCCCTGGCAATGTGGAAAATTACTCAACCGTATTCAGTCACCTAAGACGGGAATGATTAAAAACTGACCAATTACAACCCCCTCAGTCCAAGCACGACAGGCAAATTTGTGTGAGCTCTATTTGACAGAGCTGTCAAGCAGCACACAAATAATCTGCTGAGTGTGGTTTCCAACAGGACCCGATGTGGATACGGTGCGGTTGTGGAAATGTCACTGCATTGCTTGGAAAATAAAGAACATGAAAGCATGGGAAACGTTAAAGCATGAAGACCACTGGCAATCTGTGGCCTGTGGTAGGCAGGATGGCACGAGAATAGGGAATGCTGTTACATCAATTAACAGAGTAAGGTGAAGGCTGAAAGGTCACTATGGTGAGATGAGATAACACACGTAATAAAGCAAATTTCTGTGTTAAGTGTTATTATAACAGTATTGGGACAATACATATTTGGGACATGACATTAAAATATCTAAATAATAGTTTGTAGAGTCAGCTTGAGACAGGAGACTAATGTAAAAAATGAAATAGCTAAATATCTATCAGGTTAGCCTGAAAATGAAAATCACTGTAGCAGAGTTAGCAATAAATATCTAGCCCCGACATTAGAATAACATTAAGTAGAATGTACAACGAAAGAGATAATGTGAACTAACATCACTAGTTTATTGTGTAGTTGGAGTGAGGTACTTTGATTAATATAGTTGGACGTGCTGATACACTAACAGAAACATGATTAAAAAATAATAAAAATCTACTGACCCTAACTTCCCAGGACATTCGAGAATCTGCTTTCTCAGTTTCACTGTTTTATATTTGCAAATAAAAGGCTATTTTTGAAGAACTCTCTATGTCTCCTGGTGTCTATATTTTCTCCACAACAATTGCTAATCTAGACCAGGCTATTGGTCAAGCAGCTGGTGGAAGTTAAAAACAAATAATAAAATATTGAGATGCAAGTTCTTGTGTCAGTAATAATGACGTTGAAGCCAACGTCGATTGTGAACACCAATTTGTTTCCCCATGCACTTTCAGGAAGTGAATCTCCCGTTCTTTCCTGGTCTAGCCTAAGAGTGACTCCAGACACACAGACATGTGATAATCCCTTCAATGGTCTCTGAAACAGTCAAGCAAGACACTCTATTGCATCAAAGGTCGGAGCTGGGGAGAGACGAACTTGAAGATTTTTTCAATCTCTCTCAACAAGAATCTCAGTAAGTCTCTCTCTCACTGCAACCCCCAGGTCATCTTCTCTGCCTGGAACCTCTTCAACCATGTCCTGAAACAGACTCGCAACCACAGCCACGTTTGGTTTTTCCTCATTTCCCCTTGCCCCACCTCACCCCAGCTGCAACCTTGCAGCTCAGCACTGCCCTCATGATCTGTCCTATCTTTCTAACTTCCTTTCCACCTATCCACTCCACCCTCCTCTCTGAGCAATCACCTTCATCCCCACCCCCATTCAACCATTGTACTCTTGGCTACCTTCCCCCAGCCTCCTCTCTGACCTATCAAATTCATCCCCACCCCCATTCGCCTATTGCACTCTATAATACTTCCTCCCAACTCCACCCCAACTCATTTATCTCTCCACTCTGCAGGAAACTTACCTCTATTCCTGACGAATGGCTTCTGCCCAAAACGTCGATTTTCCTGCTCCTCGGATGCTGCCTGACCTGTTGTGCTTTTCCAGTACTACTCTAATCTAGACTCTGGTTTCCAGCATCTGCAGCCCTTGTGTTTACCTACTGTATTGCATCAAACCACTCCGAGGTCTTAAAGGATAAAGCTGGACAGAACAACAGTCACCAGCCTCATGATTGGAAACGGGAATGGAAAACACAGTCCTGTCGACCCTGCAGATACATCCTTCCTAACATCTGAGATCTTGTGACATCATTTACAGAGCTTTCCCACAGACTGCACAGAAACATCGGTAAAGGAGGAGGTCATTTATCACATTGCGCCTTCCTCATTCTAGTTCATGTTCAATCATCTCCTCAATGCAATTATCCCATACAATGTACATATTCCTTAATTTGATTAACCTTGGGAAGGTATAAACTAGGACGTTGAGTAGTCCTTTTGGTCCATCGAGTTTGCTACCCAATTCAATATAATGTTGGCTGACCCTTTATTTCCACACAATACTCTTGCTCTCCACTTATCCCTTTAGTGTCCCAAAATCCTTATTTATATTCAGTGTATTGGTTTCCAGATGCAAACACATTCTCTAGGTTCACCAGCCTCTGAGTGAAAACATTTAGTCTCATCTCAATGTAGAGTGTCTATCCTGTACCTAATACTGTGGGCTCTTGTTTTAGACGTCCCAGCCAGGGGAATTATCATTTCTGCTCCTAATCTGTCTCGCCCTGTCAGAGTTCTTTATATTTCATTGATATCGCCACTCATTTTCCTAAACGCCAATGGAATACAGGCTCAGTCACGCCAAACTCTTGCCCCACAGCAAGCCTGTCATCCCAGAGATTAGTCTGCTCATCCTTCGCTGCTCTCCCTCAATACCACGTTTTCCCTTTATTAGGTATGGTGACCAAAACTGCACACAATGCTGCACAATGTTCAGGATGGGGTATCATCAAAATCCTGTACTGCTGTCGTGAAACACCCTTACTCCTGGTCTGAAATCCTCCTGGAATGAACGTCAACACATCATTGAGCTTCCTACTTGCTCCCTGTTCCTGCAATATTGCTTTCGGTGATTGGTGCACAGGGAGATTCAGATCATTTTCAATGTTACAGCTCTCTACTTGATGGGAATATGTGCACTGGTCAGAGTGCCAATACCATTCCCAGTATTGACTTCGGGCCTCAGAACTGACTGCTCTGCATCGACCTCGGAGGTTTTTTGCAGAAGGAGTCAAAAAAAGGTGCATATGTCCCTTTGTAGATCACCATGCTTCAAACAATCCCTTTTCAAACGATAAGCTGCCAATCTATTTTTCCCAACAAAGGGCACACCGTCACATCTACTCATACTGCTCGCCATCTGCCACGTATTTGCCCATTCACTTCACTTGTCTCAATCACCTTATAGTTTTTGTACAACCTCCTTGCCAACTCACAAACCTACATCCTTTAGTTCTGTCAGCAGGCTGAGATATATTGTACTTGATTCCCGCAACCAAATGTTTAATGGGTATTGTGAAAAGCTGGACCCCATTCACCGATCCGTGCAATACCTCAGCAACCTTCCTCTGTTAAAAAATGATTTTGTTTTCAATTTATTTATTTCGTGAAACTGAGTGTCACTGGCTGGCCAGCATTTCTTGCCTGCCCAAGTTCCCCTTGAGAAGCTGGTGGTGAGGTGCCGTGTTGAACCAGTTGTCCACCTGCTGTGGTTGACCCACAATGCCATTAGGGAGGGAATCCCAGAATTCTGGCCCAGTGACTGTGAAGGAACGGTGATATATTTCCAAGTCAGGATGATGAATGGCTTGGAGGGGAACCTGAAGATGGTGGTGTTCCTATATATCTGCTGCCCTTGTTCTTCTAGATACATATGTCGTGAGTTGGGAAGATGGTGTCTGACGATCTTCAGTGAATCATTTCAGTGCAGCTTGTAAATAGTAAAAAAAATATGCTGCTGCTGAGCGTTCGTGGTGGAGGATTGCGAATGAAGTGACAGTCAAACTGGCTGCTTTGCCCTGGATGGCACCGAGCTTCTTGAGTATTGTTGGGGCTGCACTCATCCACGCAAATGGGGAGTACTCTATCACACTTCTGACTGATGCGTTGTAGGTAATGGATAGGATTTTGGATGTCAGGGTGTGAGTTAGTCGCCACAGTATTCCTAGCTTCTGTCCTGTTCTTGAAGTAACTGTATTTTTGTGGCGAGTCCAGTGAGTTTCTGAGCAATGGTCACCCCCCACCCCCCCCCCCCCCCCCCCCACCCCAGGATTTTGATACTGGGGGATTCAGTGCTCATAACACCATTGAATACCAAATGGCAGGTTAGATTGTATTTTATTGGTGATGGCCACGGTCTGTCATTTGCGTGGCGTTAATGTTACTTGTCACTTGTCAGCCTGAATACTGTCCAGGAGAAAGTGAGCACTGCAGGTGCTGGAGATCAGACCTGAAAATATGTTGCTGGAAAAGCGCAGCAGGTCAGGCAGCATCCAAGGAGCAGGAGAATCGACGTTTTGGGCATGAGCCCGAAGAAGGTCCGGAAGAAGGGCTCATGCCCGAAACGTCGATTCTCCTGCTCCTTGGATGCTTCCTGACCGGCTACGCTTTTCCAGCAACATATGTTCGGCCCTGGATACTGTCCAGATCTTGTTGCGTTTGGACATGGATTGCTTCAGTATCTGAGGAGCCACAAATGTTGCTGAACATGGTCCAATCATTGACGACCATCCCCACTTCTGACCTTATAATGGAGGAAATGTCAATGATAAAGCAGCCCTGAAGAGGTTAGTGCTAGGCCACTGCCTGAGGGACTCCTACAGACTTGTCCTGGAGCTAAGTTGACTGACTTCCATCAACCATGGCCATCTTCCTACGTGTCAGGTATGATACGAACCGGCGGGGAGTTTGCCCCTGATTCCAGTGTTGCTAAGGCCCCTTGATACCACATTTGGTTGATGAGGGCCTTGTTTTAAAGGGCTGACACTCTCACTCACCTCTGGAAATCAGCTCTTTTGTCCCTGTTTGAACCGAGGTAACGAGGTCAGCAGCTGACTGGCCCTGGTGGAGCCCAACCTGGACCTCCTTGACCAGATATTGCTAATCAGGTGCTGCTTGAAAGCACCTTCCATCACTTTACTTATGATCGAGAGTAGACTAATGGGTTGATAATTGGCCAGATTAGATTTGATCTGCTTTTTATGGATAGGTGATACTTGGGTAACTTACCACAAAACCAGGGAAATGCTGTTGTAACGGTAGTGGAGCAGCTTAGCTCGGGCAGTGAGAAGTTGTGGTGCATAAGTTTTCAGTACTATTGCGAGAACGTTGCCAGCATATGTACCATTTGAAGTATCCAGTGTCTCCAACCATTTCTGGATATCATGTGGACTGAATCGAATTGGTTGATGACTGGTAACTGAATTGTGGAGGACCACTCAAGGAGGCCGAGGTGGATCATCCACTCAGCATTTCTGACTGAAGATTGTTGCGAATGCATCAACTTTATCTTTTGCACTGAAGTGCTGGAATTCTCCATCATTAAGGGTTGGGATTTTTGTGGAATCTCTTTCTCCAGTGAATCGTTTAATTATCCCCAGCGTTTTCTCGACGAAATGTGTAAGGACTGCAGAGCCTAGATCTGATCTGTTGCTTGTGGTATCACTTAGCTCTTGCAAAGTTTGTGAAGGTGTGTAGCTCAGGTTGAGATTTAGGGTGTAGGTTTGCTTGCTGAGCTGTAGGTTTGATATCCAGACGTTTCATTACCTGGCTAGGTCACATCATCAGTGGCGACCTCCAAGTGAACGCCTCGGAATCCTAGTAGCACACAAACCCACCAACACGCTCAAACAAAAACTAACAAACTTAAAAGACCGAGTAAATCCCATGGACAAAACCAACGTCATCCACAAAATTCCACGAAAGGACTGTCACAAACACTACGTAGGACAAACATGAAGAAACTTAGCCACCAGGATACATGAACACCAGCTAGCCACAAAAATACATGACCCTCTTTCCATCGTAGACCTAGACACGGAGGAAAAAAAACACCATTTCAACTAGAACAACACATCTATCCTGGGACAGGCTAAGTGAAGACATGCCAGATAATTCCTAGAGGCCCGACACTCCATTCACAACGCCATAAACAAACACATATATCTACATGATATCTATCAACTCCTCAGAAAACGAACAGGAAATAACATCACCACAAACCACAGGAACCCCATTCAGGAGGAAGATATTAATAGAAAGCAGGAGACAACAGCTCCGCTTCACTTGGAGGTCGCCACTGATGATGTTTCTAGCCAGGTAATGAAACGTCTGGGTATCAAACCTACAGCTCAGCGAGCAAACCTACACCCTAAATCCTTTAGCTCTGTCTCTCACTGACTGCTTATGCTGTTTGGTGCACAAGTAGTCCTGTTTGGTGGCTTCACCAGGCTGACAACTCATTTTCAGGTTTGTCTGGTGCTGCTCCTGCAATCCTGCACACTCCATTGAACCAAGGTTGATCCGCTGGCTTGATAGTAATTGTTGTGAGGGGGATGTGCCAGACCGTGAGGTTGAGCAGGAGTACAATTCTGCTGCTATTGATGATGCACAACACTTAATGGACACCCAAACTTGAGCTGCTAGATCTGTTCGAAGTCTGTCCTACTTAGCACAGTGATAGTACCAACCAAACTGATGGATGATATTGTCAAAGTGAAGACGGGACTTCGTCTCCACAGTGACTCTCCAGTGGTCACTCTTACTGATACTGGCATGGACAGATACTACTGCAACTTGCAGATTAATAAGGATGTGTTCGAGTATGTTTTTTCCTCTTGTTGGTTCCTTCACCACCAGCCGCGGACCCAGTCGAGAGTTATATCCTTTAGAGCCAGACCAGCTCGATCAGAAATGCTGCTGCCGAGCTACTCTGGGTGGTGGAAATTAAAATCCCCCACCTAGAGTACATTTTGCGCCCTTGCCACCTTCAGAGCATCCTCCAAATGTTGGTCAGCATGGAGGAGTACTGATTCATACGTTGAGAGAGGCTGGTACATGGTAATCAGAAGGAGGTTTCCTTTCCCATATGTAAACTAACACCACGAGACTTCATGGGAAGCGGAGCCACTGTTGAGGACTCCCACAGCAATTTTCTTCCAACTTTATCACACTGTGCCGCCATGTCTGCTGTATCTGTTCTGCTGGTGAGACAGGAGATATCCAGGGAAGGTGATTTGGGTGTCTGAGGCATCGTCATGCTCACAGAGTCATACCTCACAGACATTGTCAGGCTGTTGCTTCACGAGTCTGCTTATTTCTTTTCACTCTTACCTGTCAGCTGTCCCATTCTAGAAACACGTCCATACATTAGCCCCAGTCCACTCAGATTTAATTTTGCAAACTAGGCTTGGAGTTTTACCAACATTTTTCTGAAAACCCACATGTTTTACATCCATTGATTCGCTTTCATTTGTCTCCCAGTCTGTTACTCAAACATAATTCCCATTTCATAAATCCATGTTAGTGTTGTCTATAACCATTACTTTCATAATTTCGCTGAAACACTTTCCTTGCTATGCTCTACGATCCATGTACAATATCATTTTCTCACACCAGACTTAGTTTTCTTAGTATTGTTAGAAAATTCAGTGAAGACAGAACTGAAGTAATGGCTTTCGAGTTCTGCCATTTCCCTTTTCCCCATTTTCCATTCTCTGGTTTCAAACTGTAAGGAAGCTGGACTTGTTTTCTCATATTTATCACATTGACAAGATTTAACAAGATATTACAGTTCACTCTCATAACCCTTATGATTATAGTCTTCAGAAACCCATCAATTCCTGCTTTGAACTGCTCAACAATTGATCTTCCACACCATGCTTCCACAGGCGCATAGACTCTGTGCCAACAGAAATACAACACGATCTATATTAGTCACACTTTCCTGAAGCAGGCCCATGGTCTGGAATGTTATGAGACTTCCAAGTGGTCGTCCAAGTACATTGAAATGGTTGTGAGGTTACCGGTGATATCTCCACCCTCAGGAAGTACATTCCAGACCACAACACCCTTTTATTAAAACAAAAATCTTTAAATCCTTTCTGAACCTCAAAACCTTCTCTTTTCAAGTTTGCCCCCTTGTTCTTGACCCTCTGACTAAAAGGAACAGCTGCTGTCTACCTCACATCTCCAAGCCCCTCGTTATCTTATCCGTTTGAAACACATCCCTCTCAGCCTTCTCTGCAACAATGTAAACTACCCGAGCTCATCTAGCCTCTCTCCATAGCTGATATGCTCCATCCCAGGGAACATCCTGGTGAACCGCCTCTGGAAACCCGCCAGCACAATCACACCATTCCTGTAATGTTGCTCCCAGAACTACATATAGTGTTCCATCTTGCCCTAAACAGAGCCCTGTATACCTCTTATAATCTACGCCTTCATTAATAATTGCTACACGCAATGTCCAATTCTTAACTCGTCCATTACGCTGTCCAGTCAGAAAAGTGTAGAGAAGAACCATCTTAGCTACCCTGTCTGGTTTCTTCTTCCAAAGTACATCACCTTATATTTATCAGGGTTACATTACAACCATATTGGCCTGCCCATCTAACCATTCCATCTGTATCTTTTTGTAACATAAGGCCTTCCTCTTCACTGTCAACCGCCCGGCCAATCTTTGTAACGAACACAAACTTGCTTAATACAACTGCCACCCCATCCATCCACATCTACACCATTTATGAATACCACACATCATCAGGGACACACCTGGCCCATCAGGGGACACTGGTCTCCAGTCACACAAACAGCCTTCTTCCACCACCGTCTGGCTCCTGCCACTAAGACAATTTTCAATGTAATTTGTCACCTTATTCTTCATACTTTGAGTGTTTACTTTATTTTTTTGTAGTTTCACATGTGGAACGTCGTCAAATGCCTTGCTGCAAAACTAAACAAGCGACCTCCTCAAGCAAATTCAATCAAATTCATTAGATGTGACTTCCTTCTGATAAAATCAGAATGATTATCCTTGATCAAACCTTGCCACTCTGATTGGAGTTCAATTTTCGCCTTCCCTATTTTCTCCAGTAGTTTCCCTAACAGTGATCTAATACTCACTCATCTATAGTTCCTTGGTCTATTTCTCCCATCCTTACCGTGAAGTGGAAACGTATCAGCTGTTCTCCAGTCCTCTGGCGCCTCCACTATGGTCAGATTTCAACTAACATTTTCAGTCAGGGTCTTTGCTCCTTTGTCTCAAACCGCAGCCTCTTTTACAACTTATTTCGACATGGGGATTAGTCCAATTTTACACCAGACAAAGCTTCAAATCCCTGCTCTTATTCTACATCAATCTGTTCTCGAGCTTCCCAGTCCATCTTCTTGAATTCTGTACCTATACTCTCCATCTCCCAAGTGAAATAGAAGTGAAGCCTCATGTCACAATCTATCAATGTTCTCCACCTTCACATACAGATTGTTCCCTTTGGTTTCCAATGGACACTAACTATTGGCTGATTGTTCTATTCAACTTGTACGTGTAGAATTTCATAATCTCGTTTTTTTCACTTCTCCATGCCCTCTGTTATTCAGACACCTTAATGTTTCTAAGTTTCGAAGATTCACTACGATAATCACTCATACTTTGAAACTCGAGATCACAGGCTGAATTTCCCCATCAGATAATTTTGCCATCTTAGGGATTAATCTGGAGAATGCATTTTGTAGTTCCTGTGTAGTCAGTGTATTCTATCTTAGATTGGGATTCCAAACGGTACACAATATTCCAATTTTAGTCTCACCAGCATTCTATGCAACTGGTGGACGACATCCTCAACATTCCAATTACATCCACATGAATGTAAACCTAATTTTTACTGTCCCATTTGCATATGTTCTGCCCAATACCTTTCTCATAAATTGTCTAATGAGCTTACTGTATGTGTTCTTTAAGAAATGTTCCTGAATATCAAACTATACGTTATCCATTGGTTCCTCATTGCCTATGTCTACAAGAACCATCTTCAAACAATTACAAAAAAATGTTTGCCACTTCTGGTTATCCTTTCATCGATGCATTATCATACTTCCCAGTTTCGCCATTACCTTATATATGTCTAGTAGCACATTATTTGTAATCAAGTCCAACAGTCCAACGGATGGCAAGTTAACTGGTCTGTAGTTCACCACTCTCCATCTTCATCCTTTCTTAAACTGGCGGATAATATTTACAAATGTCCCTTATCCCGATTGGCTACATTCATTTATGTAATGTGTCGGATAATACCATGAAAATCCACAATGCAATCAACTTGAATTTCTGCTTCCTCTGAAATTTTTGTATGAAATATATCTCGTCTGTCAGATTTGTCAATACTCAATACAGCTGCCTTTACAAATATACCTCATCACTGATATGAATGATCTTAGACATTACTTACACAAATCCCACGGTAACTTGGTGTTTCTGGGAGAATTTCCTGATATTCTTCAATGAAGACAGACACAAAGAAACTATTTATTTTCTCTGTAATGTCTCTGTTCTCTACAGTAAATTATCCTGTCCGCATACTCACTGTTCCTCATTTGACATTGTTTTTTATTTCTCTTTCAGACATTGTAAGAAGCTTTTTAGTAGTCTTTATGTTTTTCTGTTTGCATGTTTTTTGACCTTCTCAGTTTCTTGGTCATCCTTTGCTGTTTCCTTCATTTCTCTGAATCCACTGGCTTTCTGCAATACTCGATATTGTTGGAAGCCACTTCCTTTGATCTAATAGGTAGATGAAGATGGGACTGAAAGTGATAGTTCGGACGGGGGGGGGGGGGGTGGTGGAACAGATGGACGGGAAGAAACATGGACACATATAAACATAGAACATAGATAAGAACAGCACAGAGCAGGCCATTCGGCCTACGAGGATTAAGCCTAATGTAAATATAAAATGAACTTACAAACTCACCACTCAATTCACTGCTTTCCATTTGCATGTTCAGCAGGTGCTTAAATGTCCCTAAAGTCTATGCTTCCACCACCACCACTGGCAACACATTCCATGCATTCGCAACACTCTGCTTAAAGAACCTTCCTCTAACGTCTCATCTACACCTTCCTCCTAATATCTTTAAACTATGACCCCTCGTCGCAGTCAACCCTGCCATGGGGAAAAGGTCTCTGGCTATTGACTCTTTCCATGCCTCTCAATAACCTCGTATACCTTGATCGGGTACCCCTCTTCCTCCTTCTCTCCAGAAAGAAAAGTCCAAGCTTAATCAACCTCTCTTAAAAGACAAGCCCTCCAGTCCAGTCAGCATCCTGGTAAACCTTGTTTGCACCGTCTGCAAAACCTCTGTATCTTTCTGTTAGTAGGGCGACCAGAACTGGACACAAGACTCCAAATGTGGTCTCACTGGGGACTTGTAGAGTTGTAGCAACACCTCACAGTTCTTAAATTTGATTCCCTTGTTAATGAAAGCCAAAAAACACAATATGCTTTCTTAACAACCCAATGCACTTAGGTGGCAACTTTGAGGCAACTACGTATTTTGATCGGAGTGGTGCTGGAAAAGCACAGCGGGTCAGGCCGCATCCGAGAAACAGGAAAAATGGACTTTTCGGGCAAAGGTCCTTCAGCAGGAATGAACACCAAGAGCCCTCTGTTCCTCAACCCTGCTAAGAATCTTGTCTTTAATCTTGTGTTCCACATTCAGGTTCGAACTTCTAATATGCATCACTTCGCATTTATTCAGGTTGAACTCCATCTGCCATTTCTCAGCCTTGCTCTGCATCCTGTCTATGTCACGCTACAGCCTGCAAAAGCCCTTCATGCTATCAACGGCACCTGCAACCATTGTGTCGTCTGCAAATTTACTCAACTACCCCACAACCTCCTCATCCAAGTCATTTATAAGCATTAGGAAGAGCAGAGTCTGAAGAATAGAGCCCTGCGCGTCCCGACTCAACATTAACCTCCAGGCAGAATACTTTCCGTCGACAACCACTCTGTGCTTTCTGTCATCCAACAAATTCTGAATCCAAGTAGTCAAATCTCCTTGTATCCTATACCTCCTGATTTATGAATAAGCCTACCATGGGGAACAATACCAAAGTCCATACACACCACATCTACTGCTTGACCTTCGTCGACCTGTCTTCTCACCTCCTCAAAGCATTTAATAACATTAGTTAGGCATGACCAACACCTCACAAAGCCATGCTGACTGCCTTTAATCACGCTGTGATTTTCGGAATAGCCATAAATCCTCTCCCTCAGAATTATTTCCACAACCTTGCGAACCACAGATATAAGACTGACTGGTATGTAATTGCCAGGGATTTCCCTATTGTTTTTCTTGAAATGAGGAACAACATTCGCGTCCTTCTCATCCTCAGGTATGACTTCTATCACCATAGGAGTGAGGAAGCAAGGTTTATCACCAGTAAACCTTAGCAAACTCCTTTCTCACTTCCCAGAGCAACCAGTGTGGCCATCGTGGCAATACCAGAGGTGTTCTCCGAAACGACCCACAAGTTGACGTCCTGTCTCGCCAATGTAGCGAAGAGCACATTGTGTTTAATGGAGCAGGAGATGAGGAGTTCTGTCTCCCTTCATCACCTATCACGTTCAACCCCACTTTCATCTGTCTATCGCATTCCTAGCTACCTCCCTCTTGCAGCACCCCCTTCTCACTTCTCTCTCAAACCCTTGGCCCACAAGCCTCATTCCAGATGAATGGCTTTTGCCTGAAACGTCGATTCTCCTGCACCTCATATGCTGCCTGACCTTCTATGTCTTTCCAGCATCTTGCAGTCCCCACTTTCTATTCACACCTTCATGGCTTGCAAGACTCAGATTTATAACGGTTACTTCAAATAAAACAAAAACTGACAGGTATTCAAACAACATAAAAGAAAACCAATACACTGTGGTCACTATTCTCAAAAGGTCCTTTACAGCAAAGTTCTCAATTAGCTCTTCTGATCACCTAATTCTAATTACTAAAAACCCTGATCTCGAACTCGGTGCTCGACATGATGTGAATGTAAACCATCTCACACGTTCTCATGAAATCCATTTTTCCCAGCATTAGCATTCAGTTGGGTTAACGCAGCTCAGATATTATTTAAACATTGCATTGTTACTGCCGTACCCACAAACGTGCATCTCTCATTTCCTGTTTTATAACATGCCCCACATATTTATTGCAGCTTCCACTTTGGTATGTAACTCCCATCAATGATTCCTTCTCCTTGCTGTTTTTTTATGCTCCACCTTAACAGGTTCTGTGGAATCTGACGGACGTAGGCTCTGGGGAGATTAATAGTAGAGATCATCTCGCCACATCATTTATGGTCTTCTCAAACGTTATTGTGATATTTCCTCCAGACCTCCAGATATTGTGGTGGAGTAGAAAAGGACAATGATCTTTCAACAATTCTGCGTATTCCCCAGACAGCTGAGACTGCTCTAGACTGGTTGGGAACCTTACAGCAGGCTGGTAAAGTGTTGCTGCTGCTGTACAAGGTCTTAGTATGATCATATCTGGATTAGTGTGTTCAGCTTTAATTACCACACTGAAGAAAATATTTTGCTCCACTGGAAGCAGCTCAGAGATGGTTCCCTCAACTGATTCCTGGGGCGAAGGTGTCAGTTTGCAAGGAAAGGATGATCAGGTTGATCCAATATCCATAGCAGTTTACAAGAATGAAAGATGATCTTATTTTTACATCGAACACCGGAAGGATAAAAAAAACAATTCAACAGCAAATAGAGGAATCTGTTCCATTCTCCAACCTGTTACAGAGGAACAGCCGAAGGATATTCAGGCTTTAGACTCTTTTACATTAGAACAAGACGAGGGTCTTCAGACCCTGGAGACCCAGTTTTAAACACTGACAGGAGGAGCACAATCATCCCCTTGAATCAATAACACTGGGTCCAGATTAGGCCATGTCATACCAGTATCCTATTACTCAATAACAGGATAATTTCATTCAGCCCGTTAAGTCTGGAACACAGGAACTGGAAGGGACACAGATTGAGTGGAAATTAGATTACTTACACTGTGGAAGCAGGCCCTTTGGCCCAACAAGTCCACACCAACCCGCCAAAACACAACCCAGCCAGACCCATTCCCCGACATCTACCTCTTCACCTGACATGATGTGCAATTTAGCATGGCCAATTCACCTAACCTGCACAGATTTGGACTGTGAGAGAAAACCCACGCAGACACGGGGAGCATACACAAACTCCACACACACAGTTGCCTGTTGCGGGAATTGAACGCAGGTGCTTGGCGCTAGCAGTGCTAACCACCATACCACCCGTTACACTGGGATAATGGACGGCCATTCAACCCCACTGAGCCTGTTGCATGTGAATTAGAAAAGAATACAAACTATCTGAGACTTATTTTATGCGAAAGCAGGAGACAATTCAGACATGTGTCTATTGTATGGGAACAGGAAATGACCAATCACCCTCTACGTCCAATCTCACTGATACATGATGAGACCGTTCAGTTTCTCAAGCCTGTTATGGAGGAATATGAGAAGACCATCAGCCCCTCGAGCTGTTACACAGCAACAGTAAGATTCCATAATCCCCTAATCCTCTGATACATCAACAGGAGGAGGTCATTCTGGCCTTGGAGACGACAACATGGGAACACCAGGAAGACGTCAGCCCATCGAGTTTGTACACCAGCAGGATGATGAGTCCATTCAGCCACACAAGCGTCTTGCACAGCAATTGGAGCAGATCACGTAAAGCCGTGTACCAATTAAATAGGAATTCAACGAAAACGTGAAGGGATTTGAAAGGAGAGATCTTATCATAACCCCAATATGTAACGGCAAAACTGTTGTCATTTAAGGCAAATTGTTCAAGCCATTTGCAAAGTTAAACCACAATCCGTCACAGTCGACATCGTTTTCCATAGGATAAATCGTGTTTGAATTGTTTGTTGTAGTTAGCTAAATATGTGACAAACAAGATGGATAGTAGGAATCCTGGAGAATAAATATATCTGGTATTGCTGAAGGCATTTGATATGTCGCTTCTCCAAATAGCATGTGGTAAGATCAGATATGGGTTTAAGTGTAATTTATTAGCTTGGATAGAGAATTGGTTTACCAGTAAACTGCCGTCAGATTGAATAAATGTGTCATTTTCTTTTGGCAAATGCAACTTGTGGGTTGCCATTGATTGCAGTTCTCAGGCCTCAGCTATTTGTCATCGACATTATTACTAGTTTGAGGGAACAGAAAATACTACAGCCACATGTTTTGATGATACTAAAATCTGTGTGGAATTATTTCAGAAGGAAAATGTTAGAGATTTCAAAGGATGAATATGGATAGGCTGGGTGAATGGGCCAACATTTGGTAATGAAAATTAAAGTGGATAAATATGGGGTTATTCAAGTTGGCCCGACTACAAGAGAGAACAAATTATTTTCTAAATTGAGAGCAACTTCAGATTGTTTAGCTACAGAGTGATCTGGGAGTCCGCGTGCATATCACAGAAATCCTGTGTGCAGGTACAGCAGGTAATGGGAAAGTCAAGCGTACTCTCAGCGTTTCTTTGCAAAAGGATTGAGTAGAAAGGTAGAGAGTGTTGCTGTAGCTATGCAAGACATTAGTGAGGCTGCAACTGAAGTAGAGTTTCGTGCTCTGACTTGTGGAAGGATGCATTTGCATTGGAGGTAATTCAGAAGAGGTTCATTAGATTTATTCCAGAACCGAGGGGTTTGTCTCATAAAGAGAGATTGAGCAGTTCAGACCTATACTCTCGAGTTTATAAGAGTTAAAAGAGATCTCATTGAGATCTGTTCAAGGGCAAAATTAATTGGCATTGTAGATGTGGATTAGATAGGTTTTTCATGTGGCGCAATCTACTACAACAGAGCAGAGTTTCAGGATGGAGAGCAGGCAGGAAAGTGGAGCTGAGTCCAAGATCACATCAGTCACGATTGTGTTCAATGCCAGAGCAGAGATGACATCAGACATGATTATATTCAATATTGGAGCAGGCTCGATAGGCTTAATTACCGACTGATGTTCCTCGTTCTTTTTCAGCCCTTCGAATGTGTTACACAGGAATGGGGGAGGACTGGTTATCAAACAGGAAGCAGCACTCCGGATAAATCAGACTGAATCAGTTTGACAGAACGTCACCAGGAGGAGCACATAGCGACCACTGCTGGATCCTCAACTGTTTATATTCCATATCAATGATCAGGAAGGATGGAGCAGATGTACTGTAACTACATTTGGTAATGACTCTGTGATCAGTAAGACAGTAAATTATCAACAGTGGGTGATGAGTCTGCAAATAGATATAGACAGGTAAAGTCAATGGATAATAATTTAGCAGGTGGATAATAGCATGATATAACCTGTCATTTCATTTACAGGAACAATGGAAGGCAGGATGTGACTGAAATGGAGAGAGCTCATAGGAATTGGTGATACCGTGTCCTGGGGATGGGGTGGGGTATCTTCGTAGTAAACACTGCTTGGTACAAATGTAAATTCAAATACAGATTCTTACATGCAGTTTTCCAATCCAGGAGAAAACAACGTCAACAGAGATCTCAGAGAGAATAGCAGCTAGAGATCATTTCTTAAAGCTTCCAACCCTTCTGGAATCCCAAACAGCTTCTGAATGCAGCAGCTAAAATCAAAGCAAGAGGACCGAGTCTGAAAGAGCTGGCCGCCGCCCTTCCATTGTTCCCATTGTTTTAATAAAACCTGAAGGCCTCCTCAGTTATTTACTTAAGCCATTTCTTGGTGTAATTTTGGCATCTCTGCCTTTACGACCTGTCTTCAAAGAGAAGATGATATTTTCAAAGTGACAGCATCGTAACACCTACCATTTAAACAAAATAAACCATCAATATATAAAGGTGGCTTCATTTTAAACTCCTTATTCTTACTTTATTTTTACAGGACGATATATTATTTTGACACTAAGCATGCAAACGTTCACAAGTATGTTCTATTTCAGTCCATGGCCACAGAACGGCTTCAGCTTTCTTCATCTAAATCTTGCCAAGGCATCAGAAATTTTCTCCTTGAAATTGAAACTCTCGTTTTATTTTTTCTTCTCTCTTTTTGTTTCCTTCTTCTTCCTCACCTTTTGTTTTAACCAAAATTTAAACTGTTTCAATTCCTTTTCATGTTCAAACTCCTCATCTACAATTGAATTCTACCCATTTCCAAGATTCTGATGGCATTTCCAGCAAATTTAAATGCCGATCCATTGCTGTAATTATCGCTCTTTTTTCTCACAGACAAACACAATCCTATTTCCGGATTCTCTGCCAATTCCAACAGATTTGCCTTGCTCAACTTCTGTAAAATCCAAAAAGTCACTTCTTACATACCTAGAAAACTCTTAGTGACTGAAAGAGCCACCATTACACAAAGCCAACAGAATTCAACGCCAGAAGAAAAATTGCTAAAAACTGTAACATGCCGCCTGTAAACCCAACAATCTCCCTGTGCATATTCTCCCCGTTTCTGCATGGTTTACTCCTGGTGCTTTGGTTTCTTCCCACATCCCAATGGAGTGCAGATTTGTTGAATTATCCATGTTATGTTGCCGGTGCTTTTCATTGATGTGTAGGGTTTGGCATTAGCCAGAGGTTAACGTAAAATAACCGGGTGAGTGATTGTGTCTGGATGGGTTATTCTTCGGAGTGTCTACGTGGATTTGCTGTGCCAAATGATCTGAACATAGGACACAGAACATAGAACATGTCAGCGCTTTGACCCTTGATGTTGCACTGAACTGTGGAACCAAACTGAAGCCTATCGAACCAACACTATTCAATTTTCATACATGTTCACCCAATGACCATTGACATGCCCTTAAATTTGGCAAGTCTACTACTGTTGCAAACAATGCGTTCCCTGCCCCTAGTTCTTTCTGAATAAAGATACTACCTCTGAAATCTGTCCTATCTCAACCCCCCTGAATTTGAAGCTATTTCTCCTCGTGCTAGCCATCACTGACTGAGAGAAAGGTATCTCAATATCTAATCCTCTGATTATCTTATTTGCCTCAATGAAGTCACCTCTCAACCTTCTTCTCTCACAGGAAAACAGTATCAAGTCCCTCAGACATTCTTCGTAAGACCTTCCCTCCATACGAGGCAAAATCCCAGTAAATCTCCTGTGAACACTTTCGAAAGCATTCACATCCTTCCAATAATGCATTGACCAGAACTGTACACATTACTCCAAGTGCAGCAACATCAGTGTTTTGTACAGCGGCAGCATGACCTCGTGGCCTGGAAACTCAATCCGTTGCACAATAAAAGTCAAAACAACATATGCCTTCCTTTTTTTGTAAATATTTTTATTGAGAAACAAGATTTTACATTTTTGACAAGGTTACCAAATCACTACAAAACTGCAAATCAATCTTATACTATAATGACAATAACAGTAAACAAACATCTACTCTTCTCCAGAAACCACTGAGGAGACAAACAAAAAGAAAGCGACAATTCAATGAATATCTAAAAAGAAAAACTAAATTAAACTAAGTTGAACCAAGGCAAATTAAATTCCATTCAATTGTTACCACACAGCGCAATCCCACCAAAGCTCCCCATGATAGGGAACATCAGTTCGTATACCTGTATCTGTTTGAAATGTTTCCTCCCAGAGTTCTCTGGACCGCCAGACAAAGCCCCCATGACCACTCAATAGCCCTCACCAACATAACCGACAAGTCTGCGTCGATATAGTTTAGAATGTTCACCACATTCTATAAATCTGTTCCGTTTTATGGTGCACAGACTTGTAAAAAGGTCTGAGGAATGTGCTCCATAACTAATCTACACCACCCCAAGAGTCTCTGGTGATTTTGCGACCCGCATCTCATTCAAATCTGCTTTCCCATACAGAAAGAAAGAATATTAAAGTTTCTTTCCATTAATATCCAAATAATGTAGATTTGGCGAACCCATGAGGAGGGACATCGGATCTACCTTGACCTCATTTCACAAGACCCCTTCCAAAAGAGTCGCTACGGCACCCCAATACTATGAAGCTTATGGCATGACGACAAGCAACAAGTAAAGATTGCCAACATCTGTTTCACATTTGTGGCACATTGTGGACACTCCTGCCTTAAATTTCACAAGACACTCCATTGCTAACGGAGCCCTGTGGAGCATCTTCAATTGCATAGCCTACATCCTATAACAAATCAAAATCTTTCTAACATTCTCCCAAATGCCTTCCCATGCCTCTGACAAGATCTCCACCCCCCATTCTTCAGTCCAGATTCTGTACAGCTGCTCAATGTCCTTCAAGACATTATCTCCTAACAAAGGATAGAGAGTGCTGACTGAGAGAGAGCTGGGGGACCTAAGCACTCTGTTTTCCATACCCAACTTAGAGCGTTTAACCATCAATATAGTCATTTTTCTATAAAGTCCCTCATCTAAAATTAACAAAAGAAGTTCCTCCTACATAGCTCATATATCTGTGTCAGATGCTTGAAAAACATCATCATCTCCTCCTCAAATAAAGCTCCGAAACAGGAGACTCCTCTAGACTTCCAGAGCTTAACGCAAGAGTTCATTGACACCGACAGGAATCCTGACATTCCTACCATGCGAGTGAAAGAGTATGTGTCTTGTTAACTGCCCTCTCCTTGTCGTATCATTCTCCATGCTTTAACCCATGTTAAGGACAATCAGATTTCTGCCATTGTCCACAACAGTCCTCTTCTTGTCCATGAACAACAGATTGATGAATGGGCATTTTGCCTGATAGGCTGTGATGTCGAGCCAGATTGACCGCGCGTACTGCAAGCCGAATCAGCCATATGGGATAGTAGGGAGCTCAATTCATATTTCTTTAAATCTGGACAATCCAACCCCACCAACCCCTGTGGAAGCTGCAAGTTGTCCAGCTTAGGAGGTCACCTATGATGCCAGATGAATGATCCAAGCCAACTGTAAAACCTCTATCATGCTTACTTAGCCTGCAAAAAACAGAGCATTTGCATGGGATATAATAAACAAGGAAGATCATTCATTTTGACCAGAGCTATTCTGCACCACCAGAACATCGGAAGATCCTCCCAGCGCGGTAGGTCCTGTCTTATCTTCTCTAATAATTGCACAAAGTTAGCTACATATGATTGATCGAATGCCAGGATGGTAAGAATGCCTAAATACAAGAAAGCTTCCAGTGACCACCAGAAAGGGAAACTAGTTCCATCCCCATGTTTGGATATTCTCGTCAGGCCCCCCACAGCCACGTCCTCAGACTTCATAAAATGAAGTTTATCCCTGAAAACAAATCAAACAGATTAATCACTTGTATTAAATGGGACACAGGTACCATCAAATCAGTTAATAAGACAAGACAGGCATCCCATAAAGTGCGATCTTATGCCCTCCCTCCAGGGTAATTGTGTTGGGGTCCCTCCGGATGGCCTCTGTCAACGGCTCAATGACCAACATAAATAGTAACGGTGAAATAGGGCACCCTTGTCGACTGCCTCTACTAATACTAAAATTGTCAGATCATATACCATGAGTGAGACTGCTGCTTTCTCTCACTCACATGGCAAAGACTCCTCCAAGACCAAACCTTTCCAGGATATCAAAGAGGTAGAGCCACTCCACCTGGTCAAACGCTTTCTCTGCATCCAGGGAGACTGCCAAGCCTGGAATCTACCCTTGCTTGCATATTGAATCATGTTAAACACTCTTACAACATTATTAGTAGACCCACGGCCCTTAATGAAACCTGTCTGGTCCTCATTTACAATGAAGGGCAGAACCTGCTCCAACCTAAACACCAGCATTTCCAGCAGAATTTTAAAATCCACGTTCATTGATGATCTCGGCTACACGAAGTACAATCCTCTGGGGCTTACACTTCCTTGAGAATAAGAGAAATATTTGTTGCTCTCAGAGAGGATGGGAGGTAGTCCTGACATTACGAGCACTTGTACATATCCAAGAGTGTCCGGGCCAGCATGGTTAGCAATGCCTTGTCAAACACACTTTGAAGTCCGTCTGTGCCGGTCACTTCACTACTCTGGAGCTGCCTCACCGCTTCCTATATCTCTTGGATTGTCAGAGGGGCATGCGAAACTGCCGATTGCTCTGAAGTTACACCGAGAACGTCCAGGATATTAAATCTTCACCAGTCCGTCTTTACAAACCTCTGACTATTACAGCACAGTGTAGAACTTACGAATTGCTGCGTTAATCTTTTTTGATGGATGCGAAAGACTGGGGGACATTCTTATTTGTGGCCAGGTACGCTATATACTCTCCGGTTTATCACACACTCAAATAACCGCTGTTTTTCTCTCTGGGTGAGCGCAGCATTTAAAGTAGCCCTGAGGGCTGCGATCCACTGCAACTTCCAGTCTATCAAAATATGATGTCTCAGCTGCCTTGAGCCGAGCCTCGAGTATACGCTACTGCTATCCCCTCTGTCGCTACTGAGTCACCGAGTAAGAAATAATCAAATGCCTTGCATAGGCATTGGCATTCTCCCAGAGCACTGATGGATTACTGGCGGAACCCAAATTCATGTCCCAAATTTTTAAACATTCACGTCAAAAATGTTTAACAACCTGACTATCCTTCAGGAGGAAAGGAGCCATGCACCACTGCTGCGAGCCTGTCCCATCCCCACCGGCCTTAGCCTCCATAGACACTGCCACATGATCCGAAATGGCTATGTTCCCAATTCTGCGGGACAGCACCGAGTGCTAAAAGCTCGACAGGGCAAAAACCATGTCAATCCCAGTGTAGCAGATATGGCTTCGAGAATTAGATGAGGTCTCTCACATCAGGGTGAATGTACTTCTGTAAACCCACCAACCCCAGCTCCCTGTTGTGACTCATCAACTGCCTTGATTACAGGGACAGACTAGCAAGACTCCGAGGCCTCCTGACCACTTCGGGGTTAATATGTCGGTTAAAGTCTTCCCCTATTACTGTATGATGTGCCCCACGCGCCATGAACCTGGAAAGCGCATCTGTTAAAAAATTGAGGGAATGTGCCGGGGGCAGCATACATTCAAATTCCCATACATGCCTACATGTATTGAAGCTTTAAGAAGCATAAACTGCCCATATCTATCCTTAATTTGGTCTCACAGTTGAAATGGAAGATTCTTCTTGATGAGTTAGTAACCTCTCTACTTTTCAAATTAAAAAGATGAGAAAAAACACACGTCTGAACACTCCCTGCTGTAAGTTGAAGTGGTCCTTGCTGGTTCGATGCATTTCTTGCAGCAAGGCGACATCTAACCCACTTTTTTCTCAGGCTTGAAAGCATCTTTTTACTCTAAATTGGTGAATGACTCCGCTTAACATTGCAGGTGCAGTATTGAAATGAACGGTTAGCAATAACCGTCTGAAATAATATGTGACCCCCCCGGGAGCAAGAAGCCCACGCATAGAGTGTCGAGGGAAAACAGCGAACCTTTGTATACATTTATAAATAAAACTTCCAAAAGTACCAAATCAAAACTTCTAGCATCCACTTCTACAACAGACCAACATCTAACACAAATGAAAGTATACTTTGCCCCCTTCCCCACAGGGGGTGCTCATACTACCCACTAACCCCTTCATGGCTCCTTCCAGCTGAAGCTGTGCCCCTAACCCAGACAGCATCTTATAACAAGAAAATTACAAGTGGGTAGTCAACCCGTCCAATCTAATCTTTAACCCTCGGTACTCCTGTTAAAATGAAATTTTAAAAAAGCAACCACCGCTTCGCCCAACCACTGCCCCATCCGATATCAAGGGAGCGAATTGAAAAGGAAATAATAAAAATTAAAACAAAGAATAACGGGAGGAGAGAGAAAAGGGAGAAGAGAGAGAAAAAAGAAAAAAAGTAGGACATAGACTAATATATTTTTAAAAAGGACGAACAGCTAAATCACAGAGAAAAAATAAAGCAAACATTGTTGTCCATATTATTTGAGCCAGCCAGATGATTATGAGCTGTCCAGGAAGTCATTTGCCTTTTATGGTGAGTCAAAGTTAAACACGGACCCTCCATGGCTGAAAAGTAATATCTTACTGAGTACTGGATATCTAAGTCCCTCGCCGCCTTTTTAACTCATCAAAGGCCTTCCTTTTGAGAATCACGATCCCAGAAAAGTCTTGGAAAAGCATGATTGGCATTCCATTGTATCTCAGAGCCTGTGGCTCCTTCCTCATTGTTCGAGAAGCTTCCAGACCATTTGCTTATCTCTGTAACTGCTGGAGTCATACTAGGACCGGGTGGGGGCGCTGGTCCATTTTGGGCCTGCACACTGCGACCGGTGGGCCCACTCACACGAACCCGGCCCGACCAGACTCCCAGCTTAAAAAACTGTGGGAGCCATTGCTCCAAGAAGCTGACCCGCTGGAATCACTATTCCGGTTCCTGCACTCCCACCAGGCAGATATTCGTCCAACAGTCTTTATTTTCGAGGTCATGTACCAGCTCTTCCAAAGCCCGTACCTGCTGTTCTAGGGCCTGGCCTTAACACGCCAAGGATTTCATCACGGTTTCAGAGGCTGCAGCCCGTTGCTCCAACTCCATGATGCGCTGCCTGCCACGCTGGATCTCCTAGCCATGCTTCTGCAGCATGACTGAGATCAGTTCAGGCCCGGGTCTCCTCCATTGCTGAATCAATCGTCTCTCAGCGTTTTACAAACTACAACACCAGGCCGTGCTCAACAGCTGAGTCTCTGGGAGCACTCGCTGAGGTTGATGATGCAGCCACAGACGTGTCCCTTGCTGCAGGGGAGTGCTCTGCTTGTTGTAATCTTCGCTGTCCATTCCCTTTTGTCATTTTTCTAACAATTTTAAACTCACACACAGCAATTTTTTGCGTCATAACCTAATGATGTCGACCACAATGAGTAATATAGGAAAAGAGAGTGTCCCATTTTTCTGGGTTCTGGTGCAGAGCTCAGCAAGGCAAGCCTACAGAATGGCCACCATCTTGATTCGCCCCACGTATACCTTCTTAACAACCCTATCAACGAGGCTGACAGCTTACATGGATCTGTGCACATAGACATCGAGGTCCATCTGGTCATCCTCATAACCATGAATCTTCCCATTAGCCCAGTACTTTTTATTCCTGTTGCTCCTTCTGAAGTGCATCACCTCACACTTTTACACATTAAACTCCATTTGTAACCTGTCAGCCCAGCTGCACAGCTTATCTATGTCCCTGTGTAACCTCCAACATCTTTCGGCACGATACACCACTCCAAGGCCTTAGTGTAATCTGCAAATTTACTAAGCCATTCTCCGACGCCCTCATCTACGTCATCTATAAATATGAAAAACAGCAGTGGCCACAAATCAAATCTTTGCGGTTCACCATTAGTAACTGAACTCCAGGATGAACATTTCCCATCTACCTCCACCCTCTGTCTTCTTTGAACTAGCCAATTTCTGATCCAAACTGCTAAAACGCCCTCAATCCCACGCCCCTGCCTTTTGTGCAACAGTTTCCCGTGGGGACACTTATCAAACGCCTTACTGAAATACATATCCACCACATCAACCAATTTACCCTAATCCACCTGTTAGGTCACGTTCTCAAATAATTCAATAAGTTTTGTGAGGCACAACGTACAGTTCACAAAACCGTGTTGACTATCTCTAATCAACTTATTCCTCTCGTGAATTTTATAAATCCTATCTCCTGTATCCTTGCCAATACTCTACCCACCACTGAAGTAATGCTCACTGGTTTATAATTGCCAGGGTTGTATCTTGTCCCCTTCTTGAACAAGAGGTCAACATTTGCTCTCCTCCAATATTTTCGCACTACAGCCGTTCCTTCAACATCGTTGGGTCAAAATCCTGAAAATCTCTCCCTACCGGCATTGTGAGTCGACCCACAGAGAATGGATTGCAGCAATTGAAGAAGGCAGCTCATCACCACCTTCTCAAAGGTAAATCGGGATGGTCGCTCAATGCTGGACAGCCAGCGATGCCGAAGTCCCACAACTGTATTTTAAAAAGCTCTTGGATATGGATGGTATGGAGTCACATGAAGGAAACAGAGTTTGCCACTGTAACAGAAGGCAGTGACGCCCATGCTCCCAATATGTAAATAGCAAGGGCAGTGAGGCTATGGTTCACGGCTAAAATTCATCAGGTTAAAATAGAGACCCATGATTAACACTGCCAGGATCAAGAAGGAAGAGAGTAATTGAACAAGTTCCCTGATGCAGTTAGTAGTAGGCTGCAGAGTGAATATCTCGATTCAGAGTCTCAACAGGAACAATAATGGTGGCAAGAAGTGAAGACAATATGAAAAAAAAACAGTAATGCAGTAATAACTGGTTCATAGAAAAAAAATCTCGAGAGTGAGACTTACCAGGGAGACCAACGAAAGACAGGAGCGGATAATAAAAGTATTGAATAATGCAAAGAGCAAAATAGATCCGCCAATATAATGACAACCGATCATGATATGTAGAAAGAACAGAAAAATCATAGGATAAACTCCGTTCCATTGTTGGAACATTCCAGTCTAACGTTCGCAGATCCTGATCCATAGTTGGTATATTCCTGTCTAATGTTCTCAGATACTGATGTCTCCTCCCCTTCTCTCTGGAGGTGCTGATCTCTGTTAGTGCTGTCGGTGATGCTCCCACTCATACAATGGAATAACACTTTGAACGGAGCTCATTTATTATTAAAAGATGTGAACTCTTCCCTGGGATAACTAGAATCCATGGAGATCGGCATTAATCACAGTCACTGAACAAACAGGGTCAGTTAACCCCTTCGTTACATCCCTTTTCATATCACTATGAACACGAGAATTTACTCAGTCTGAATGTAAAGGACGAGCGTTACTGATGGATGCACCATAAATCTTTCAATTTATTTAATCGTTTTTCATTGCATGTGGGCGCATTTCTGGAACACTGCAGGGTTGCATATGCCTCACCCTGTTTATAAAAGGAGACAGGGATAAAATAACAAAGCAGCTACAAAAAATGGCTGGCGGGGAAATTTTAGAAAATTTGAACAGAGGTACGATATTTATTGCCAAATGACCCAGGCTACTCATGGGTAGAAGTGTCCAGTTATCAAATCCTTTCATAACTTTGAGACAAAGCATTGGAACAGCTATTTAAACGGGGGAAGCAATTCTCTCCCAATGTGCCTGTTACAGTTGGATAGTAGGAGGCCATTCAGCCCACACTAGCCTATTCCCACATGAAGAGGTGGAAAGATGGAATGTTGGTATGTTTTACAAAGGGAACTACTCAAAACAGAGAGAAGTGTAATGGGGCTGTATGAGGTGTTACTGAGAGGGTACCTGGAGTAAATTGTGTTGTTTGTGTTTCTGTAACTGAGAAGGGAGGGGCTTTCATTCGGTGCAGTTTACAAGCCATTCATAATCCACAGGTTTCAGTGTCATTTAATGTCTCGGGAGTATTACAGATGGATAGGAGGAGGACATTCAGCATCTTGAGCCTATTGCAGAGGGGCAGGTGATGATCTGACACCTGAATACATGCTAAGGTGACCAGTTGTAGTCAGGGGCGACCAGTTAACAGCTGCTCTTCATACCCTATGTGGCAACAAGTTGGCTTCTCGATGCAAATAACATGAGAAAATGGCTTCTAGGTTGCAAACTGACCACTCTTTTAAAGCTGCAGAAAATAACTTCTATGTTACTGAGTGCTAATTCAATATAAGTGACGAACCACAGTCTGATTCAGTCATGATTAGCAGACAATGCGCCACTTCAAGCATAGAAATAACTCACCAAGAGAAGACAGTTTTAACCGGCCTTTGGGTGCAGGTGAAATGGCTCGGTTAGTGATACAAGAGTGGCCTGAGTGTTGGAAAATAAAGTTGATTCCCAGGAAATATCATTGAACCAAAGAACTGTCACATAAAACAATATCGAGTATTGAGTGGCAATCATCTGAATGTACTATTCGATCATGGCCTGTATCATTACTGAAGAAAAGTATTTTAAGAAGTCTTTGTTTTTAGCTTCGTGCACCGTTACACCAAGGAACACGGAAGTTTCTAAACTTTTGTGTTTCTGCACGCTCTGTACTCGGCCGTTTGAAAAATAAAGAGTGCATTCCTAACTGCCAGACCAATTACGAGTGTTTATTGACCGATTGTGGAAGACAGAGACGTTGCCGGGGTTCCAGATCTATATCTGGTGTTGTGACTGGGATTCGGTATGGACAGGCAACAGTATAGCGCCTTCAGTCCTCCACTATTGAGTATAGAGAAATTGGCCGGCGAGACATGAGTATTTTCTCCATTTGATTTTCCTCACATTCAAACGTGGTTGATTCGACCCCTAGCTTTCCCTCGTCCAAGTGAATCCCGAAAAGGTCCTGATAAGAATAAATTGCGAAATGAAAAAAATAGGAGTCGAGGACTCTCGGGAGTTTTCCAAAAATTTTGTCCACCAGACCAGTGTTAACTGGTTCAAGATTATAGAACTATATACCGAACACTATGGGCAATTTAGAATGGCCAATTCGCCTTTCCTGCACAATTTTGGACTGTGGGAGGAAACTGGAACACCCCAACGAAACCCACGCAGACACGGGGAGAATTTGCAAACTTCACACAGCCAGTCAACCAGGGCTGGAATCGAACCTGGATCCCTGCTACTGTGAGGCAGCAGTGCTAACCACTGAGCCAACATGCCACCTTGTTTGCATTTATACTGACACCGGAGAAACGTTCAGATTTGTGAATGTTTTTGGTAAATTCTGGACAAATGCATTGTTTTTGAACTCTTCAGGTTCTCGCATACCACTGGCCAAGCCCCTGTCGACACTGGTAACCGTGGTGTTGATGAGGCCGCAACAGCAGCTTCTCACGGCCATCTTATGATGATGCCTAACATGATGATCCAGACTGAAAGCTCTGACAACGTTGAGTCGACCTCTGACAAACTAATCCCCAACTGTTAAAGATGTTTAAAGATTTCATTGATTTGCAAAGGTGTTAGCACTGTAAGTATCTGGTCATTGTTGATTTCTTTTCTTAGATGGGTTGAAGCCTCCCCACTTCCAATGCTACTGCTAAAACTGTTGTAAATATTTTACTCAAGGAGATTATTACTAGTTTTGGTTTTCGCGTTTGCCTTCCTTCTGACAATGCCCCCCATTTTATTGGAGATATTAATGAGGAATTATGCTCTCAGTTTGGTATCCACCACCAACTTCATTATGTTTATTGCCCACAGGCAGCAGGGCTCGTGGAGCATACTGACCAGAGTCTGAAAACTAAACTTGCCAAATGAAATCCTGAGACATGTCTTTCCTGGGTTAGGTTGGCTCCGCTGGTATTTTAGCACTTACGAGGCACTTCTGCGGGGAAAACTCGCTTGTCCCCAGCCGAAATCATCCAAGGTCGAGCTGTCCTCTCGCCTTGGAATTATGCCTCCTCCTCTATAACTTCAAGCACATGACTTGAGGATATGTCCTCCTGTGTTCTTTTTTTGACTAAAATTTTGAGAGGTCTTCACTCCAAGGTCTGTGCAGCTCATGAGAAACTTCCCTCCCTCAATAATGTTCCAACTGTTGACCCAGGCTCTTTCATTCTCATCAAGAATTGGACAAGCCACAGCCTCTAACCTCAATGGCAAGGGCCTTTCCAGGTTCTCCACACCAGCCTGACTGCTGTTAAGGTCGCCAGGCAATCCGCCTGAGTTCACCTTCATCATTCCAAGGTCATTAGATGAGCCCCTACTGGGGAAGTGATGGTGATGATGAAGATGGAGACGATGGTAAACTGAAGGAGGAATCGGAATCAGTTGGTAACAAACCAGACTATTTTGATATAGCTGCATGTTTCGAATCATAATTCGTCTTCTGTTTTACGTTCCCTAATCCTTGATGCAGAACGATCATTATGATGAAGAGCGAACTTACCGTGTTGTGTGGACTTGTTGTCGCCGGCATTAGTGTTGAAGAGGGGCCTGTTACCCGTGTGATCCTGAGCAACCAGAAACTGTGTACTGTTTATGCCAAAAATATGTCATTACGGACCCTGAGAGACTGATTCCTTCGATGAATGGAATGTTACGAAGAATGACTGCCGCAATGGTCAACTGCACCATGAAGATCGGACAGTTCATTTATAGACAAGTCTCATTGGTCTTAACCGTGTCAAAAAGTTTTGTGCCAGTTTGATTTCAATTGTGCTTTAAATGGTCCTGGTAAGCGTTGCCTCTACTCAAAGTGGGCTAGATTGGCAAATCGCAAAAGAGAAAGGGGGAGATGTCGTCCTTCACGAACAGTTTGGTTTTGCACAGTCAGTATTAAATATTCGGCCACGATGAAGTGGTCTGTTGTGCCCTCACATCAGCAAAGGACTCTATGACCCCTTTCCAACACCTGAATCCCAACTACAGAGTATGGAATACCTGTTAGGCATTCATCAGATAAAAAGTTTCCTTTCATTATTACTTATCCCCACCTGCTATTTGCCTGTGGAATTGCCCTAATAAGTCCGGGGAAGCCTGGCCAATTTTCTTAGAAATGTGTGGGATCGGGGTGCACCTACAATGTGACAATATTTATTCCATGTGCCTTGATCAAATGCACCATCCGCTCTGCTTCCATATGGCGCCTCTCATCTCATGCATATGCCTACGGGAGGTGTATGTCTCTGTTATTGCGGATGTTCAGGCTCTTTGTGGTATTGGGAATGGCACACACATTACTATGAGACCCCTAATGGCACCTCCATCGTCTCAATTGTGGGATGGAAGGAACCAGTCTGGGACAATAATCACATCTCTTAGTGAAAGACGCACCACTTTTTATTGAACAGCTTTCACCCTAAGCTCCCAGTGCGACCATATTTTGCAGCTATGGACTACCCATACTTTCAGAGTAGTCACAAAGACAGGCCTGTTTCTTATTGGGAAGCCCCCTCCATTATCTAAACTAAACCTGGATATTATTTTTTCAGACATGACAAAGCGACTAACTTCACTGTTCTTAACGAAATAGGTAATCCCTGTGCTGTAGATGTAGTGGCAGTTTTCATAACTACTGTTCCCTGCCCAACTACCTGGGAAGGGGGTCGGGATTTCCCTCCCAAACGTCCAGTTTCACCTGTATTCTGCACGCATTGGAGGGGTGATAAGGCTTTGGGAACAGTAAAGCCCAGTTTCTGGTTTGCACATTTCTCAGTACTTTTTCCTGAGGAGGTTCTGTAGGAATTATTAACCATCAAAATTGAAACTATCGTATTTGTGGACTAATCTGCTTGGGCAAGGAGACAGCTTGGACTTAGCAGAAGCTTCGGACATGTTCTCAGAATTACGTCCATCTTCCCAGAAAAACCTGTATGCCCTCGAGTACCTCCACGGCAAAGAGTGTGGGATTTGGTCCATAGTAAAGGGGAAGTGTATGATGCGGATTACTGACCTCATTGAGAACATTAAAAAGCAGGAAGATAACGGCTGCACCTGCCACAATCAAATGATAGAAGGCACTGCATGGGGAGATGATGTGGGCTGCTGTATCCACGAGTGCCCTCTTGAGAGCAATATGGTTTGGGATGGTATTGCCCAGAGTGTTCCCTTGACAGTAACGTGGTGTGGGCTGGTGTAGACTGGAGTGTCCCGCTGACAGTGACATGGTGTGGGCTGCTGTAACCCACAGTGTCATTGTATCACTGATTTAAATGGAGTGTCATTGAGTCATGGAGTGATCGAGCATGGGAACTGGCACTTCCGCCCATACTAGCCCGCTACCTCGTGCTGACCATGCTACCCACTCAACTAATTCCAATAGCCCACATTTGAACAATATCGCTCTCAACTCTTGCCACCGATGTATCAATTCATTTTTACACATTGCTGTTGTACCTGCCTCAACCACTTTTTCTGGCAGCCAATTCCATTTCAAAAACATTCTCTGCATGGTGATGTTGCCCCACAGGTCCTTCTTAAGTCTTTCCCCTTTCATCTTAAAACTATGCCCTGTAGTTTTCAGTCTGTAATCTCTGGCAAAATGACTCTATGCATTCATCCTATCTATGGCCCTTATGATATTATGCATCCCCAAAGAAACACCCCCTCATTCTTCCACATTCCAAGGAATGATATCTGAATCTGGCTCACCCCTCCCTATAACGGTGGCCTATAGTCCTGACAACATCCTTATCAAACTTCTTTGCACTCTTTTCATGTTAACAGTGTGACCAAAACTGTATACAATACTCCAACTGTTGCCTCACCAAAGACTTACCGAATGGTAGCATAATGTCCATACTCCGACATTCAATGCTGTGGACGATGGAGGCCAGCATGCTAAATGCCTTATTTACCGCTCTGTGTACCCGTGATACCTCTTCCAGTGAAATATGAACTTGTGGTCCGAGATCCCTCTGTTCCACAACGCTCCTTAGAACCTAACCATTTACTGTTTTACTTTGTTTTATTTTCCAAAGTGTAACACCTCCGAGTTGTCTGTATTTAATTGCAGTTACCAATCCTCAGCTCACTTCCTCATCAGATTAAAATCTCTCTATCATTTCTGATAACGTTCATCGCTATCAATGATACCTCCTCATTTTTTTCATCCATAAATGTAGCAACCTTCTTGAGATTACTTGGAGTATGTTTTGCAGTTTTGGAGCCCTTATCTCAGAACAGATGCACTGGCCTTGGAACGTGTTCAGGGGAGTTTAACGAGAATGGTCCCAGGAATGAAAAGCTTAACATACTAGGAAACTTTGAGGAAACTGGATCTTTACTCAATGGATTTTAGAATGCTGAGGGGATATCAAATTGGAATATAACAAACAATGAATAGTCTGGACAGAATAAATGTTGTGAAGATGTTTCTATTGGTAGGGTAGACAAGGACCCGAGGGCACAACCTTAGAGTAAAAGGGACAGCTTTTAGAACGGAGATAAAGAGAAACTTCTTCAGCCAGAGAGTGGTGAGTCCACGGAATTCAATGGGAACTGGCCCTTCCGCCCAGACCAGTCCGTTACCTCGTGCTGACCATGCTACCCTCTCAACTAATTCCAGTTGCCCATACTTGAATTCAATGCCACAGAAGGCTGTGAAGGCCAGGTTCCTGAGTATAGATAAGACTGAGATGGACAGGTCCTCGATTGTCCAGGGGATCAAGGGTTATGACGAGAAAACAGAAGAATGGTGTTAAGAAACGTAACAGTCATGACTGAATTGTGGAGCAGACTCGATTGTCTGAATATTTCAATTTCTGCTCCTATGTCGTATAGCCCTCATCATGCCTTGTATATCCACATCCTTGTCATTTTTGTAAATAACAAATAACAAAGGTCTCAGCACTGACACCTGAGGCAAACCATTAGCTTTCGGCTTTCAGTCTGAGAAACAATCTTCAACCATCACTCTCTGTTTCCGACCCTCGAGCCAATTTTGAATCCAATTATCTCGCTCTCCCTGGATCCCATGTCACCTAAACACATCAACTAACCTGCCATATGGGACCTTGTCAATAGTCTGACTAAAGTCCCTTTCCGGATCATCCATTGTCCTACCCTTATCTTTTCCCGTGGTTTCCTCTTTGAAACAATTTAAAAGATTCGTCAGCCATCATTTCCTGCACAAACATCCATGCTGACTATTTCTTATCTGACCTTGTATTTCCAAATGTTGGTTCATCCTGTTTCTCACTATCCACTCCAACAACTTACCTACCATTGATATTATACTCACTGACAAAGAGCTCCCTGGTTTGTCTTTGCTACCTTTCGTAAGCAATTGAACAACTCCATTAGTAAATGAAGAAGCAAAAATCTCTGCAAGGGCCTCTGCAATTTCTTCCCTAGCCTACCATAGCATCAGAGGATGGAAATGTTCATGCCCATGGGATTTATTCACCTTATTGTGCTTTAAGATAGCTTATCCCTCCACTCTGATAATATGCACGTGGTCCAAAACATTCCCACATGTTTCGTTTATTTCCTTCGTACGCATGATTTGTTCCTCAGTAAACATGGAGGAGAAATATTCATCAAACAATTCCCCCTCCTCCTGGTGATTCCACACAAGGAAGGCCATGCTGATCATTAAGGGGACCTATTCTCTCCATAGCCATGCTTCCACTCTTGATATAGTTAGAGAATCTCTTGGGATTATCTTTAACCTTTTCAGAGAGATCCATGTAATGCCATTTTTTGAGCTTCTGATTCCTCTCTTAAGGGTGCTTCTACACTTTGTATAGTCATCGAAGGATTGACTTGAACCAAAAGTCTTAAAGCCTATGTAGGCCTTCTTTATCTTCCTTACCAGAGCCTCAATAGCCCTCCCCATCCAGGGATCAGGTCCCCCTGAACGACTGTCTATCAAATGAAAATAATCCTAATTTATTCAAGCATTCTTCATTGCTGGCACCCTCATTACCAGGCAACATCTCGGTGAGCCTACTCTTCACCCTCTCCAAAGCATCCACGTCATTTTGCTAATGTGGCGTCGAGACTGTATGCAGCATTCCAAATGTGGCTGAACTAAAGTCTTATGCCACTGTTACATGACCTACCAACTCTTATATTCAATCCCCAGTCCAATGAAGGATAGCATGCCGTATGCCTTCTTGCCCACAGTACTGATCTGTCTTGCTACCTTCAGGGAACAATGGAAATGAACACCTAGGTATCTTTGCATATTCATTTTTCCCAAGACATTTCTATTTCCTGTATAGTTTGTTCTTGAATGGAAACTTTCAAAATGTATCGCCTCACATTGTCCAGATTGAACTCCATCTGTCATTTCTCTGCCCATCTCGCAAATATATCTGTATTCTGCTGTATTCTCAGACACTCCCCTTCACTGTCTGCTACTCCATCAATCTTAGTGTTACCTGCAAATTTGATAACGAAACAACTCAAATCATTTATGTCTAACACAAAAAACAATGGCCTCAGCACGAGTCCCTGTGGGACAACACATTTCACAGATTTCCGTTTTTAGAAGCTCCCTTCCAATATTACTCTCCGTCTCCTGTTGCCTAATCAATTCTCTCTCCACCTAGCTAGAACACCCATGTAACTTCACCATCTTCATCAGCCTACCATGGGGAAATTTATCAAACGGCTTACTAAAGTCCATCTATATGACATCTTTATCCCTTTCCTCATCAATAAACTTTGTCACCTCTTCAAACAATTCTATTAAGCTTGTAAGCCATTACCTTCCCTGCACAAAACCACGCTACCAAGCACTGAGAAGCCCTTTTCTTCCAAATGAGTATATACCCTATCCCTCAGTATCCTCTCTAGCAGCTTCCATACCATTGGAGTCAGGCTCACTGGCCTGTAATTACCTGGATATTCCTTAAACAAGAAGACATCATTAGCAATTCTCCATTCCACAGCGACCTCCACCGTGTTCAAGGATGCTGCAACAATATCTCTTAAAGCCCAAGCAATTGTCTCTCGCTTCCCTCAGTAACCTGGTTTAGATTGCATCCAGACCCGGGGACTTGTCCTTCTTCAGGCCTTTTGGAAATCACAACTCTTCCTCCCTCCTTACGCAGACTTGACCTAGAGTAATCAAAGATCTATCCCTAACCTCAACGTCTACAATGCCCATCTCCTTGGTGAATACTAATGCAAAGCGCTCATTAAGAATCTCATCCATTTTCTCTGCCTCCAAGCATATCTTTCCTGATTTGTCCTTGAGTGGGTACACCCTTTCATTGCTTCCCCCTTGCTCATTATACATGAACAAAAAGCTTTGAGGTTTTCCTTAATCCTGCTCTCATGACCCATTTTCGTCCTCTTAATTCCTCATTTCAGATTGATCCTACATTCACAAAAGTCTTCCCAGGCTTCCTCTATCTTCATTTACCTAGAGATTATGTACGCATCCTTTTTCAACTTAACTAGTCTCAATATATCACTTGTCATCTGCGGTTTCCTAACCTAGTTATTTCTATAATTTCCACAGGAACATCTCTCTCCTGCACACTAATTAACCTCTCTTCAAAAGACTCCCGCATATCAAATGTGGATTTCCCTTGATCCAACTCTTCCCAGTCTATGTTCCGCAGCTCCTGCCCAATTGTGCTAGAGTTGGCCTTCCCCCAGTTTAGCACTTTTCCTTTTGGACCACTCTCATCTTTGTCCATGACTATTGCAAATCTCATGGAATTGTGAGCATTACGTGGTGTAGGTTTGCTCGCTGAGGTGTAGGTTTGATATCCAGACATTTCATTACCTGGCTCGGTAACATCATCAGTGGCGACCTCCAAGTGAAGCGAAGTTGTTGTCTCCTGCTTTCTATTTATATATTTCTCCTGGATGGCGTTCCTGGGGTTTGTGGTGATGTCATTTCATGTTCGTTTTCTGAGGGATTGATAGATTGCATCTCGATCCATGTGTTTGTTTAAGGCGTTGTGGTTGGAGTGCCAGGCCTTTCGGAATTCTATGGCATGCCTTTGCTTAGTCTGTCCCAGGATAGATGTGTTGTCCCTGTCGAAATGGTGTTTTTTTTTCATCTGCGTGTCGGGCTACGAGGGAGAGTTGGTCGTGTCTTTTTGTGGCTAGCTGGTGTTTGTGTGTCCTGGTGGCTAACTTTCTTCCTCTTTGACCAACGTAATGTTTGTGGCACTTCTTGCATGGAATTTTGGAAATGACGTTGGTTTTTGTCCATGGGTTGTACTGGGTCTTTTAAGTTTGTCAGTTTTTGTTTGAGAGTGTTGGTGGGTTTGTGTGCTACGAGGATTCCGAGGGGTCCTAGTAATCTGGCTTTCATTTCTGAAACTTATTTAATGTATGGTAAGGTGGTTAGGGTTTCTGGCTATGTTTGGTCTGCTTGTCGTGGTTTGTTCTTGTAGAATCTGTGCACTGTAGTTTTTGAGTATCTGTTCGTCTTGAACACATTGTACAGGTCGTTCAGCTACAGCTCAGCAAGCAACCCTACACCCTAAACCTCAACCTGAGCTACAAACCTTCACAAACCTTTTGGTCATTACTCCCAATGTAATACCCGACCGAAACTTCAACTGCCTGGGCGGGCACATTTACCAACACCAGGTCAGTATGGCAGCTTCTCGAGCTGAACTATTTCTATGTTGCTCTGGAAAACACTACTGGACGGTCCGAACAAAGTCTGCTCCATCTAGACCTCGAACACTATGTGAATACCAGTCAATGTTGGGAAAATTAAAATCCCCTATCACCACAATCTTGTTGTTCTTACATCTTTCCGTGATCTATCTGCATACGCGCACCATTATCCCATGCTCGGTGTTGGGAGGCATGTAGCACAGCCACAGCATTGTTACCGCACCCTTTCTTTTTCTGAGCTCTGCCCATATTGCATCACTGCTCGAATCTTCCATGGTGCCCTCCTTCAGCACAGCTATGATATCTTCTTTGACCAGTGACGCTTCTCCTCCACCCCCATTACGTTCCACTCTACCCCGCATGAAGCATGAATATCCTGGGACATTTAATTGCCAATTATGACCTTCCCTCAACCAAATCTAAGTAATAGCAACAACATTATGTTCCCAGTTATTATTCCAAATCCTCTGTTCATCTTCCTCACCTGCTATACTTCGTGCATTAACATTACCAGTCCCTCTGTGGTCATTCTCCGCTTCCTGCCTCCTCTTCCCATCAGTCATGCTGACTTCACTATCTGGTTCCTTAGGCTTTAGTTACTACCTCCTTTCTGTTCACCATACTCCTAATTTGTTTCCCGATCCCCTGCCACATTAGTTTAAACCTTCCACAACCGCGTTAGCAAAAGCTCCAGTCCTACCCATATGCTGACCATCAAATTTGTAGCAAACACACCATCCACACAACCGGTGCCAATGTCCCAAACTTCTGAACCCCTCCCTCCTGCACTATCTCTCAAGCCAAGCATTCTTTCTGATCATTCGACGATTTCTACTCTGATTAGCACCTGACACTGGTAGCAATCCTGAGATTACTCCCTCTGAGGTCCCACCTTTTTAACTTGGTTCCTACTTCCCAAAATTCTTCTTGTAGGATCTCATCCCGACAAGACATTAATGTGATGAGAGTTCATTGAGGCATATAATGTATTCGGAATACTATATTAGACTGATAAATTGGCTATATAACTCCAATTAATGTTGATCTTGTTCATGTTGATCGTGTTTTTGAATGTCCTGCGCATTGCAACCTTTACGCCTTACTCTGCCCAAGTTTATTTTTCACCCTATGATCTGTGTGTCTTTGCTTACTGCCATCTGCCTTTACTGATCGCAAATAAAGCTTTCACTGGGTGTAGGCACATGTGACAACAAAATCTAATCAATTGATTATTTCCTATCCTAACAGTGTCTCTTTTACAAATATGTGATCGTCGGTGGCCTTCACGTTTCAACGTAATTATCCCTCCTTGTCTCATAACACTGCCGGTTAAATACTCAGTTCCATCACTGTCTTCTCGAGGTGTCATCATCTCATGAATTAGACTGATGTTACTTGTTTGATCTGTGCCTGTGCTAATGAGATCATGTCTTACAAAGGAAGTCATACCTGTTCACAGTGCCCCAAATACTCTCTCATAAAGGCCATACAAATACAGGAAGACAGCTTTAGGTATGCAGTTGAATTATATTGCAATGAAGGGCAACATACCATATAAGATGCTCAATACTACAAGAAGCTCAGTATTGTTTCCACTGACCAATTTTCAATCCATGTGGTATATCCAGATGCCCCCGTCTGCACCTTATCAATGTACTCTAACTTTCTTTGTTCACTTGTTAGCAACAATGTAAAAAAATTCTGAAAATTCAAATACACCACTCCCACTGATTCTCTTTTATGGATGCATCAACTAACAAAACCTCCATAGCTTTCTCAACGATGATTTCCGGTTTTTAAATCTAAGTTGACTCTGCCAAGTCACACTGAGATTTCCCAAGTTCCGAATTCTAACATTACTCACTGTAGATTCTAAAATTTTCCTCTGACATGATTTTTTTTGTTGTTTGTTTGCCTCTCCCACTCCGGTTTTAGATATTTTGGATTGCAATAACTACTTTCCAGTCTGCAGGAACGAGAATTTCCAGAGTCGAAAGAATTTTGAATGGTAATCAATACTTCCTCCTTGTCATTACAGCACTTAAAAGACATTTGGATACGTACATGAATAGGAAAGATTTGGATGGATAAAGGCCAAGCGCGGGCAGGTGGGACTAAGTTAGTTCGAAATTGGAATAGTCAGCCTGGACTGGTTGGACCGAAGGGCCTGTTTCGGTCCTGTATGACTCGACAACTCTTTCACGAGCTGAATGCCACTTCCCTGAACACTCTGGGATGGAGCTCATTTGGTGCAGAAACTTGCCAACCTTTAATTTTATTAGGTTTTTGAGTAAGTTCTCTTTATTAAATATAATGAAGTACAGTTTCTTAATTTCACCAGTCAGTCTGTCTCATAGTATTTCTGGAAGATTTTCGGTACCTTCCATTGTGGGGACAGGACAAAGGTATTACCATCAGCAGGAGGCAGAGATGGATTCCGTCACTGTGCCAATACATCGGAGCACTGCAATTGGGAGATGATGGACGTGACACCCACTCCTGCTCAGAAAGTTCTAGAATCAAAACAGTTCAATGAACTGTCACTTCCTGGTCACTGACAGCATGGTCCTCTCCCTCGTGCGAGGGTACAGGTTATATTGAAGCAGGTGACATAAAGCTGTGAAAATCTCATTTTAGTGTCCAATTGTCCTCACACTTTGCACCTGGCGTAGGTCCAGGTCGAGGTAAGAAAAAGTTTGCGATCAAAATATGTGTAATGAGAAAAGTTGCCAGAAGAGAATTGTAATTGGAAAGGTGTGGATGATGGTCTATTCAGAAACAGCGTTGAGGCAGAACTGAAGACTGGGGATATTGTGAAGTTGGTAGTGGACAGGTTTTGGGGTGTCTGGAATATTGAGATAGAAATCAGCTCAGGACAAAATGGTTAATCGTGGTTATGAACACTTTTGTTTCTCCTCAGATGTTTGTAAGTGAAGGATATGAAATTCATGGAATAGAAATGGAGTATGTGATTGAAAGCGAAGACAATGGTTTGTATCTTTGCCAAATATACATGTGGTAGACAAAACGATGACATTGACATATGATTAGAGTATTAGTAAATGGGCAGAGATAAACTCACCACGAACACGAACAAAAGCGAGGATAGGATAGTAACATGCCCGAATAATCATCAGTACACAGAGACAGTCGAGACGTTTTTACCACACTGAAGTCTCCTTCACCACAACAACTTCCAATATCAAAAGTGTCTCTGGGCACAACTGACCTGAACATACACAAGAAATACGGATTTCGCTGGATTTTTGGCTCATACCTCTGATCAGTTAATTATCGTTCACACAATGTAATTCAATAGTTTGGTTGTAAAGCTGCAAACATCTTATTGCACAGATTGCATTTTTTCGTTTTTAGATTTGTTGTAGCTTTAGCCCAAAAGTGAATGTTTTATTTACTGAACAGCCATGGGCAACTGTCTGTGTGGCATTTGAACATTCTTCTCCTGTCTGCGTGGGTTTCCTCCGGGTGCTCCGGTTTCCTCCCAAATTCCAAAGGTGTGCAGGTTAGGTAATTGGCCATGCTAAATTGCCCAAAGTGTCAAGGGTGAATATAGGGTAGGGGAATGTGTCTGGGTGTGTTCCTCTTCGGAGAGACGGTGTGGACTTGTTGGGCGGAAGGGCCTGTTTCTGTACTGTGGGGAATCTAAACAAAATGACCTGTTTCTCGGGATTCAAGTGTCAGACACAGGATGTATTTTTCATGGGCTAAGAAACAGAAAGGAATAGAAGACATTGACTGTAGAGACTGATGAGGAGTAATGTGATATCCCCCCCAGTCCCCAATGTATTCTTGACAGACAGAATAAAATAAAATGCAGAGAAAGGAATGGAATATATTCTGAAGAAGGAATGGCAAGTGACAATGTAAATAAAACTGGATAATTTGCAAAGGAATGGCCGATAAATGATTGATCAGTGTGTGTGCGTGTGCCTGAGTGTGCGTGTGTGTGTGCCTCTGTGTGTGTGTCTCTGTGAGTGTGTGTGTGTGTGTGTGTGTGTGTGTGTGTGTGTGTAGATACCTAAGACCGTTCATATGTGTGCAACATATTCAGAATAAACAAGAGAGGCATAGTTAACAAAAATGATGCATGCGATGTACAAAATTTATAAAACATTCAAATGTTACTTAATCTAGAGCTGAGATGTTATGCTCCCCTTTTCTCAAAGTACCTTCTGCCTCCTGCCCATTTCTTGCATTCCCAGACATCATCTCTGTTTCTTATCAGAATGGATGTCATAAATTACTGCTTCAGGTGTGCCAATTTATTTCAGTTCATCAACTTTCTACCGAGAAACGTATATGCTGGCCTGCTGGGTTCTGTCAACAGATTTTGCCTGTCATATTGATGGAGATAAAAGTTCTGGCATCAGAACCAACATTTCAACATGTTAATCTGTTGCACATACGCTGGACAAAGGATCACAGCTCACAGCAATTGTCAATGCATCTACTTCTATCAATCATGTACTCTTCTCTATTCTTACATTTCCACGTCGAGATATACTCTCTCTCTATATATCTCGATCTCTCTTTTCATCTAGTTAATAAATCCTCCAAACTTTTTGCGTGGCCCATGTGTCACAAGTCCCTCCTTCAGTTTTCATCTATTGCTCACTTTTGGATGAAATGCCTTATAATTGAGTAATGTAACTAAAATACATGAGGGAGGAGTTGGCCAGAGTTAGTTGTAAGTGGAGATGAGCACGGGAAGATTGTGAAGCAGCAAAACAGGGTGTCGGGAGATACTTCAGCAGCACATCAGAAATTCATCTCAAGTAAGAAGACCGATATTCAGCTGAAGACGAACTCAGGGACAGCATGAAAACAAAAGAAAATGCACTCAATGTGGTGAAGATTATTGGGAATCCAAAGGATTACGATGTCTACAAATTCTAGCACAGATAATTAATAATAGAAAATGGGAACAGATGGTGAAATATGATATTATGATTGTTAATCATGTAAAAGAATATTGCAAGAGATTTTTAGGTATACAACAAGGGGAAGACAGGGAGTAATGAACAAATAAAAGAATGTTGGAAAATGAGGTTTGAATAGTTATGGGAAGCAAAGAGGAACTGAGAAAGTTCTTTGCATCAGGCTTCACGGTGGAAGACACCAGCAAAATGCCTGAACGTCAAGAGAGTCAAGGGATAGAAGTGAGTGTAGTGACAACCCAGTAAGGAGAAAGTGCTGGGGAAGGTGAAGTTGGATCAATCACCGAGACTACTTGGACTACACCACGTAGTTCTAAAGAGATATCGAAGGTGATTGTGGAGGATTGCTGGTGATCTTTCAAGAAACTTTGGAGTGAGGGAGGACTGGTAATTGCAACTACCCCGTTTGAGGAGAGAGACACACAGAAGACATGAAGTTATATCTCGTCAGGCAAGTTGAAACTATAATATCATATATCATAGAAGGACTTAGTGGATCATTGCTTTTATGAATAGACTTGTGGAGTATAAGAACAAAGAAGTTGTGATATATATTGGACATGGTGTGACTAAGCTACAGCATAATAAGAGTTAAATTTTCAATGCCATTGTGAACAGCAGGCTTGAAAGTACAGTTGAAGCAATTGAAGTCAGTTCGAAGCAGACAGGAGCCTTAGTGACAATGATACTGTTTCCATGACCCTGTAGTGAGAGTGTTGAGTTCAGCCTGTCAATAAACAGACTACAAAAAGTATAAAAAGTGCATTAAAATATGTTGTTGCGGAGCACTCAACGTGCAACTTTGTAGTCAATACATATGAAGCTGAAAAAACACAGCAGGTGAGACAGCATCCTAGGAACAGGAAAGTCAACGTTTCTGGCTGAAAGAATTCATCAGGATGGGGGCGGGGGAAGGGGAGCCGGGATATAAATAGAGGGAGGGGCGTCCGACTGGGAGAAAGGTAGGTGGGATGGTGATCAGGAATTAAAGTAGGGGGATATTGTGATTGGTCAGTGGGAAGGGTGCAGAGGACATAAGAATGAGAAGATGGACAGCTTAGGTCAGGTCAGGGAAGGTGGACATGGGATAAAGCTGTGGGTGGAGAGATTTTGAAGCCAGTGAAATCAATATTGAGACTACTGAATTGTAATCTTTCCAGCTGAAATATCAGATTTTGTTCCCGAGTTTCAGTATGGTCTCACTCTGTCAGTGGATGAGGCTAATGATGGACCTGTCACGGGATCAGCATTGCGGGGGGAGGGGGGGAGGCGAGGGAATATTTGAAATGGATGGCAACTGCAACGTTGGGTTGGTTAAAGCGTGCAGACAGCAGATGCTTCATGAATACTTTCCTGAGTCTTCCTTTTACTCTACCTGATAGAGAGGAGACCACATCGGGAGTTGGAGATGGGTTTGGGGGGGGGGGGGGGGGGCGGCGGAGTGGCAGGATCAGGCACTGATGAAACAGCACCAGTGCTCTGCACGCAACAACCAACCCGAATTTCCAATTACAATCTATTTTAATTCCCCCTCCAAATCCCCCCACAACCCGTCCGGCGACATGCCAGTTCTTAGCCTGTCCACTGTCAGTGGAACACCACCTAAGTGATTACCTTTGGAGCTGATAGCCCAATGGCCTCAATATTGACTGCAGCAGCTAAAAATCATTCCATCTGCTGACTTATCCCATGTACCTTTACTCTGATCAGACCCACCTGTCCATCTTCTCACTCACATATCCACTCCACCCTTCCCACTGAACAATCACAGGAACCTCATTCCTGCATGTACCTACCACCGTCATACCTACCCTTCTCCCTTCCATATCCCATCACTCCATTTCTGGGCTGCCTCCCCCTCGTCAGTCCTGATGAAAGGTCCAAGGTCTAAACACTGCTTTTGTTGCTCCTCTGGGTCTGTCTGGTCTGCTGTATTTATCCAGCTCCAAGTTTATTAACTCTGTCCTCTCGCACCTGTAGTACTTACTCTTTCCAAGTTGTGGAACTATGTAGTCTACATATAAGAAGAAATAAATTTGCAGATTTGAAAAGATAGCTGACTCATTCCTCATTTCTTAACAACCTAACACACGCCTCCAGGATGAAGCAGCATTTCACCTGTACTCTTTCAATCCAATCTCTTTTCATTGCTGCTCACAATGCAGTCTCCTTTATATTGGGGAGACCAAACAGAGACTGCATTGAGAAACACTCCCACACTGCCTGCAGGAATGATCCTGACCCTCTCATTCCTTCCCATTTCAGTAACCTACTTTGGTCTCATGTCAACATTTCGGTACAGGGCTGCTGCAATGTTCCAATGAAGTACAACCCAAGCTCGAGTAACACAAAGCTTTACATTTGAGTACGTTACAGCCTGAAGGAGTTACTATTCAATTACATACTTCAACAGCCTGATCCCATTATGGATGTTCTCCAATCTTCATGCATTCCTGCTCCTAGTCTCCCAATGGACTGCCCTGCTTGTGAATCGTTTATCTTGAACTCAATTCAGGAACCCATTTCCTCCCTTCACAGTCTAAATTTTATTCATTTTACATTTGATTCTCTTTTACCACAACCAAAAGTCCATTTATCAGTGGCACTGCGCCTCCACACCATCTGTTTCCCGTAACCCCTCCTCTACCTCTGCCAAGGGATTAAAAAGCTCATTTTCCTCTCCTTTTCTGTTCTGAAGAAGTGTCACACGGGACTTCAAACGCGAACTCTCTTTCTCTGTATTTGCAGATGCTGCCGGATCTACTGTGTTTCTCCAGAAGTGAACAAAATGCATTTTCAATTAAACAAATAACTGTGGATACTGGAAATCTCAAACCAGAATAAAAAAAGAACTGAGCCTTGAAGAATGATGACTGACCAAATGATTAACTTTACTTTCACTCCACTGATACTGCCAGACGTGCTTAACTTCTCCAGCAATTTCTGTTTTTTAACACGTTTCAAAGACGTATGTCAACGTTGCTAAAACCTCCAGTCAAACCTTGCCCGCCATATACCGGGAAGTGAAAGATAACAGAAGATGCACAAATTCATTGATTCTGAAATGACGTTAGGCTGGCATCACTGTCACGACACAGCTCTCACTCTTCGTCAGGTAGAGAAATAGAGGGAGGGATGCATTCACTCTAAACATAGAAGGTAGCACATACTGGAAGATAAAGGATTCAGATGAATATGTTAAAGTGTGTTGAGAAATGAGACAAATTGTAAGTGTGACACCATGGAGAGACCCTCAGTAGAATGAGAATATAAAAATGGAGGTGTGACCACATCAGACACCAGAGTAAGCCACTGAGTACAGGGCTGATGGGTGAATGGGTCTCGGTGTGAACTGGAGGACTGGCAGCAGAACTGTATTGGAGATATTGCAGCTCAAAATGTGTATTCCATGTTCTGCTGCAGAGCACAGCATTAGCAGAAGCAGAATTATATTTAAACATAAAATGCAACTTTTTGCCCAGGATCATCCCTCAGTTTACCATTACCATCAAGCTGATCTATGGTTTAGTGACGAGTGTTGGTAAAAATGCCAGGGTCAGAACCATGTGTACCCCTAAAACTGATGCCAAACCACAAAGCTATTGCACTTGACTGGGAACATTTCAAACAGTGGAACTAACATCTGATGGCGAGGGGGAAATGATCGCAAGACTAACAGATCAGATGGAATCTCTGCAGTCCTGCCAGTCATAAGCGGTTTAAACAACTCACTGCAGGAGAGGGTCATACACATGACCCCAACCTAATTAGTGGAACAGGTCTGCGCATCAGTACAAATTACAAGGATGTTGTGTCTACACCATATTCAGCCGGAAGTGTTGTGAGTATGATCCTCCTCACCTCGTCAGGATGCCCACAGAACCACAGATGGTAGTTTCTAAACAATCTGATTTGCCCTATGTGACACGAGGGAACATCTGAAAATAATAGATATGACACAGGCAATATACCACAAGCCTTGACCCTGGGGAAGCTGTTTCATTCCAGTTCCAATTCTGACGTCTGTCCAGAAATGTGGAAAATTACTATGACAAGTCCATTAAGAGGAGAATAATTACAGTATGACCAATATCACCTCCTCAATTCCATCGCAACAGTCAAATCGGTGTGAGTCCTTCTTGACAGAGCTGTCAAGCAGCATAGAAATATCCTCCTCAGTGTTGTTTTCGATGTGGAAATGGTGCTGTTGTGGAAATGTCACTGGATTACTAATCCAGACCAGGCTAATGCTCTGGCAGCTGGTGGAAGTTAAAAACAAGTTTAAAAATATCGGGATGCAAAATCTCGTGTCAGTAACAGTGATATTTTGTCCAATATTGATTATAAGTTTGAACTCCATCGTCAATGTACTTTCAGGAAGTGAATCTCCCGTGCTTTCCTTGTCTGGCCTAAAAGTGATTCCAGACACACAGACATGTGATGATTTTTTTCAATGATCTCGGAAACGGTCAAGCAAGACACTCAATTATATCAAACTGCTCCGTGGTCTTAAAGGATAAAACCGGACAGAACACCCGTCACCAGACTCGTTATCATAAAAGGAAATGGGAAATACAGACCTGTCAACACTGCAGAGACCTCCTTCCTAAATCAGAGAGCTTGTGACAACATTTACAGAGCTTTCCCACAAACTACACAGAAACATCAGGAAAGGAGTAGGTCATTAATCACATTGAGCCTCCCTCGTTCTCATCATGACCAAAAATCTCCTCGATGCATTTCTCCAACAGCAGACTGCGATATATTACAGTTGATTCCTTCAACCAAATGTTTGAGATATTTGGTAATAGTTGGGACCCAAGGACATATTCCTGAGTTCCCCCAAGACCCTTCGTCTCCAACAAAACGATCCTTTTATTCCAGTGTCTCCAGTCCCAGGGCTGCTTTCCTGGAGCTTGTACACTCTAACCTGATTCCTTTTTCTTATTTTCTCCCCCACTTTTCTCTGTTCAACATACTGACCTCAACCTGGATCCAGGGTATGCACCTCAAGCTAAGCCCAGTGCTGAGGAGAGTGAGTCCTTACTTACTTTGCCAGAGCAAGTACAGGACCTGGAATTGGCAGCTACTGCATCAACAGAGGCAACGTGGGTGAGATCGGGCCCAGCAGCAAACGGTGATTCCTGAGGATTTAAGATTTTTTTTGATTAGATTACTCACAGTGTGGAAATAGGCCCTTCGGCCCAACAAGACCACACCGACCCGCCAAAGCGCAACCCACCCATACCCCTACCTTTATCCCTTCAACTAACACTCCGTCCAAAATAGGATGGCCAATTCACCTGACCTGCACATCTTTGGACTGTGGGAGAAAACGCACGCAGACACGGGGAGAATGTGTAAACTCCACACAGTCAGTCGCCTAGTCGGGAATTGAATCTGGGTCTCTGGCGCTATGAGGCAGCAGTGCTAACCACTGTGCCACCATGCCACCCACTATGAATATACTTAACAGAGAAATGTTCATAACCTTTTACATTCATGGGTCCCCACAGTTGTTGAATCCACACCAACGCACTGGAGTGTTTCCCACCTTATACTATACCTGCAACTCTGCACTTCATGCAGCTAATCCATCTGGCTTGCACATCCCTGGACACTCTGGGCAATGTTCCAAGGCCAATCCACCTCACCTGCATTTCTTTGGACTGCGGGAGGAAGCTGGATCACCCGGAGGAGAGAATATGCAAATTCCACACAGACAAGTGCCTGAGGGTGGAATCGAACCCGGGTTCCTGACGTTGTGAGGCAGCAGTGCTTGCCATAGAACCATCATGCCATCCCACTTGTTGCTGATTGGGTCTTACACTGTGGTGATGAAGCGGATAGTGGAAGTGCATCATGGTAATATCAATGAGTTGGGCCCCAATAGTAATAGACATGTTTCTGATATTGGAACGGGATGGCACCTGGGGCAATGAGTCGGTGATTGAGGAGTATCTGCCCAGTGGCAAACATCGTGCCTGAGGATCAGCAACTTTGATGTTTGTGGTGTATGGTCTCGATGGGGATGAAGCTGTCATGGAGGAATTGGGTTGCAGGGGTGGTCGATGGTGAGGAGCTGGCTCACAACTCATCAACTCTCTTTTAGCTGTATCCTCTGTTTATTACATTGTCTTCAATTATTCAAAATGGCATCACTATTTGGCAAAAAGTGAAAGCTTTGCACTGTATTTTATTGTATTTATCCTGGGAAATACACCTGGCCATAAAATCAAAATCAAAAACTTTTACTCACTCTTTCCTGCCAGCTGCCCCATTCTGTAATTATGTCCAAATATTTGCCACAATCGCATAAGATTTAATTTTGCACACTAGGCTTGGGACTACAGCAAACATCTTTGTGAAAAATTCCCTCATAATTGTATCCTGCTAAATCACCTCTCACTCAGCCTTTCTGCTCCAAATTAAATAACCTCAGCTTATCCAGCCTCTCTCCATACCTGATATGCTCCATCGTAGGGAACATCCTGGTGATTGTCCTCTGCACACCCTCCTCTACAATCGCATCCTTCCTGTAATATGGCTCCTAGAACTACAAACAGTATTCCATCTTAGCCTAACCATATGCCTTCATAGATCTGGCCATCTATATGACTGTGAAAGAAGGCAGTGCCTATGGTTCACTCTGCCTTTTTAACGAACCTCAGTCAAAAAGTGTATTGCTGGAAAAGCACAGCAGATCAGCGAGCATCCAAGACGGAGGAAAGTCGACGTTTCGCGAATAAGGTCTTCATCAGGAATGTGGCCACCAATCGACTCTCCTCCTCCTTTAATGCTCCCTGACCGACTGTGTTTTACCAGAACTACACTTCTTGATTCTCATCTCAAACATCTGCAGTCCTCACTTTTTTCTCTAACCGCTTACCCTGTGCAGTCACATTCAGGGATCTGTGCAGGAAGACCCCTTCAGCTTCCGAGTGTGCTGCCATTCAGTATATACCCCAATTTTTGGTTCCGTCTTACAAAGTATATCACCACATGTTTACCATCTGACCATTTAAACATTCCATCTGTATCTTCCTGTAACAATAAGTTACCTCCTCACTGCCAACCAAGCAGCCTATCTTTGTGCCAAATACGAACTTAATTTGCACACTCGCTCATCACACTCCAACACATTCACATCCAGATCATTATACCACAAATAATAAGATACACTGCCTTGATCCGAGCGGTACACCAGGGGACACTGGTCTCCAGTCACACAAACATCCTTCTGACACCACCGTATGTCTCCTGCCAATAAGACAATGTTTGATGTAACTCACTAAGTTACCCTTGATATCATGACTTTTTAAAATCAGTTTCACAGAAAGGGCATTGTCAAAGCCTTTCTGAAAAACCATAAGAACAACATGCTCGAAAACATACAATAACATTCACTTGGTAAGAATTCCCTCTGATGATGGCATGCTGACTACCTCTGAACAAATCTTGCCTCAGGAAATATCAATACCATTTCTCCTTTCCTGTTTTCTCCAGTACTTGCCCTAACACTGATCTAATACTGACTGGTTTACAGTTTTCCGGTCTATTTCCACCATCCTTCCTGTAATGTGGGACCACATTAGTTGTTCTCCAGTCATCTGGCATCTCCAACTTCACTGTGGCCAGATTCGACAGAAAAATTTGAGTCAGGGACTTTTGTCCTCTGTTTCTAACAGCAGCCTGTGATGCAACTCACCCAGACCTGGCAAACATTCCAGTAGTATACCAACCAAAGCATCCAATCCCTGTTCGTATCTTATATCAGTCATTTCAAGAGCTTCCCAATCCATCTTCTTGAATTCTGTCCCTGAATCCTCCTTCTCCCAAGTAAAACAGGTATGGAGCTCTCATGTAACAACTGATCAATGTTCTCCAGCTTTGCACACAGAGTTCTCCCTTGGTCTCTAACGGGCCCTAATTGATTCCTGGTTATACTGTTCTGATTGATGTCCGTGGAGAACAATTTGGGATTCTCCCTAACCTTGCCTGGCAGCACATCTCCCTGCCCCGTTTCAGTCCGTCTCTCTGTGTGAACTTTCTAAGCTTCACTGCGTTCTCCTTTCATTTTGGCAATCACTGGAGAACACGGACTGAGATTCTCCATCTGTTAATCTTGCCTCTTATCAGATTGGCATGAAAGTAAATGTTTAGTTTCTCTGTAATTTCTAAGTTCTCTGCAAGGAATTATCTTGTGTGGATATTCCCAATTTCACACGTGTCCTTGCCTTCACTTTCCCACCAAGAATCGAGAGAAACGTTTGCTCATCCTAATGTTTCTTGTTAGTTTGCATTTCTTTTTTAATTTCATTATCAGTTCATTGGTCCTCAAATGTCTCTGAATCTATGGCTTACAACAATATCTGGAATTTTCCTGAGCTGCTTCCTTTGATCTAATGCAATCTTTAAATTCTTGTGTTAACTATTGTTAATTCACCTTACCACTTTGCTGTTTGAACTGTGGTGGACACGTGTATATTGTACATTTTAAGGTGTTTATTTAAATAACAAACATTGCCTGTCTTCCAGCAAATCTTTTTCAAGTACTTCTCCAATTTACTGAAGCTAATTTGCGCCTCATACTTTCGTGAATTGCATGACTAAAATTTACAACCACAATTTCAAAAACATGTTTGGTATTCAGACGTCATATAAAATTCAATATATTGTTATTACTATTCCTGAAACCTCCTTTTTAGCAGTGTTTTCAATTAGCTCTTCTGATCACATAACATCAATTTCAAAACAGCCTCACCTCTACCTTAGTGCTCAACATACCGTTCAAGGAAAACAACTCAAAGACGCAAATGAAATCCATTTTCCCAGCATTATTATTCACGTGGGTTACCACAGTTTAGATGTAGCCTGAAACTGTTCATTACTACTGCGGTACCCACAAACCTGGATATCTAATTTCCGGTTTTATAACATACGCAACATTTGTATTGCAACTTTCACTTTGACATATGACGTCTATCAATCTTTGCTTCTCCTTGCTGTTTCCAAGCTTCACCTTACTAGATTCTGTGGAACCTGAGCGATGTGGCCTCTTGGGAGATTAACGGTAGATTCAGGTGAAGCCTATTTGAATGTTGAGATTATCTCGTCACGTTATTCATTTTTCTCAAGTGCTCTTATGACATTTTCAAATGATCTCCCGTTATGCTGGTGAAGCAGAGAAGGACATTGATCTTTTAAAAATGCTATGCATTCCCCCAGACAGCTTAGCGTGCTCTAACCTGGTGAGGAACCATACAGCAGACTGGTAAAGTGTTGCTGATGCTGTACAGGATCTTAATCAGATCACATTTGGAGAAGTGTGCAGAGCTTTCGTCTCCTAACTGAAGAAAGGGTATTGCTATATTGGAAGCAGATCAGAGAAGCGTCATTCAACTGATTCCTGCAATTAAGCGGTTAACGTACAAGGAAAGGATGATAAGGTTGATCCAATACGCATTAGAGTTGACAAGAATGAAGGATGACCTCATTTTTACAGAGAGCACTGGAAAGAGTCAGCAACAGAAGTCAGTTACACAGCCAGTTCCACTTATCCAGCCTGTAACACAGGAACAGCAGAAGGATATTCAGGCCTTCGACCCTGTTAAACAAGAACAGGACGAGGTTATTCAGCCCCTGAATCCTCATATACAGTTACAGAAAGGGGCCAGTCAGCGCCCCCCCCCCCGAGTCAATAACACTGCATACAGAGTAGGCCATGAGGCACTGGTATCCTGTTATGCAGCCACAGGATCTATCCATTCAGCCTCCTCAAGTCTCTAACACAAAACGTGGAAGAGATTGGTACACTAGATTAAAATAAGGCCATTTAGCACGATAATTAAAGAAGGAGATAAAATTATTGGAGACTTGTTATGGAAAGGTGGAGGTAATTCACCCATATGTCTGTTGCATGGGAACAGAAGAAGACAAATCAGTCCTTCGATCCCATTTCAGGGATGCAGGAGGTGATTGTTCAGTATCTCGATGCTGTTGTGAAGGAATATGAAGAGACCTTTCAGCTGCTCAGTCGTGTTATCACGAGGAGTGGAAGCAGATTTTGAATCTGTAAATTGAGACATTCTGGACATCGAGACTATAATGTCGGAACTCCATGGGGGCATTCAGCCCATTGAGCGTATAAACCAGGAACTGAGTGAATCCATTCTGACATTCATGTCTATTACACAGCGATTGGAGCAGATATTTTAAAGCTTTGTACCTGTTACAGAGGAACACGGGAAAGGGAACGGAGAGGGTACCGAAAAGTTAGGAATCAGGATAATCATCTTCACTTGTCAATAAAAAGTTGTGAGCAAACTGTTGGGAATTAAGGGAAATTTTGACGACTCCATTATTAATTAATTAACAACAGCGGATTTGCAAAGTAAAACCAGTATACATCAGAATCAGTATTTCTTTAAGCATTTGTTTTTTCGAATTCTTTCAAGATGTAACAAGCGAAGTTGACAATAGGGATGCTGGAGAAGTAAAGTACTTGGACTTTGAAAAGGCATTGATTAAACGATGCACAAAATATTAAACTGTAGAATAAGACGACATGAGTTTGGGAGGAAACCTCATTGAGGACTGGAGGATGTTAAGGGTGATTGACAATGTCGGTGTGCAGTAGATATGTCCTCATCTGGGGCACACTAGAGCAAGAGATCACAGTTTTAGGCTTAGGAAGACCAGATTTAAATCAAGGGTGAAGAGAACTTACTTCTCTCAAATGTTTGTGATTCTGTTTAATTCACTGCTCCAGTGTGCAGGGGATGCTGGGAGATTGAGTCAATGAAGGGACATGGAGAGCAGGCAAGGACATGGAACTGAGGAGGCAGAATAGGCTTGAGGGGCTGGATTGTTCCTCGTTCTTATTTAGCCCTTCGACTGTGCTCCACAGGAACGGGGCGGAT